>NC_067169.1:7900357-8207857 GCF_903995435.1 Acomys russatus
CAACAAGATAGACAGACCGTTAGCCAAACTAACTAAAAGGCAGAGAGACAGTATTGAAATCAACAAAATCAGAAATGAAAGGGAGACATAACAACAGACACTGAAGAAATTCAAAGAATCGTAAGATCCTACTTTGAAGGCATATACGCCACAAAATTTGAAAATCTAAGGGAAATGGATGATTTTCTCGATCAATTTCACTTGCCAAAGTTGAATGAAGAACAGATGAACAAGCTAAATAGTCCCATTTCCCCTACAGAAATAGAAGCAATCATCGATGGTCTCCCAACCAAAAAAAGCCCAGGGCCAGATGGTTTCAGTGCAGAATTCTACCAGACCTTCAAGGGCGAGCTAATACCGATACTCTTCAAGCTACTCCAAAAGATAGAAATGGATGGAAAATTACCAAATTCATTCTATGAGGCCATAGTCTCATTGATACCTAAACCTCACAAAGACTCAACAAAGAAAGAGAATTTCAGACCAATTTCTCTTATGAACATAGATGCAAAAATACTAAAGAAAATACTTACAAAATGAATACAGGAACACATCAAAGATATCATTCATCATGACCAAGTAGGCTTCATTCCAGGCATGCAGGGATGGTTTAATATACGGAAATCCATCAATGTAATCCACCATATAAACAAACTGAAGAGAAAAAAACCACATGATCATCTCCTTGGATGCAGAGAAAGCATTTGATAAAATTCAACACCCATTCATGTTTAAAGTTTTAGAGAGATTGGGGATACAAGGCACTTTCCTCAACATAATAAAGGCTATATACAGCAAACCAATAGCCAAAATCAAAGTAAATGGTGAGATACTCAAGGAAATTCCTCTAAAATCGGGAACAAGGCAAGGCTGCCCACTCTCTCCATATCTCTTCAATATAGTACTCGAAGTTCTAGCCAGAGCAATAAGACAACAAAAGGAGATCAAGGGTATCCAAATGGGAAAGTAGAAAGTCAAATTATCCCTATTTGCAGATGATATGATAGTGTACATAAGTGACCCTCAAAATTCCACCAGAGAACTCCTAAAGTTGATAAAAAAAAAACCTTCAGCAAATTGGCTGGAAACAAAATTAACTCAAAAAAAGTCTGTAGCCTTCCTATACACAAATGACAAGCTTGCAGAGGAAGAAATTAGGAAAATCACACCCTTCACATTAGCCACAAGCAATATAAAATATCTAGGAGTTACCCTAACTAAGCAAGTGAAGGACTTGTATGAAAAAAATTTCAAAACTCTGAAGAAAGAGATTGAAGTTGACCTGAGAAGATGGAATGATTCCTTGCTCATGGATCGGGAGAATTAACATAGTAAAAATGGCCATCCTACCAAAAGCAATCTACAGATTCAATGCAATCCCTATCAAAATACCTACACAATTTTTTAAAGACATTGAAAGTTCAATTCTGAACTTCATATGGAAAAACAAAAAACCCAGAATAGCTAAAACAATCTTGTACAATAAAAGGTGCTCCAGAGGAATCTCCATACCTGATTTCAAACTGTACTATAAAGCAACAGTAATTAAAACAGCATGGTACTGGCACAGCAACAGGCTGGTTGATCAGTGGACTCGAATCGAAGACCCAGATATGAATCCACACACATATGGTCACTTGATTTTTGACAAAGAAGCCAAATCCATTCAATGGAAAAAGGATAGCATCTTCAACAAATGGTGCTGGTCTAACTGGAGGTCTATGTGTAAAAAAATGAAACTGGACCAATATTTGTCACCTTGCACAAAACTCAAATCCAAGTGGATTAAAGACCTCAACATAAAACCAGAGACACTAAGCCACTTAGAGGAAAAAATGGGAAAGAGCCTGGAACATATTGGCACAGGAGACAACTTCCTGAACAGAACACCAACAGCCCAGGCCTTAAGGTCAACAATTAATAAATGGGACCTCATGAGGCTGAGAAACTTCTGTAAGGCAGGAGACACTGTCAAGAGAACAAAGCGACAGCCTACCGGCTGGGAAAAAGTCTTCACCAACCCTACATCTGACAAAGGTCTAATATCCAAAATATATAAAGAACTCAAGAAATTAAACACCACCAAACCGAATGACCCAATTGAGAAATGGGGCTTGGAACTAAACAGAGAATTCTCAACAGAGGAGTATCAAATGGCTGAGAAACACTTAAAGAAATGCTCAACCTCCTTAGTCATCAGGGAAATGCAAATCAAAACAACTCTGAGATTCCATCTTACACCCATCAGAATGGCTAAGATCAAAAATTCAAGTGACACCACATGCTGGCGAGGATGTGGGGAGAGAGGAACACTCCTTCATTGCTGGTGGGAATGCAAACTAGTACAGCCACTTTGGAAATCTATCTGGTGCTATCTCAGAAAAATGGGAATAGGGCTTCCTCAAGACCCAGCTATTCCACTCCTTGGAATATACCCAGAAGATGCTCCAGCACACAACAAGAAAATTTGCTCAACCATGTTCATAGCAGCCTTATTCATAATAGCCAGAACATGGAAACAGCCTAAGTGTCCCTCAGTAGAAGAGTGGATAAAGAAACTGTGGTACATATACACTATGGAATACTACTCAGCTACTAAAAACAAGGAATTCCCGAAATTTGTGGATAAATGGATTGAGCTAGAAATGATCATAATGAGTGAGTTAACCCAGAAGCAGAAAGAATCAAATGGTATATACTCACTTATATCTGCATACTAGCCCAATGGGCATGTCCCACGAAAGCCTTCACTTACCAGGAAACTGGGACAGAGGGGAAGGCATCCTATTGGGACTCTAAATGAGAGACGCATGGGAGAATAGCAAAATAAAAGGATACAGAGGGTCCTAGAAATCTAGAAGTAGAACAATATGATAGGCAGATTTGGGCGCAGGGGTCCCACTCAAACTAAGGCACCAGCCAAGGACAATACAGGAGGTAAACTTTAAACCCCTTCCCAGATCTAGCCAATGGTCAGAATATTCTCCACAGTTGAGTGGAGAGTGTGATACGACTTTCTCACATACTCTGGTGCCTCACATTTGACCATGTCCCCTGGAGGGGGAGACCTGGTGGCACTCAGAGGAAGGACAGCAAGTAGCCAAGAAGATACTTGATACCCTATGAGAATATATAGGGGGACGTAATCCCCCTCAGGAACAGTCATAGGGGAGGGGAATAATGGGAAAATGGGGGAGGGGGGAGGAATGGGAGGATACAAGGGATGGGATAACCATTGAGATGTAACAAGAATAAATTAATAAAAAAATGAAAAAAAATAAACCACAGTTCCTTTACCCATTCTTTGACTGAGGGACATCTAGGTTGTTTCCAGATTCTGGCTATTGTGAATAAGGCTGCTATGAACATAGTTGAGCAAATGTCCTTGTTGTATGGTGGAGCATCTTTCAGGTATATTCCAAGAAGTGGAATAGCTGGGTGTTCAGGTAACCCTCTTCCCATGTTTCTGAGAAAATGCCAGATTGATTTCCAAAGTGATTGTACAAATTTGCACTCCCACCACCAATGGAGGAGTGTTCCCCTTTGATATATCCTGGCCAGAATGTGCCCTCACTTGAGTTTTTGATCATAGCCATTCTGATGGGTCTGAGAAGGAATCAAAGACAATACGTGAAGTAAACTTCGAACCCCTACCCAGATCTAGCCAATGGATAGCATGCTCTTCACAGGTGAGTGGAGAGTGGGGTTTGACTTACACACGAACTCTGGTGCCCCATATTTGGCCATGTCCCCTGGATGGGGAAGCCTGGTAGCACTCAGAGGAAGGCTAGCAGGCTACCAAGAAGAGACTTGATACCCTATGAGCATATACAGCGAGAGGAGGTCCCCCTCAGTCACAGTCTTAGGGGAGGAGAGTAAGGGGAAAATGGGAAGGAGGGAGGAATGGGAGGATACAAGGGACGGGATAACAATTGAGATGTAATATGAATAAATTAATAAAATATATTAAAAAAAGAAAAAGAGTTGTTTTGATTTGCATTTTCCTGATGAGTAAGGATGTTGAGCATTTCCTTAAGTGTTTCTCAGTCATTCAATATTCCTCTGTTGAGAATTCTCTGTTTAGGTCTATACCCCATTTTTAATTGCATTATTTGGTTTGATGGCATTTAACATCTTGAGTTCTTTATTTATTTTAGATATTAGCCCTTTGTCACATGTAGGATTAGTAAAGATCTTTTCCCAATCTGTGGGCTGTCACTTTGATCTGTTGACAGTGTCTTATGCCTTACAGAAGCTTCTCAGCCTCATAAATTCCCATTTATTAATTGTTGACCTTAGAGCCTGGGCTGTTGGTTTTCTGTTCAGAAAGTTGTCTCCTGTGCCAATGAGTTCCAGGCTCTTCTCCACTTTTTTCTTCTAACAGATTTAGTGCCTTTTGTTTCATGTTGAGGTCTTCAATCCACTTGGACTTGAGTTTTGTGCATGGTGATAAATATGGATCTACTTGCATTTTTCTACATGTAGACATCCAGTTAGACCAGCACCATTTGTTGAAGATGCTATCCTTTTTCCATTGTATAGATTTGGATTTTTTTGTCCAAATTTTACTGTTTTACTGTTTTAATTAATATTGCTCTATAGTACAGCTTGAAATCGGGTATGGAGATTACACCAGAGGATCATTTATTGTACAGGATTGTTTTAGTGATTCTGGGTTTTGTTTTTTCATATGAAGTTGATAATTGATCTTCCAAGGTCTTTAAAAAATTGTGTATATATTTTGATAGGGATTTCATTGAACCTGTAGATTGCTTTTGGTAAGATGGTCATTTTTACTATGTTAATTCTCCCAATCTATGAACATTGTAGATATTTCCATCTTCTGATGTCATCTTCAATTTCCTTCTTCAGAGACTTGAAGTTGTTTTCTTACAAATGTTTCATTTGCTTGGTAGAATTACACCTATATACTTTATATTATTTGTGGCTACTATGAAGTGTATAGTTTGGCTAATTTCTTTTTCAGTATCATTGTCATTTGTATACAGGACGGCTACTGACATTTTGTGTTAATATTATATTCAGCCACTTTGATGAAGATGTTTATCAGATGTAAGAGTTCACGGGTGGAATTTTGGGGGTCACTCATATACACTATCATATCATCTTCAAAGAGGATAATTTGACTTCCTCCTTTCCAATGTGGATCCCCTTGATCTCCTTTGGTTGTCCTATTGCCCTAGCTAGAACTTTAAATACCATAATGAACAGACATGGAGAGAGTGGGCAGCTTTGTCTAGTTCCTGATTTTAATGGAATTTCCTGAGTTTCTCTCCATTCAATTTGGTGTTGGCTATTGGCTTGCTGTATATTGCCTTGATTATGTTTAGGTACGTGCCTTGAACCCCTGCTCTCTCCAAGTCTTTAAACATGAATGTGTGTTGGATTTTGTCAAATGCTTTTTCAGCACCTAAGGAGGTGATGATGTGTTTTTTTCTTTCCGTTTGTATACGGTGGATTACATTGATGGATTTCCATGTACTAAACTATTCCTTCATGACTGAGATGAAGCCTACCATCATAGTGAATGATATCTTAGATGTGTTCTTGTATTCTGTTTCTGAATATTTTACTGAGTATGTTTGCATCAAGGTTCATTAGAGAAATTAGTCTGAAATTCCCTTTCTTTGTAGGTTCTTTGTGTGGTGTAGGTATCAGGACAACTGTGGCCTTACAGAATGAGTTTGACAATGTTTTTCAATTTCTCTTTTGTGGAATAGTTTGAGGAGTATTGGTGTTAGCTATTCTTTGGAATTATGGTAGAATTCTGTGCTGAATCCATTGGGCTATGGGCTCTTTTGGATGGGAAATTTTAATAACTGTTTCTATTTCTTTAGGGGATATAAGATTATGTAACTTGTTTGCCTGATCTTGATTTAACTTTGGTAAGTGAAACCTATCAAGAAAATTACCCATTTCATTTAGATTATCCAATTTCATGGAGTACAGCCTTTTAAAATAAGACCTAATGAGTCTTTGGATTTTGTCAATGTCTTCTCTTATGTCCCCCTTTTCATTTTTGATTTTGTTGATGTGGATACTTTAAATGATCTATTGTAAACTGTGGTCATCTTACTCATTAGCCATCTCCAATGCTTTTTGGTGCCAATTATTGTGTCTCCATCTATAGTTCCCCCTCTTCCCCAACCAACAGTGAGTCCTATTTGACTCGCTATGAAATCCATATTTTATCTTCTGGTGAGAATGTAAGATGACTGTCCTTCTCTTCCTGGCATATGCAACAGGACCTTTTGTATGCCCTTCAGTTTAAGACATGCCATAGAGGACTATAACTAGCCGGGCTGCTATCAGAGACTCACAGTCACTTCAGTCATGCTACTGAAATCCTGTCACTCCTCACCCAGATATGTCTATCACTAGATTTCCCACCATGTAACTACTCAGAAGTCATATAAGCCACATAGAAAATAAATTACAGAATTTTATTGCAGGTGATTGGCTGGTGCTGTCCTCCTCCACAGGCTGAAAGTGTTCAAGGAGATCTTCTAGGTTGCACCCCCCAGTGCCAGGAATGGAGCAAGGTCTTGCTCAATGAACCTCAGCACATCTAAGCACAAGCCAGAGAAGACATGCAAGGTGAAATGACCTTCATGAGATGGAAGAGTGGGCAGGGAACACCATGGAAACTAAGATTTATCAATAGGTGAGTTTAGAAGCACGAGGGATACAGTAGGACACATAAAGTCAGAGGGTGTTTCTCCAAGACCTCTGGAGATGGCAGGTCTGAGACCTGCCACACTAATCTGGTGGTTCTTATACCCTTCTGGAAGGTGGGAGTAGAGCTAGCAAAGCAGCAATAAATCTCCAGCACATGCTAAGCAAGAGGCTGGACAGAATTCCCACAAAGTCTCTCTATGATCTCAAATCAGCCAGAAGTATTTTCTCCAATTCCCAGGTATACCACACAGGTCTAGGAGCAGAGGAGACGCTATTGACAGAGCAGCACACATGCACAGGAGATTGTCTGCCAGACATAACTTTTCCTTCTTTTCTAGGCCTTCATGTATATCTCCAAACACTTTTCAAAAGAAGAGTGGGCAAAGCTGAGCCATTCAGAGAAACTCACCCATGTGGGTATGAAAAGAAACTACACCACCACAACTAATTTAGGTAAGAGTAAGTTGTGGGTTCAGACAAGCCTGAGTGTCCTCCATTTCCTCTCTATGCTGTGGCTCCTTCTCAGCCTCTGCTATGTTCTTTACTTTCTTTTCTTTCTTTCTTTTTTTCATTCTTTCTACCTTCCTTTCTTTCTTTCCTTCAAGAGAAACATCAAGTCAACTGCTGAACATCTTGCCCCTTTTTCTCCTGTGCAGGGCTGAGAACAGAGGTCAGCCACCACAGCACTCAGTTCTGTAGCCTGCACTTTTCTCTAATTCAGGCCTTTGTTCTAGTGGACAGTATTGTTGGCCTTTCCTCCCAGTGCCAGCCCCTTGCATTCCTCATCTCAGCTGTCTGATAAAGAAGAAACATTTTGCTTCTGCCTAGGCCACAGAGCACATCTCCCAGATTTCATGGATTCAGAAGAGAAGGCCACAAATGCTGGGCTCAGTGATTCTGATGAAAGTTGTCACCATGAGCCAAAAGGTGAGTAGGCAAGGAGGGGTTGTGTGCATGAAAACTTTTAGGTCGATTTGCCAGGGAGGGTCGCAGACAAGTCTTCCATCCTTCAGGTCAGTGCTGAGGGAAGAGTGATGGATAAAAGGTACATATGTGGGGACCACATGAAGTTTTAAAACATGCAAAAGTGGAATGTATATTTTCTTTGGTAGAAAGTAAATGGTAAATGTTTCAATGCTTGAGTGGAACTGGAAGGAATGTGAGATTGGCGAGAGCTGAGTGGAGAGCTTCATTTGTGCGTGGTTTGTTTAAAGGCATCAGAGAGCCATGAAGAGCTTCGAGAGATAAGATGGAGCTCCAATTGGACCCAGTGTGATTCTCCATCGGTATCTGTACAGGGGAAATACTTCTTTTTTAAAGCTATGTATTTCCTGATGAATACTGTTCATGAATCACAGTATAAGTCCAGTTTTAAATAATAAACCTATCTAAACTTTCAGAGTCAGTCTCATGACAGTGTATACTCAAAGCTAATAAAGACAAATATTTCCCATTGTTATGTCAAAATATATTAAGGAAATGCATTTTTACTCCCAACTGGATTTTATGTGGTACATTCATCCTGTAAAGGACTTGTCTGTGTATGTGTTCAGAAACACAGATCATATCATTTGGAAGCATCTTGCCTCACTAGGTGCAAGGACTTCAGGAAAACAGATCATGCTTAGCTGAGAATAGTATTGTATTGCTTTCCTACTCTGCATGAACACACACAGACACATAAATGAATAAATACATTTCTCACTGGCAAGGTAAAAGACAGAATATAGGTGAAAGGGGAAACAGAGACAGTATCACAGAATTTTTTAAATGGGGCCTCACGCTATAGATCCCAGCTGCCCTCAAACTTAGGGCAGTCCCCTTAACTTAGCTTCCCAAATGCTGGGATCTCAGGCTTGAGCCACCATTTGAGCCTCAATTGCACAGACCTTGTGTATTTGATTATCACACATAACCATCAACAATGTGGCCAAATGTGTTCCCTAGCTCTGCTGTTCTGGATTTTCAGCTCTCAAAACAGTAAAAGAAAAGTGTCTCCAGCAAACCTGTGCCTCTGAAGTTAATCAAGCCAGATTCCACAGACTCCCACACTAAATATAATAGATTCACAAATGTGGAGCTTGATATCTGCAAGGTGGTTTTGTTGTTTCTGCTTTGTTATTTCTGTTTTTACATTAAAGAGTTCCTTTATGCTGGGAAAATCCCAACGACACTAAGCTGAACTATTCGTTCCTCATATGTTCTGTCTCACATAGTAACCTAATAGAGTGCCTCACTATAACTGGTCTTTGGTCCACATTGACTGAGGACCTTCTGTCTCAGTTTGTTTGTGCCAGAAGATGTTAAAAAACAAGAAATTGAAAAAAGCCCATGGGCACATGTGCGGTGCAAGCCCTATACTTTTCTTACAAAGAAAGACCCCACAGATGTTCTTGCCATCCAGCTCTTATGTACTAACCCTTCCCTACCTCAGGAGTCAGTGGAAGGCAAGTGAGCATCTGGAGCCACAGATTAAGGGAAAGGAAAACACCAGTGATATATGAAGAGATCAGTGACGATGATGAAGAAGAAGAAGAAGAGGAAGAAGAAGAAGAAGAAGAAGAAGAAGAAGAAGAAGAAGAAGAAGAAGAAGAAGAAGAAGAAGAAGAAGAAAAGAGTGGGACAGTAAGTGACTCTTGGACACTTTTTGCACACACTGGGATGTACACCCTTCTCATCATGTAACATTGGATCCCACATGGTCACTTGAACCTGCCAATCATCCTCTTACACTCCTCAGGGGTAACGACTGAATGTAATATCCCCATGCTTCCTCAAATCCCTGTCAATTATGTTCAGAATCTTTCATACTCAGGATGCTGTGGCCTTCCAAATGGCAGGTCAGCTCTTAATGTGCAGGCTACGCCTTCCTCTGACCCAGAAATTCTGAAGCCAAGTGAGGTAGTCACTGTGTTCTGAGCAGAGGCTTTGCTTGGGCAGCAGAGACCCCAAGGTTGTGCAGAAGGGGAGCATGCATGCTCTGCTGTAAGGGAGTGGGAGTTGCACACTGAGTAGGCAGTGGCATCTCACTGATACTTGCTCTTCTTTTTTCTTCTCTTGTCCCATACAGGAAAGATAAACCTGGGATATGAAGAAGAACATGATGGGCACCACTGTAAAATCCTAAGCATCAGAAAGAAAACTTCTCAGCAGGGAAAGTAATGCGTCATTGTACTTTCTATATGCCGAGTACTGTGTCAAACACTAGTCCTAATGTCAGTCAAATGTTAACATCTCTCTCTCATAGCATTGATTGTACTGACATATTTTACTCTATAAGCACTGTTCGTAGTGTGTCCTAGGACCTCTCTTAACGTTGCTCTTACTGTTGCAAGCACTGTGTCACTATTGTTCTTCCTTTGTACAAGTTCATTGGCATTCTTCTTCACTTGTTCCAAGAACTCTACAAGCAAAGCTCTTACTACATGTCCTCTACAAGCATTATGCTTAGTAAATTGTGATCTGCAAGCATTGATCCTATTTTGTGTGAACCATTCTCATAACACTACTGTTAACTTACATTAAGAATTACATTAGCATTGTTTTTACTATGAGGAGCACCCTGTAAGATGTTAATGTTCTGTTGAGAAATAAAACTTTGTTATGTGTGTTTCTGTGTGTCCCCACACTTAATTTATGAAACAAGTATTGGCAGTCCTCTGCACAGAACAATAGTATTCTTCTCTCGCCTATGATCGGACTGCTAAAGTAAGTCACAAGTGCTTAAGGGCAGTCTCTTTTTTTTCTCTGCATTTGTACACAGAGGTTAACATTCTGAGCATCTGTTACCACCTTTGTCTTACTACAAGGAAGTCTGAGGTAAGTTCTTCTCAAGTTTCCTGTTTTATGCAATCCACGTATTTCAAAGTCCCATATTAATCTACCCTGACTCAGTCACTACCAGGAGATGTTTGCAGAATCGATTCTGCTGACTCTTGTGTGGACATGTTGCAGATGTAAGTACAGACTTTAGAGACATAGTTTCTGTACTATGGTTGTCATTTTTTCAACAAACACCTAATGTGTAGAGTGATATCCAAGGTCTGGAACAGATATGGATTGTGGTGCTGCTGACAAATATCCTGCCTCAAATCCCTGTCAATTATGTTCGGAATCTTTCATACTCAGGATGCTGTGGGCTTCCAAATGCCAGGTCAGCCCTTAATGTGCAGGCCACGCCTTCCTCTGTCCCAGGAATTCTGGAGCCAAGTGAGGTAGTCCCTGTGTCCTGAGTAGACGCTTTGCTTGGGCAGCAGAGACACCAAGGTTGTGCAGAAGGGGAGCATGCATGCTCTATTGTAAAGGACCGGGATTTGCACACTGAGTAGGCAGTGGCATCTCACTGATACTTGCTCAAGTTTACCTTGAAAATAAATCTACAGTACACACACAGACAAACACACACAAACACATACACACACACATGATAGAAGATCGACCTCAAGTGCTAAAATAATACAAGGCTCCAGAGATACCTTAACAGATTTCTTAAGGAGATTGACTTCAGCTGTAAATAAAACCATATCACTCCCTCATGCCAGAAAGGTATTAATACAAACTTTGGTTGTTAAAAAGAAAGTAAATCCAAAAGGCTTGACTTTACCAATAAAGTCTCAGCAGCCACATGCTGGGGTGAAAACTTGGTAGCTCAGATGGCAGAGGAAACACAGAGTTGGCACTCCAACTCAGTTTACATCCCAGAAGGAAAAGCCAAAACAAAAGAACCTGCTAGCTCAGAAGAAGACCCAGGAGGAAATCAGCCCATGAGGAACAACCCAAGAGGTAAAAGCCATAAAGTTAATGAGCAAGGCCAAAGAGCTAGAGTTCTTTCTTCTTCTTCACAATGTCTTAAATACTTCAAAGTCCCTCCTATCTACTTAATCCCTGTCAGCTGGCTTCTGGCTCTGCCTCTTGACCTGTGTGTAGAAAGCTCTTGGTTTAAAGGTATGTGCTAGGGTTCAGCCAAACCATAATCACACAAACCAAATCACTGTTTACTATAAACAGTAAGTTCTTATATTAAAGATGTGTGTTAGGGCTGAACCACACCAACAAGAAACAGGATTTTACAGTTCACAATGTCCGGGTTCATAATAGGATCAAATATCCTGTAACACACCCTGGTGTTTTAGAAGGCAAATACTGAATGTAAGAGAACAATTAGACCACCAGCTGCACCAGTAGACAAATGGATAAGAGATAGAACTGATATTGGCTTTTTTGAGCATCATGCCAATACAAGGGGACAAGCCATACCTAGAGGTCTCAGATATCAAAATACCTGGTTCTTTACTTGTGGCCATTTACAAAGAAACTGTGAAGTTAAAAGCTTCAGAGCTCAAAATGTCAGGTGCATGAACTCTGGGAAATACTTTACTTTCACTCATAAACAGGAACAAGCAGTATATGCAGCAATGATACCATCGCCCAGGTTTCACCACTTTGTAGGTGCTTTGTAAGGAGAGAAAGCATTGGAGTAATAAGTAAAGATCCAAGATGGACATAGAATGTAGCCTCTTACCATCTGGACATGAACTGAGGGGCCTGTTAGTTTGAGGCCCCACAGTAAAAAAAAAATGTGAACCATTTTCCTTTGGGAAGGAGGTTACAAGCAGGCAGGAAAACGGAAACTAAGTATTACTAATCTCATGCATGGTAATGAAGACAGTGCTGCTTTGGATCTCGACACAGGTAAAATTCTTTCTCTATCCCCAAAACATGAATGTTACAAAATTACCAGTGGTGTCTATGGTCCTTTGCCTTCGGGGACAGTAGGGATGATCTTGGCAAGAAGTGGATTAACTTTTCAAGGGTTTATTGTGCGTCCAGGCATTATAGATGGGTATTCCAAGGAAAAAATTAAAATCATGGCATACATTTATTAAAAGGAGATGCAGATTAATGCAGGGGAAAGAATTGCTCGGCTGTTGCCGTTTCTTTACAGTAAAGGCAAAGCCGCTCCGGTAGGAAGCACAGGGGCATCGAGGAGTACTGGAAAATGTGTGTTCTGGCAAACAGGGATTAATGACCAGAGACCCAAATTAATTTTACTAGTGAATGATGTCAAAATAGAAGGTGTGGTAGAATGAGGAGCTGATGTCATGATACTTATTCAAAATGGCCACATCAAGAGGATTAAGCACAGTTTACAGTAATTGTTAAATTAACTCAAATAAGACAAAGTGTCCCATGGATTAACTATGTAGGACCAGAAGATCAAACAGGGTAGTTGAGACTGTATGTGGATTACATACCCATGATAGACTCTTCCGTATGTTGAGTCCCTAACTGCTCTTGTAGCAGCTATTCAAGTGCCTGTGATTTTTTTTCTTTGTTCTAGGCCACTGCTCAAGCCACACGGGTCTGTTGAGTGGATCTTGTATCCACTCAACAAAAAGGAAAAATGCCTGCTTCTGGAAGCCTAGCTAACTACCAGAGATACTTAAGTAATGGATTGTGAAGGAGGACCTACAACCACTACTTTACTAAATGAGCATAATCCCTAAACACACTTCAAATATTGTCCTTATACCTACAAATCAATGTAGTCTTCACCCCTCATTAAGGAAACTTCTCTGTGCAACAAACAGAGACCATGATAGGAAACGACATCCAGAGTTGTGGAGCATAGTTCCAATGGATACAGCTCAGGTACAACTGCCATGCCTAAGGCTCATGGATCATTGCAAAGGGGGATCAGAAAAGGTGTAGGAGCCAGAGGATCACAGAGTTTTCGGTGAAGTTGTGTAATGTCAGAAACTACACTCTTAAAGTATCACCAACATGACTGCCTACACAGGCATTGAACAAGGATGAAACAACAGCAATAGACATGATAAAGTGAATGGCAGAGCACAAAAAAGTACAGGCAATTAAGAAATGTTGAGGGGTGGGGAATAATCTTCCTGAGAGAAGACACACTCTGGTTGTGCAATACCAAATGGTCAGTCCTCAAAACACACATAAAAGTAACATGTAGACTGAACAGGTTGCAATTATGTATTTTGTGTGTGTGTGTGGTTTCTGTGTGTGTGAGTGCATGTGTGTGTGCCCGAGAGAGAGAGAGAGAGAGAGAGAGAGAGAGAGAGAGAGAGAGAGAGAGAGAGAGAGAGAGAGAGAGAGAACATTTAGTGAATGAATTTGAAGAAGATCAAGAAGTGTTGGGAGGAAAGGAAGGGGAAATTGGGTAATTGTGTTATAATCTCACAAAACAAAAGAAATAATTTAATAAAAACTAGAATTTTATAACAGGGTGAGGTGAAAGGCAGACCTGTGCAATCCATTTCACTGGACTGAAACTGGGGTGTTCATCAAGGTTGTAACTCTCCCTGTGCTCTTGTATAAAATATGTCCCCTACCTCTGGTAGCTGTTGCAGAGAAAGAAATACAGGTAGCTAGCAAGGATACTCTTGTCATGTCCAGCTTCTTCCATCTAGGCATTGTTACCTATACTTAAGTGTCTTCCAATAATGCCACCACATTATGAATCCTTCAAGGGACTCATCTATTCAAGGTCAGATCACTTGTGGTCTGGTCATCATTTGTAGACCTGGATGGCCTTGAAACTACAGTGTTCTGCCTTCCTCTGCCTCTCAGAGTGCTGGGATTACAGGCATGCACCACCATGCTTGGATCATTTTTACTTTGTCAATCTTACTGATCCATAAACATGGGGTATCTGTCCATCATCTGACATCTTCCAGTGCCTTCTCCAATGACATGAAGTTCTTGTCTTTAGGGTCAATTTTCTTCACAAATGTATTTTATTACGAACTTATTAACTGAGAGTACCTCACTTATAACCTGACTAAACTAAACAATAGGAAAAGAAGATCAAAGAATACAATAATGAAACCATAAGGATATCAATTCCAAGGAATGATTCTCCTGTCATAATCAGCAGGATTTCTTCCACTGGAATCTGGAGCAACCAGTACCCAGAACCTCAGGCAGAGCCCGGAGCCCTGAAACCTTCCCTCAAGTGGTTCTCTCTAGGACAGTCTTGAAGTGGATTGATGAACAGCCAGAGCTATCTCAAGTCTCCAAAGGCTCCACCTTTTGTTTTTGGCTCACATTTATACCTCCTCTCAGATTGTGTTCAAGGATGTTTTTCAGCTGGTTCATAACCAGTCTCCCCCACATGGTGGTTCCTCTTCTAGTGGATAAACATCACCTGTTCTCTCACATGTCTTTTTCTCATCCCCCGCTTGTGATCTAAACAAAAGACATGTTTATCTCTCCTTCACTTGTCATGCAGGTATTTCACTTGCTTGGTTAGATTTACACCAAGATATATTGTATGTGGCTATTGTGAAGCGTGCTGTTTCATTAGTTTCTTTCTCATCCCATTTGGTGTTTGTGTCCAGGAGGGCTACTGATATTTTTTAGTTATTTTGTATCCAGACACTTTGATGAAGGTGTTTTATCTGCTTTAAGAGTTCCTTGGTAGAATTTTTGGGACCACTTATGTATACTATCATATCATCTGTGAATGGGGGTACTTCTTTTCCAATTTGTATCCTCTTGGTTTCCTACAATTCTGTTATTGCTCTATCTAGGACTTCAAGTACGATATTAAGGAAGCATGGAAAGAGTAGGCAGCCTTGTCTTGTCCCTGGTTTTAGAGGGATTGCTAGAAGTTTCTCTCCATTTAATTTGATGTTGGCTACAGGCTTGCTGTATGTTGCATTTATTGTATTTGGTTTGTGCCTTGTATCCCTGCTCTCCAAGTCTTTAAACATAAAGTGTGTTGGATTTTATCAAATGCTTTTTCAGCATCTAATGAGATGCTCATGTGTTTTTTGTTCAGTTTGTTTATATGGTGGATTAAATTGATGGGAGTTCATATATTAAACCACCGTGAATCCTTAGGATCAATCCTACATGATCATGGTGGATGATATTTTTGATGTGTTCTTGTATCGGTTTGTGAGTATTTCATTGAATATTTTGGCATCAATGTTCGTAAGTAAAATGGATCTGAGAGTCTCTTTCTTTGATGGGTATTTGTGTAGTTTTAGGTATCAGGATGACCAGTGACTGTGGCTTCATGGAATGAATTTGGCAATATTCCTTCTGTTTCTATTTTGTGGAATAAGTTGAAGAGTATTGGTTTAAGTTCTTTCTTGAAAGACTGGTAGAATTCTGCCATGAAACCCTCTGACGCAGAGCTATTTTTGGTTTGGAGAATGTTAATTCCTTTAATTCCTGCATTTATTTCCTTTGGGGTAATTTATTTTATTTGTTAATTTGATTGCCTGATTTTGGTTTTACTTTTGGTAAATGGAAAGTATCAAGACATTTAGATTTTTCCAACTTTTTGGAGTATAGGCTCCTTTCAAAATTTTTTACTAAATATTTTTGCATGCACATATATTTTACAACATATGTGTATATATATATACATATATACAATAAACTACCTATAGCTAGAAGAAGCATGAGACACCCACGAAAATGTATATATATATGTATATATATATATATATGTATGTATGTATGTATGTATATATATATATACACATATGTGTGTGTGTTACATTCATAGAGTTTTGGCTATTTGTGTTTGGCAGCCTTGAAGAAAATGGAGTATAGGCTCTTAATGTATGATTTAAAACCCTACTGCATACAAGAAACACCTCAGTAACAAAGATAAACTTTACCTCAGAGGAAGGGACCAGAAAAAGGTTTTCCAAGCAAACAGACCCACATAGAAAGCTGGAATAGCCATCCTAATGTCTAAGAAAATCAACGTTCATGCAATTTTCTCACAACTTTGTCCCCACTTTCAATCTGCACTCCTTCTTTCATGTGAATCCTGGTTCAATTTGTCCCATGGGCCGGGACAGGACCCCATTCCTGACACATCTTGAGTAACCAGAAACCAGAGACTAGATAGACCAGAGACCTAGGATAAAACCAAATATGGCTGGTATAAAAAAATCAATAATATGATTCCTAATGACATTCTACTATACTCATAGATCAGTGACTTATCTACTTATCTTCAGAGAGGATTTGCATGGCAGTAGATAGGAACATATGCAGAGACCCACAGCCAGACATTATGCAGAGAGAGGGAGGGAGGGAATTGAAATTGGAGGTTTCCATCAAGTCCTTTACCTTGGGAGCTCAGGGAATCCTGCAGAAGAGGAAGCAGAGAGAGTTTAAGTGTCAGAGGTGATGGGGGATGTCAGAAGAACAAGGCCCCCTGATTCAACTAAGTATGAAAGGAGAGTAAAAGCTCACAGAGACTGAAAAAAACCACTGAGCTAACATGGGTCTGTAGCTTTATGCTGGTTCTCCAGAATCTCCTGTGTTGTGCCAAGAGCGTTCTCTCTCTCTCTCTCTCTCTCTCTCTCTCTCTCTCTCTCTCTCTCTCTCTCTCTCTCTCTCTCTCTCTCCTCTGTCTTCGTCTCTCTCTGTGTCTCTCTGTGTGTGTCTGTCTGTCTATCTGTCTGTCTGTCTCTCTCTCTCATCCAGTAAGAGCTTGCCGTGGGAAACCCAAGCATCACTGAGTCAAATTGGTGACAATTATTATGCAAGTAAGGAAGATATACTAAATAGAAAAAGACATGTGAGGGGGCAGTGGGGGAACTCTAGATCATGTGGATATGCTTTAGTATTATTGTTGTAGATATAGTTATCAAAGAGACACCTGTTTCCAGTTCTTGGGTCTTTGAGATGAAGAGATATATGAAAGGTTTTTTTTTTAAGTTTAAGAGTTTCTTTCTAATAACCTTGAATTTTGTAGCTTCTTAGAGTGATACAGAGACTGAGGAGGACCTGAGGAGGAGAGATAGTGCATACAGATCATTTAGTTAGATAAATGACTGCACCGCAGAGCATTGATTGGTGGTGTCTGGGCATGAGGAAGAGCTAGTATTCCAAGAGGTCAACAGATCCTAGAATAGACAAGGTCAGAAAGAGCAAAGATACCCCTTTAAATGGGAATATTCAGGGGCTACACCCACTTTATGAAGTACTTCCCGGACTAGCATACCCCACTATGACCTCATTTGCCCCACCCACTTTCTTGAGCAGTTGATGGGCGCTTACTGCTCTGCTTAGTTGTATCTGGAGTGGCAGCTGGATCTAGGCACATGGTCTCTTCCTGGAGGAACACTGCCTCATCATTCCACACCTAAGGTAGGTTCTATGTGAGAAACAACCTGAACAAGTTAAACCTGGGCAGGTGGAAAAGTCAGGAGTCCATGTGGACAAGCATAGTTCTTGTAGCCCTCCTGTGGCTTCAGCATTCTGTAACTGTTAGGAATGTGCTATGACTGGAACCCGTACAGAGTGCTTTCCTCAAGGACACCAGAAAGTATGGCCATGTTATGTCTGCCAGACTTCTGAGCCACTATTTCTGAGGAAAACAGTAGTCTTCTTACCTACACAAACTTGAAAACCACCAAGAGTTGAGTTTTCCTCTATCAGCAGTAATTCCATGTAGCTTCTGTCTAAGGGATTACTTTACTAACTGCTCTGGGGAAAAGTGGCACACCTCACAGCCCCAGCCAGAGACCCCTCCAAGTAACCCTCCCTAAAGTATTCCCAATGAATTCAGTTTGCAGAGCCTCTTATTGGGGCATCTTAACATACCCCTATGTTCCTTCAACATGAGTGAGTCCTGTAGACCTGGAGATGCCAACTCTCTTCACTCAACTACACTAGAAATTAGGACAGTGGTGAACCACAATTCACTACAATGAGTATATCCACCTCTTTTCACCACAGAAGATCTGCATATGCCCTTCTATAAGGAGTGAACACCATCAGTCATGAAGACCTTTATATAGATGTGGCACTCACCTTAATCCTTTCATCTCAGAACATTCCCCTACACATAAAAAAGTATAACCACACGTGAAGCCAGACACAGTGGCACAAGACTGTAGTCTAAGCCACTTTGGAAGCTGAGGAAGGCAGAGCCCTGTACGTTGGTGTGCATTTATATAATTTATCATCTCAGCCTAGTGTAGCCCCCTTCAACTGCAAGTTTCCTTTCTTCAGGAAGAAATGTCAGGAACCACCAAGCACGCTGTGCTCTTTTCCATCCCAAGACAGAGAGCAGAGATGAGCCAGTGTGGAGCTCAGACTCCCACCCTGCACCCTTCTTCCTGCAGATCTTTGTTCCAGTGCACCTTTTTGGCTGAGAGGTATCGCAGCACCCTGCTGCTTCCTCCTCCCAAACAGCTGTGTTCAAAGCATAAACATTTTGCTTCCTCCTAGGAGCCACGAACAATCTCTATTTCCATGGAGAGCAAGGATCAAGCTATGGAATCCCTGATCAAGAAATCTGATGAAGGCCTTCTCCATGAGAGTAAAGGTGAGTGGGCAGGGGGTGGCACTTAAGGATAATCATTTCATTCAAATGCCTGGGAGAGTCACAGACCACACGTGCTTTCCTCAGGTGAAATCTGAAGGGAACGATTTCTCTTGTAAGATTATGTGCAACAGGGAGGAGCTTGTCACCCAGAATTCTATAACACTAAAAAAGAACATGCATGATTGTGGATGATGAATAAATGGAAAACATGTACATACTCAATGTAAATGGATATTTTCATATATCCTATCCTAAACATGGGAGGACACCTCCTTTCACACACACACACACACACACACACACACACACACACACACACACACACGGTGTGTGTTGGCTCCTGTATTAGTCAGTGAAAGAACAAGACATAGGATGCAAAGGTGAGAGGTACAAGGCTCCAGATCCCTGGGCATTTGAGGAGACATGCAACCAGATGTAGTCACTTTTTCTGCTGCTATCACAGGAAACGTCCAATAGAGTCAGAATGTACAAACTCTGTCCCACGGGCCTGTGATTCCCCCCAGGAAAGCTTGACAGATAGTACAAGCTCTAAACCCAAGCACAGTCTCCTGTCCTGGACCATATGCACATCTTTTGACACTACAGGAGAATTATTACACTGGTAGGCCCCGGAAACACTGAGCTAAATCACTACCTTTCGTCACACATGGAACACAGGTCCATGTGTGCAACTGAGGTTTTCATCACCCTATATCTGTAAGTGAAGATGTTTTACATTTCCATGAAATCTATTTAAGGCTATGGGGAAAATAAAAATAAATGTACTGAGATGGGATCTGTCAGTGAGGAGGCTTAGCCAATATCTTATACACAATTCAGAAGGAGACTTCTGAATTGACACTGCACATAGTGTCTAAGTTATCAGTAAAGAAAGAAAGGAGAAGGCCGTGCTCCACTCGCTTCTCCTCCATGAGTAGACTGGAACCTTCCACTGCCGCATTCACTAAAGCTGCAGGAGCTGGAATTTGGGGATACAGACTAACAAGTAAACCCTTCTAACTTGTCACCCTTCTGTAGATGACCGTTCTGAAGGCAAGGCAGAAGGAAAATGCCTGAAGGTGAGTAACCCCCACTTCTACAGGACAGCATCTAATGTTCCCTTCTGTTCAGGCCATGGTGGTGAGGATGGAAGAACTCAAATGCCCTAGTCCCTGTCCCCTAGCTCTCTGTGTAGCTTTGAATTCCTCCCCTTTCTCTGTTAGTCCTCATTCTCTAGTCTCTACCCTTATCACTTCCTTCTTTCTTCCTTTAATTCCCTTTATACAGTACAGAGAATGGAACAAAGGGCCTCACTCTTGGGTAGTGCAGTGTTCTATCATTGAGGCGATTTCTTTTACCATCCTGCTCTCTTCTATAAGATGTCTGGCCTACCATCTACTGCACAATAGCATCTATCCATGATCTGATAGCTAATATGCCTTCAGTTGGACAATGCCTTCTGATGCAAGCCCTGGGTCACTCTGCCCACTGGTAGAGTGCTTGTTTTGAGGTCCTTAACTCCTGGCTTAAAAGTCCAGTGCCTTGGACAGTGCTGCATATCACACTACTTCCTAATATTCAAAATCGGAGCACACAGATTTACCCCTCAGCTACTTAAGGAAATGGCTCTGACAATGTTTCTGATAATTTCTTGAAAGAGGAAACAGCATATTCTTAATCATCAGATTCATGATGCTGAAGAAGCGGCTGTTGTGCACAAGCATTCTAAACTCTGGGAGTGAGTGTCAGTTTCTCTGGATATGTCATCCCTAGCCCAAAGCACTGAAATGCTGTCATGTCTTAATTGGTATCTGAAGTTGCGGTAATGCCCCGCTCAGGTGTTTTCCCACACAGCCTGATGACTCTCCCAGCCTGACACCCACTCTCCAAGCAGGAAGCACTAGCTGACATCTGCACTGTGACTGGGCCACTGGAGCCCTCCCTCTGTGATCCCTTTCACAGATATTGTCTGCACCGGGAAACTGACTGATCCACACTCTTGACCCAGAGGAAGCTTTAGACTCACCGGATTTCGTAGGAAATGGGAGCTTCCACAGCTGCAGATTCCACTGTGGTGTGGAGAGCTAAGGGATTTGTGAGTCGGTGGTGAGGGAGGAGATAGTTGTGGTTCAAAGTGCAAAGAAGGGATCATTCACAGAAAGTGTTCAATTATTTTATTATCCCACTATTTACACAGTGCCACTGTCTGGGTATGTTGGGGCATGCCTATACACTTGGGTCTCTTGGAGTAGTGATGCTGAGACCTTTCTAAGGTACACGGGGATATGGAATCTCACGAGTAAAACACAGACGAGCAACAAAAGATGAAAAGAGAATTTAGGGGCTTAGAATCGGCTTTCTTCCAGCTAGTTGTACATGGATTCTCTATTCCATGAATGAGGAAGTTGGATGAAAGGTAGCTCAGGTTAGTGACCAGTAACACTCTATGATGAAAGCAGAGTTGATACATGTGCCACCTTGCCAACTTCCACATCTTCTTAACTGCCATTCTATTAGAGTTAAAAGTCACCATGACCATGTCAGCTCACAACAGAAAGCATTTAATTGGGGGCTTGTTTACCATGTCAGAAGATTACTGGATGATCATCATGGCAGGGACCATGTAGCTGAAAGCACACATCTCATAGCAGGGAGAGAGCGAGAGAGCGAGAAAGAGTGAGAGAGAGCAAGAGAGAGTGAGAGAGAGCGAGAGAGTGAGTGAGAGAGAGAGAGAGAGAGAGAGAGAGAGAGACAGACAGACAGACAGACAGACAGACAGACAGACAGACAGACAGACAGACAGAGAGAGACAGAGGGGGAGAGAGAGAATGTCGGACTGGGCCTGGTATCCACTTTGATACCTCCAAGCCCACCCCTAGGGACACACCATGCCCAATGAGGCTACAGCTCCTACCTCTTCCTAAATGGTTCACAAAATGGGAGCCCACCATCTAGGAACCTCTGGACACCATCCCCATTCAAACCATCACACACACGCGGTGTGCTGGATAGAACAAGACCATCTGTCACCCCTTTCTTCTAGAAGCAGATCACCGTTGCTGGCTTACTCTTTCTTTTTTCCTTCCGTTTACTTCCTCACCACATCCTGGTGCAGCAGTCTTTCCTCCTCTCCATTCACTGTTACATTGGGTCTCCAATTAGCTTTCCAGGGCTATGAACTTATCTGCTAAGCTTGAGAGTCCACAGAATGTCTGTCTTTCACAGATCCCGTGGATCTCTCAACTGCTCTCTTTCTCCCATGTTCTCTATCCTGCACAGTCCCCCCACTTGCATGCATGTACATTTTCTGCTTACAGGAAGGTCATTCTGGCCAGAGGAGAAACACAAGCATCACAGTCTATAAACCTGATTCATTTAGGAGATTCCTTTTCCCTTTAAGCTTCTAGGTTCCTCATGATTTAAGTAAGGATGGTGTAATGATGTCCTGCAGATACGGCGAGTGCGTGAACCTAATTCACTGCGTGGGGAAATAGTTTGTACCCACTAAAGCACTAGAGAACACCAATGCTGATCACATGCACTCTCCACAATTTAAAGGTACAGAAATGGCTGGCAGGGGACGATAAGCCCAAAGGACTGCCAGGTACAGCATGTGGCTCAGGCCAACCTTGGAAGAATCTGCTCCCCCTTGGCAAGCCATCCCACTGTGAGAAGCACAGCAAGAAGTCATCAGGTGAGAAGAAAGTATGAGGAAACAGCACAGCACTCATTTCTTGCTTCCCTGCCTCTGTTCTGTACTGTGTGTCATGGGGCCTGTACTAGCCCTGGGTGTGCTGAGTTGAACAGTTCACCTACCAATACCTGCTATGTTAGAACAGGAATTCACACTCTTCATAAGATTTGTCCTCTGTTTAAGACCGTGTGACATTGGGCAAGCCTTCCCAACAGTGAGCCCCAGACACTAAATCTATGCACTGGGGTTGGACAATTATGGTTCAAAAGTCCCTCTGTATTATGAAATAAGCCTCCCAGGCACCTGAAACTTGTTCAAGCTATTCCACCCCACCAGACAACCTAGAAACATTTCTTAATCTACTCAGGGCTGGTCGTGTATGCCTGCTGAACAGAGGAGGGCAGATGGGGAAATGTTCTAGTACAGGAAGAGGTGTGGGCTACATGGGGGAGTTGCAGAGGCCACAAGAAGAAACACAAACCGAGGCTTGTTCTCCTCCGGTGGGTGTCCAGTCTCTCAGTCTCTCTGAGGGAGAAGACGTGCAAACCAGAACAACATGCACAAGGCCCAAGGGCACATTGGAGGGACAAGCTCTCTCCTGTCCTGACCAAACATGGTGGGAATGTCCTCACCTGACCCAGTATTCATGGGACAAATCTTCTCCACATCAGGATCCAAGAAGAACTATGAGGGTATGAGGAGCCACGGGGTGCCAGAGAGTAAGCATCTCCTAACCCAGGAGGAGATCAGTGAACCCGAAGAAGATGATTGAACATGTAAGTCACCCATTGACATGCCCCCAAGCCCCTCAAAGTATGCCTTTCCCTTATGATGCTGGGACCTCATCTGGTCCTTTGTTGCCCCATGTCACTCACCTCTTCTGGTCCTCTGAGGTGTAACACTGAAGATGAGAGGAATCTCTCATGCATTCTCCACCCTATTCTGAGTATTGGGAACCAGCCATAGCCAAGGTGCTGTGGGTTCTCAAACCCTAGGTCAGCTCTCGGTGTGCAGGATGCACTTTCTCTCTTTATGTGCTATGAGCGGTAGTCACTGTGCTCTGAAACAGGATTCTCTTGTGGAAGGAGGGGCTTTGGATTAAGATTGAAGAGGAGTGTGCCAGTTTTGCCGGGAGGGAGGAAGATGTGATGGCAGAGTGAACAGCACTATGGGCTCAATGGCACTTCTCTTTCTTCTCTTGTTTTTTTTTTTTTTTTCCCTCAGCCTCGGAGAGGTGAATCGTTCCCATGATGAGGAGAACACGGTGGGCATTCAGCATCATGGGCACATCTCTGGAACCCTAAGCAACAAGTGTACCTCAAACAAAGAGACAACTTCCCGCAGTGAACTGTCCAGCATTAGTGGTCTTAATGTGCGCTTCTCGCATCATCAAATGCGGTCCTTACAGTGGGCAAAATGTGTCAGCACTGTTTTCACCCCATTGCAAACACTCTGGCAACATTTTCCCCATCCTGTACCCACTTGGAAGGTGTTCTCGCCATTTGTGAAACACTCCGCAAGCATTGCTCTCACTGAGTCACCACCATTCTGCTAGTGTTTTTCCATGCTCTCTGTCAAATTCTCTCTAGATGGGATAATATGTAGTTCATTGGCAGAGTTGTGGCATGTGCCTGACTCTCTGTGGGGATTATCCTTGCCCTTACTACAAATCTGTCAATAGTGCACTTAGCCTTTGCTAAGGACCCACACAGCACTTTACTCATTGTGTGAAAACTACCTTGGATATAAGTATTTCACTGAGCATCCATTCACCTAAAGCATGTTGCTCTAGTGCTCCCATATGTGTCGTAGGAATCATTCTCTGTCAGTCCTTCTCAGCACTGAACTGCACTGCCCTTATCTTTGAATTTTGAATGTTAAACCAGACAACCTCTGCACTTGCACATTCACAGACACACACAAATGTAGTCACTGTGTACAAATATTGTGAGAACAGAAGGGGAACAGTGTGCCTTGCAAGTTCATGGGAGACCAAAACGGGAAAATATAAGCCTTGTAGGTTTGTGGTTCTGTCTGTGGAGAAGACAGTTCAGAATAAGTTCCTGTTTGTCCTGTTTTAAGTTCTCACAGGTTTAAGCATTCTATTTGTAACTAAGTATAACTTCATGTTCCTTAGATCTGATGTAAACTGCAAAACACGTTCTTTTCAACTTAGACTAAACGTATGACCTCATTCACATGATGTATAATCTTTACCCTGGTTCCTTCCCTGTCATTGTATCTAACAGTGGATAACAGCCAACTCTGTGGCTCCTGTAAATGGTTTATCTCTGCTATAAAAGGGACTTCGTGAGGCCAGCAGGCTGCAGGGGCTACTCTCTCAAATCCTAACTCAGGCTGCCCAGTCCCAGGTGCACCACAAAACACAGCATGCTTTAATTGGGCAATCATGGATTTAGTCTTTTCTCCTTGAAATGATGAGGTTTAACCCTATCACCTGTCCTTCTCTACAGGAAAGGTACCTAGGGGAATTGCTGGTAGAGATTATGCTGGGTTAATAAAGTGGTGTTTATAGGTACGCCGAAGCCTGTGCCTTCCCTTGTCGGGGTAGTTAGCCAGGTTGTCAGCACCAAGCATGTTTTCCCTTTAGGTTAGCATGTCTCAAGCCCAATTAGGGAACTGTGGGTTACCGCTAAGGCGTGCATGCCACTACTGCCCCCTTGTGGTTTCCATGCCGCCTTGCGGGTCTTTGTTGTGATTCATAGGCATCCTATCTGGGTAGAGTTGTAGGTTGCTTCCCTCCTTTGGGAGTTTGGGTGCCTTCTGATATCCTGAAGTGCAGTCCTCAGGGAGGAGGTTTTCATTAGATTTCTAGCTCAGGGACCTCCAGGCCCTCTGGTGTCTTCAGTAAAAGAGACTTACCTTCCACCTACAGAGGACAACCAAGGGCAATAGCAATAACTTGTATGTTTAGCATGTCTTTAGACAACCCTGATGGTTAACTCAAAAGAGGCTTTGTTGTGCCTCATGCTGGGATTTTCATTAGATGGCTTTTGGCTCTTGAAAGGAGTATTGCCAGGCCAGATGAGAAAATTTCATTTAATCTGTATATCTCTATTTATACCCAGACATGGCTGTGTATCTGTTATAGCTTTATTTTTCCAGTAAATAGTTAACTCTATGATTCCTTATGACTCCCCCCCGCCCCCAGAAATTCTCACTGTTATTTTGCCTCCTTTCTTTCTTCTGTGTTTTTCTCCCTCACTGTTGATAAGTATCGAGCTCCCCCTGTCCCATTCTCCTGTCAGGTTACTTGTTCTCTGGTATTTGCCTCTCTATTGCTTCTCCCAACCATCACAGCAATAGTCTGTTTACTTTAGTGGGTTTTTTGAAGTTACTCCAGGATATGTACTCATATCTGAAGAGTTTTAGTTAGGAGACACCTATGAGAGAGACCATGTGATGTTTGTCCTTACGTAACTGCACTACGTGATTTTATATGATCTTTCCTGGTTCCATCCATTTACCTGCCAAGTTTATGATCTCACTTCTCTTTGCTGCTGAACAGTGTTCCACAGTGTATATTTTCGATATTTTAGCACTTCTCTTTGTGCACAGTTCCTATTCACTTAATGTTCCTATCACAACTCCTTTGGTACAGCAACTTCGTTTCTAAGCATCAGTAATTAAAAAGAGATCCCTCACCTTTGAGAACAAAAAATATTTGTACTTGAATGACAGGAGGAAATAACTGGGAAACATCAACACTAATGCAGATATTTACTATGTGTAAGTGACTTGTGCAAGATAAATGTACGGTAGGAGATTCTCTTGTGTAGCCTGTGCTGACGAACAAACTAACCGAAAAGAACTAGCTCAGACACCTTTTATTATGTAGCAAGGCACGTGGCAGGTACTGATGGTGGTACCTTATTTGCGTGTGTGCCTGTGTGTGTGTGTGTGTGTGTGTGCACGCGCGCATGCATACATGCACAAACACATGGACAAGCCTTACAGCCTTAAATACTTATGACTGTTCTCAGTTCATTAGTCATCTGGGCAAGGGAAAGATGGGTGGTTCAATGCAGAGAATTATTCTTGATTCATAAGACAGGTGCAGGTGAGGCAAGAGAGTAAGGCATAGGAAGAAAACTATGGAAGAGGAAGGAGCCCCTCAATGAAGGAATCTGGTTTGCCTCTCCTGCTGACACAGTCACAGAGCTAGGACACTTCCTATGCCACTGATAAAGGAAAGTAGCCCACAGGGACAACATGGACACCCCTAAAGCTGCCTGTGCTTATTTATGGCCAGAATGGCATTGGCCTCGAGTTTTAACAGTTGCCTTGGATTCCAAAGGCCATCTGAGCCTTCTGAATCACAGGATCCTGGTAACTTGTGCCCTTGAGTTTTGACACTCCTCTCTCATCCACAGGCTTATCCAGCACTCTAAACTTTGTTTACAGGAGAGAGGTGAAATTGTAAATTATACCCTGTGGGCCTGTTCAAACTGAGAGATTGGAGGCACTCTAGAGATGGCTTACGAGTTGAGCATATTACTGGTTTTTCTTACAGATGACCCAGGGTTGATTTGCTGCACCCACACTGGCAAGTCACAACCATCTGCAATTCAGGTTCCTAGGGACACATTGCCCTCTTCTGGCCTCCTTGGGAACTGTATACATTTGATGCACAGCCATAACCGCAAGAGAAGCAGCCATGCAAAACAAGACCTGCACAGCTTGGTTCTGTTAGGATAGGGCAGGCCACTTGCTGGGGGGCCCAATTTCTGTCCCCCCCAGAGTTCTCAGCATCAGGTGTGGACGTGATGGAGCACAGTTAAATAACTCGCAAAATGGCCACTCCATTTTTAGGGAGAAGGTTTTTTTTTTTTTTAATCTACTTATATTTGTTATTTTTTTATTAATTTAATCATATTACATCTCGAGTGTTATCCCTTCCCTTGTTTCCTTCTATTCCTCCCTCCCTCCCACTTCCCCCCTTCTCCCCTCCTCTATGTCTGTGACTGAGGGAGACTTCCTCCCACTATATATGCTCTTAGAGTATCGAGTCTCTTCTTGGTAACTTGCTATTCTTCCTCTGAGTGCCGCCAGGCCTCCCCATCCACGGGACATGGTCAGAAAAGGGGCACCAGAGTTCCTGTGAGAGTCAGATCTCACTCTCCACTCACCGGTGGAGAATATCCTGTTCGTCAGCTAGGTCTTGGTAGGGGTTCGAAGTTTACTGCCTATATTCTCCGTGGCTGGTGCCTTAGTTTGAGGAGGACCCCAGGCCCCAGATCCGCCTGTCATAAAGTTCTTCTTGTAGGTTTCCAGGACCCTGTGGATCCTACTATTTCCCCATTCTTCCATGCTACTCTCACCTAGAGTCTCAATAGGATGCCCTCTCCTCTGACCCACTTTCCTGGTAAGTAAAGTTTTTCATGGGACGTATCCCTTGGACTAGTGTCTTGATATAAGTGAGTATATACTGTTTGTCTCTTTTTGCTTCTGGGTGAACTCACTCATTATGATAATTTCTAGATCACTCCATTTGTCCAAAAATTTCGGGAATTCCTTGTTTTTAATAGCTGAGTAGTATTCCATAGTGTAAATGTACCACAGTTTCTTAGTCCATTCTTCTACTGAGGGACACTTAGGCTGTTTCCATGTTCTGGCTATTATGTATAAAGCAGCTATAAACATGGTTGAGCATATGTCCCTGTTGTGTGGTAGGGCATTTTCTGGGTATATTCCAAGGAGTGGGAGAGCTGGGTCTTGAGGAAGCCCTGTTCCCATTTTTCTGAGAAAGCACCAGACAGCTTTCCAAAGTGGTTGTACTAGTTTGCATTCCCACCAGCAATGAAGGAGTGTTCCTCTCCCTCCACATCCTTGCCAGCATGTGGTGTCATTTGAGTTTTTGATCTTAGCCATTCTGATGGGTGTAAGGTGGAATCTCAGTGTCATTTTGATTTGCATGTCTCTGATGACTAACGAGGATTAGCATTTCTTTAAGTGTTTCTCAGCCATTTGATATTCCTCTGTTGAGAATTCTCTGTTTAGTTCCAAGCCCCATTTCGCAATTGGATTGTTTGGTTTTGTGGTGTTTAATTTCTTGAGTTCTTTATATATTTCTGGATATTAGACCTTTGTCAGATGAAGGGTTGGTGAAGATCTTTTCCCAGTCTGTAGGCTGTCGCTTTGTTCTCTTGACGGTGTCTCCTGCCTTGCAGAAGCTTCTCAACCTCATGAGGTCCCATTTATTAATTGTTGACCTTAAGGCCTGGGCTGTTGGTGTACTGTTCAGGAAGTTGTCTCCTATGCCCATGTGTCCGAGACTCCTCCCCACTTTTTCCTCGAACTGAATTAATGTCTCTGGATTTAAGTTGAGGTTTTTAATCCACTTGGACTTGAGTTTTGTGCATGGTGACAAATAGGGGTCTAATTGCATTTTTCTACATGTAGACATCCAGTTAGACCAGCACCATTTGTTGAAGATGCTATCATTTTTCGATTGAATAGATTTGGCTTCTTTGTCAAAACCCAAGTGAGCAGATGTGTGTGGATTCATCTCTGGGTCTTCAATTTGATTCCATTGATCCACCAGCCTATTGCTTTGCTAGTACCATGCTGTTTTATTTTTTTATTATTAATTTATTCTTGTTACATCTCAATGGTTATCCCATCCCTTGCATCCTCCCATTCTTCCCTCCCTCCCATTTTCCCCTTATTCCCCTCCCCTATGACTGTTCCTGAGGGGGATTACCTCCCCCTGTATATGCTCATAGGGTATCAAGTCTCTTCTTGGTAACCTGCTGTCCTTCCTCTGAGTGCCACCAGGTCTCCCCCTCCAGGGGACATGGTCAAATGTGAGGCACCAGAGTACGTGAGAAAGTCATATCCCACTCTCCACTCAACTGTGGAGAATGTTCTGACCATTGGCTAGATCTGGGTAGGGGTTTAAAGTTTACTCCATGTATTGTCCTTGGCTGGTGCCTTAGTTTGAGTGGGACCCCTGGGCCCAAATCTGCCTATCATAATGTTCTACTTGTAGGTTTCTAGGACCCTCTGGATCCTTCTATTTCCTCATTCTCTCATTCTTCTCTCACCTAACGTCCCAATAGGATGTCCTCCCCTCTGTCCCAGTTTCCTGGTAAGTGAAGGCTTTCGTGGGACATGCCCATTGGGCTAGTATGCAGATATTAGTGAGTATATACCATTTGAGTCTTTCTGCTTCTAGGTTAACTCACTCATTATGATCATTTCTAGCTCAATCCATTTATCCACAAATTTCGGGAATTCCTTGTTTTTAATAGCTGAGTAGTATTCCACAGTGTATATGTACCACAGTTTCTTTATCCATTCTTCTACTGAGGGACACTTAGGCTGTTTCCATGTTCTGGCTATTATGAATAAGGCTGCTATGAACATGGTTGAGCAAATTTTCTTGTTGTGTGCTGGAGCATCTTCTGGGTATATTCCAAGGAGTGGAATAGCTGGGTCTTGAGGAAGCCCTATTCCCATTTTTCTGAGATAGCACCAAATAGATTCCCAAAGTGGCTGTACTAGTTTGCATTCCCACCAGCAATGAAGGAGTGTTCCTCTCTCCCCACATCCTCGCCAGCATGTGGTGTCACTTGAATTTTTGATCTTAGCCATTCTGATGGGTGTAAGATGGAATCTCAGAGTTGTTTTGATTTGCATTTCCCTGATGACTAAGGAGGTTGAGCATTTCTTTAAGTGTTTCTCAGCCATTTGATATTCCTCTGTTGAGAATTCTCTGTTTAGTTCCAAGCTCCATTTCTCAATTGGGTTATTTGGTTTGGTGGTGTTTACTTTCTTGAGTTCTTTATATATTTTGGACATTAGACCTTTGTCAGATGTAGGGTTGGTGAAGATCTTTTCCCAGTCTGTAGGCTGTCGCTTTGTTCTCTTGACAGTGTCTCCTGCCTTACAGAAGCTTCTCAGCCTCATGAGGTCCCATTTATTAATGGTTGACATTAAGGCCTGGGCCGTTGGTGTTCTGTTCAGGAAGTTGTCTCCTGTGCCAATATGTTCCAGGCTCTTTCCCACTTTTTCTTCTAAGTAGCTTAGTGTCTCTGGTTTTATGTTGAGGTCTTTAATCCACTTGGATTTGAGTTTTGTGCATGGTGAAAAATATGGGTCCAGTTTCATTTTTTTACACATAGACCTCCAGTTAGACCAGCACCATTTGTTGAAGATGCTATCCTTTTTCCATTGAATGGATTTGGCTTCTTTGTCAAAAATCAAGTGACCATATGTGTGTGGATTCATATCTGGGTCTTCGATTCGATTCCACTGATCAACCAGCCTGTTGCTGTGCCAGTACCATGCTGTTTTAATTACTATTGCTTTATAGTACAGTTTGAGATCAGGTATGGAGATTCCTCCGGAGCACCTTTTATTGTACAAGATTGTTTTAGCTATTCTGGGTTTTTTGTTTTTCCATATGAAGTTCAGAATTGAACTTTCAATGTCTTTAAAAAATTGTGTAGGTATTTTGATAGGGATTGCATTGAATCTGTAGATTGCTTTTGGTAGGATGGCCATTTTTACTATGTTAATTCTCCCGTCCCATGAGCAAGGAAGATCATGCCATCTTCTCAGGTCATCTTCAATCTCTTTCTTCAGAGTTTTGAAATTTTTTTCATACAAGTCCTTCACTTGCTTAGTTAGGGTAACTCCTAGATATTTTATATTGCTTGTGGCTAATGTGAAGGGTGTGGTTTTCCTAATTTCTTCCTCTGCAAGCTTGTCATTTGTGTATAGGAAGGCTACAGACTTTTTTGAGTTAATTTTGTATCCAGCCAATTTGCTGAAGGTGTTTATCAGCTTTAGGAGTTCTCTGGTGGAGTTTTGAGGGTCACTTATGTACACTATCATATCATCTGCAAAGAGGGATAATTTGACTTCCTCCTTTCCCATTTGGATACCCTTGATCTCCCTTTGTTGTCTTATTGCTCTGGCTAGAACTTCGAGTACTATATTGAAGAGATATGGAGAGAGTGGGCAGCCTTGCCTTGTTCCCGATTTTAGCGGAATTTCCTTGAGTATCTCACCATTTACTTTGATTTTGGCTATTGGCTTGCTGTATATAGCCTTTATTATGTTGAGGAGAGTGCCTTGTATCCCCGATCTCTCTAAAACTTTAAATATGAATGGGTGTTGAATTTTATCAAATGCTTTCTCTGCATCCAAGGAGATGATCATGTGGTTTTTTATTTTCAGTTTGTTTATATGGTGGATTACATTGATGGATTTCCGTATATTAAACCATCCCTGCATGCCTGGAATGAAGCCTACTTGGTCATGATGAATGATATCTTTGATGTGCTCCTGTATTTGTTTTGCAATTATTTTATTTAGTATTTTTGCATCTATGTTCATAAGAGAAATTGGTCTGAAATTCTCTTTCTTTGTTGAGTCTTTGTGAGGTTTAGGTATCAATGAGACTATGGCCTCATAGAATGAATTTGGTAATTTTCCATCCATTTCTATCTTTTGGAGTAGCTTGAAGAGTATCGGTATTAGCTCGCCCTTAAAGGTCTGGTAGAATTCTGCACTGAAACCATCTGGCCCTGGGCTTTTTTTGGTTGGGAGACCATCGATGATTGCTTCTATTTCTGTAGGGGAAATGGGACTATTTAGCTTGTTTATCTGTTCTTCATTCAACTTTGGCAAGTGAAATTGTTCAAGAAAATCGTCCATTTCCCTTAGATTTTCAATTTTTGTGGCGTATATGCCTTCAAAGTAGGATCTTATGATTCTTTGAATTTCTTCAGTGTCTGTTGTTATGTCTCCCTTTTCATTTCTGATTTTGTTGATTTCAATACTGTCTCTCTGCCTTTTAGTTAGTTTGGCTAATGGTCTGTCTATCTTGTCGATTTTCTCAAAGAACCAGCTTTTGGTTTTGTTGATTCTTTGGACTGTTTTCTTAGTTTCTAATTTGTTAATTTCAGCCCTGAGTTTGATTATTTCCAGGCGTCTACTCCTCTTGGGTGTTTCTGCTTCTTTTTTTTTCTAGGGCTTCCAGTTGTGTTGTTAAGATGCTTATGTGCGATGTTTCCAATTTTTTTTTAAAGGCACTTAGTGCTATGAATTTTCCTCTTAGCACTGCTTTCAATGTATCCCACAAATTTGGGTATGTTGTTTCTTCATTTTCATTGAATTTCAGAAACTCCTTGATTTCTTTCTTTATTTCTTCCCTGACCCAGGTGTCATTTAGCAGAGAGTTGTTTAGTTTCCACGTACGTGTAGGCTTTTTGTTATTTCTGTTGTTGTTGAATTGCAGCCTAAGAGCATGGTGATCTGATAGGATACAAGGTATTATTTCAATGCTCTTGTATCTATTGAGGCTTGCTTTGTGACCTACGATGTGATCAATTTTGGAGAAGGTTCCATGGGGTGCAGAGAAGAAGGTGTATTCTTTCTTGTTTGGGTGAAAGGTTCTATAGATATCTGTTAGATCCATTTGACCCATGGCATTGGTTAATGATGTTATTTCCCGGCTTAGTCTCTGTTTCAATGACTTATCCTTCAGTGAGAGTGGGGTGTTGAAGTCTCCCACTATTATTGTGTGGGGATCGATGTGTGGTTTAAGCTTCTTTAGGAGATCTTTTACAAATGTGGGTGCCCTTGTATTGGGAGCATAGATATTCAGAATTGTGATGTCATCTTGGTTGACTTTACCTTTGATGAGTATGAAGTGTCCTTCCTCATCTCTTTTGATTAATTTTGGTTGAAAGTCTATTTTGTTCGATCCTAAAATGGCTACGCCTGCTTGCTTCTTGTGACCATTTGCTTGGAATATTTTTTTCCAACCTTTTACCCTGAGGTAATGCCTTTCATTATGGGTGAGATGTGTTTCTTGGATGCAGAAGAATGTTGGATCTTGTTTATGTACCCATTCATTTAGTCTGTGTCTTTTTATTGGAGAATTGAGGCCATTGATGTTGAGAGATATTAATGACCAGTGACTGTTAAGAGTCTTAATTTTGATGTTGTTTCCAGTCGAGCGTTTGTGTAGTTGTGTTTTTGCCATGGGATAGTTATCTATTTCCTGGGTAGTTTTGGTTGTAGCTTGACCCTTTGGGATGGAGTTTTCCTTCTAGTACCTTCTGTAAAGCTGGATTTGTGGATAGGTACTGTTTGAATTTGTTTTTGTCATGGAATATTTTGTTTTCTCCATCAATGGTTATTGATAATTTTGCTGGGTAAAGTAGTCTGGCCTGGCATCTGTGTTCTCTTAGGGTTTGCAGGATCTCTGTCCAGGCCCTTCTGGCTTTTATGGTCTCTGCTGAGCAGTCGGGTGTAATTCTGATATGTTTGCCATTAAATGTTATTTGGCCCTTTTCCCTTGCAGCTTTTAATATTTTTTTCTTTGTTCTGTATGTTTTGTGTCTTGATTATTATGTGGCGGACAGTTTTTCTTTTCTGGTCAATTCTATTTGGTGTTCTGTAGGCCTCTTGTATGTTTATAGGCATCTCTTTCTTTAGATTGGGGAAAGTTTCTTCTATGATTTTGTTGAGAATAGTTTCTGGGCCTTGGAGTCTGATATCTTCTCTTTCTTCAATGCCTATTATCCTCAAATTTCTTCTTTTCATGGTGTCCATAATCTCTTCGATGTTCTATGTCAGGAGTTTTCCAGATTTGGCATTCTTTTTAATGGTTGCTTCAAGATCTGTGATTGTATCTTCTAGACCTGAGATTCGTTCTTCCATCTCTTGGATTCTGTTAGAAAAGCTCACCTCTGTGTTGCTCGCCTTCTTCTCTGAGGTCTCACGGTCTCGTTTTTCTTCTGTCCGTGTGTTTGTCATTGAGTCCATTTTCATTTTCAGATCTTGAACTGATTTTTTTTATTTCTTTCATCTGATTGTTTGTATATTCCTGAGTTTCTTCCATCGCCTCTTTATAGGTCTTCAGAGCTTGAACCGTTTTATATATTTCTTTCATCTGGTTGTTTGCATTTTCCTGAAATTTTTCCAGTTCCACTCTATGTGCTTCTTTTATGTCTCTCACCTGTTTGTCTGCGTCTTCCTGCATTTGATTACGAATTTTATTTTTTTCCTCCATTATCATCCTCATTACTAAGGATTTGAGGTCATTTTCTTGTATTTCCATAGTGTTTGAATTCTCAGGGTCATTTTCTTTGGGATAGCTGGAAACTGGAGATGCCATGTTGTTTTGGAGTTTTATTGCGTATGCTTTTATGTTGTCCTTTAGACATCTTGCCGTCTCTGTTTTTGTTGGGTAGCTTCCAGAGTTGGGGGAGGGAGTCTGATGATAGATTCACTTGTTTTCTCACGATTTCCCTAGGCTGGAAGTTCTAATGCTTCACTGGTGTGGATGGTAGGGGGTTAGCCCTGTCGTTTTGGACTCTCACAGCCAGTGATCCTCAGCTCCCCTGTGCTGTGGGTCCTGCAATCGTTCTGGGTCTCTGAATGAGCGTTGGGTCAGGCCAAGGTATCCACAGCCTTCTGTGTCCCCTGCCAAGTCCAGCCAGGAACACTGGGCCCGAACCACGTGCCGAACTCAGCTAGATTCTCAGGGCCTGAACCGTCTGCCGAGCTTAGCTAGGGATTCTGGGCCCAAAATGCACACAGGGTCCAGCCAGAATTTTGGGGCTGGGACTCTGCACCAAGCTCAGCTAGGGGCATTTGGCCCAAAGTGCGTGCTGTGGTCAGTTATTGACTCAGGGCCTGAACTGTCCGCCAAGCTCAGCCCGGAATTCTGGATTCAAACTGCACACTGTGTCCAGCCAGAGTCTTAGAGCTGGGACTGTGCCTAAAGCTGAGCTAGAGTCACTGGGCCCAATCTGTCTGCCAAGCACAGTTAGGGACTCTGGCCCCAAACTGCATGCTGAGCTCCACCCGAGTCTCCGGGGCGGAATTGTGCTCCGAGCTCAGCCAGGGACTCTGGACTCACAATGCGCACTGAGTTCAGCCCGGGACTCCGGGCCTAAACTGCGTGGATAGTCCAGCCAGAGTCTTAGGGCCGCCGAGCCTGTGCGCACAGCTCAGCTAGAGTCTTTTGGCCCAATCTGCCCGGCAAGTCCAGCTAGGGCCTCTGGGCTGAATCTGCGTGCTGACCTCAGCCCGCGTCAGCGCCCCAGAACTGCCCGCTGAGCTGAGCTAGTGTCTTGGGCAGAACTGCTTGCTGAGCTGAGCCAGCGCCTCCGGTGGAACTGAGTGCTCTGCCCAGCCTGCATCACAGCAGGGGAGCTGTGGCTGTGCTGAGCTAGTGCCTCGGGCAGAATTGCTTGCTGAGCTGAGCCAGTGTCTCCAAGGCCCTGCGCAGTGAGCTGAACCCGGGACTCTGGGGCCCGAACTGTCCGCTGAGTCCAGTCTGGGTCCCAAGGCACCACGTGACCCAAATCCTGCCCAGAGTCCCCTCTCCTGCAGCAACTCCCACCGGCCACCACACCAATCGCCTCCACCGGAAGGTTCTGAGCTGTAAACCTCAGCCACCGCCGCTGGTGCCGCTGGTGCCGCTGGTGCCGCCACTGCTGCTGTTGCCTCTGCCACTGCTGCTCCGATTCGAGAAAATCTGCACTCCTCCCGTGTGCAGGGGCATGCAGGTCCTCCGCACCCTGGTCCCTCTGAACCGTGGAGCACTCCCGCTGCCGTGGTGTGGGGACCTCGGTGTTCCTGGCTCAGAAATCTGTGCAATTCCCTGAATTGTTCACTGGAGCCTCCAAACACGGTCCACATTGCTCGCCGCCATCTTGGATCTCCTCCATCTTCTGATGTCATCTTCAATCTCTTTCTTCAGAGGTTTAAAGTTTTTTTTTTTTTTCTTCAAATAAGTCCTTCACTTGCTTGGCTAGAGTTACTCCTAGATATTTTATACTGTTTGTGGCTATCGTGAAGGGAGTAGTTTTCCTAATTTCTTCCTCTGCCTGTTTGTCATTTGTATATAAGAAAGCTACTGACTTTTTTGAGTTAATTTTGTATCCAGCCAATTTGCTGAAGGTGTTTATCAGCTGTAGGAGTTCTCTGGTGGAATTTTGGGGGTCACTTATATACACTATCATATCATCTGCAAATAGGGATAATTTGACTTCTTCCTTTCCCACTTGGATCCCCTTGATCTCCTTTTGATGTCTTATTGCTCTGGCTAGAACTTCAAGAACTATATTGAAGAGATATGGGGACAGAGGGCAGCCTTGTCTGGCCCCCGATTTTAGAGGGATTTCCTTGAGTATCTCTCCATTTAATTTAATGTTGGCTATTGGTTTGCTGTATATAGCCTTTATTGGGTTTAGATAAGTGCCTTGTATTCCTGATCTCAGGGAGAAGGTTTTTATTCTGGGTAAAAGAGAGAAAATATCCAGAGGTACCTGGAAGAGTCCAGAACAGAGAGAGAAAAAAAGAATAAAACTTGACATGGACAAGGGTACGGAATCAGGAGATTGGGAGAAAATAGGGGAGATAGAAGAGGCAGAGAATAGCAGGATTAGCCAGTGTGGGGAGGGGTATAAAGAGAGAAGGGTTCTGATGTGAGAAGGGCTAGGAGGCTATCATGGGAGCTTTGAAATGTACAACAGGTGCTTGTGAATAGGGACTGAGGGAGCCTGGAGGCTAACATGGACTTGGATATGAAGCAAGGATGCATGTCAATAGAGATAGCCATGTGTTTCTTCTGCCAGAGGCAAGGGAAATGACTCCTTTTGGAAGACAGGGAACACATTTCAAAAGTTTCTGGGTGTGATGCCTGTTCTAGGTTGTCCAGTTGGCTACATCTGGAATTAACTAAAAATGAAAACTGGAGGGCACATTTGTAAGGGATTTTTGTGTGAGTCAAAGTAGGAATATCTACTTCTAATCTGGATCATTGAGGCAGGAAGACACACACCTTTAATCCAGATCATTTGATCTGGAAAAACACATCTTCTGGAAGCCTATATAAGCCCATGAAGGAAGGAAGCTTTTGCTCTTTGCCGCTTGCTCTCAAGCAAGTCCATCCTTCATTTTCATTAGAGCCCACTTCTTTGGGATTTTAACATATACTGAAGACCATCTGAAACACTGAGCATTGTGGACTGATCAACTACAGGATTTTTAGACTTTCCATTCATAGCCTATAAGTCATAAGTCATGCTAACACACACACAGACACACACATACACACACACACATGCACTCACTCTTGGGCACATGCAGACACAGACACATGGACATGGACACCTAGAGACACATAAAGACACACATAGACACAGACACAGACACACAGACACACACATACACACTCACTTTTGGGTACATGCAGACACAGACACATGGACATGGATACCTAGAGACACACATAGACACAGACATACACAGATACACAGACACACACACACAAACACATACACATACACACACACACACACACACATACACACACACACACACACATGGAGGGCAGGGGGAAACATTTTATAAGTTATGCTACTCTAGAGAGCCCTGACTAATACACTAAGGAGTTCTGGCATTCCGTAGTCCAGGCTGGTCTTGAATTCACTGAGATCAACCTCCTTCTGCCTCCCAATTGCTGTGATTAAAGGCATGTGCCAGTACCACCTGGCCAGAATATTTTTATAGTGTAGCTTACCTAAGAGGTAAGTGTTAAACACCAGAGCTTCAGGGATCATTGCAGAAGAGGTAGTAGAAAGAGCCGAAAGCACTAGGAGTTAGTTTGCTGTAATGGTTGTGTCTTCCTGGTTGTGTGTCTGTCTGTGAAGGTGCCAGGTCCCCTAGAATTGAAGCTACAAGCAGTTGTGAGCTGCCATTTGGGTGCTGGGGATTGAAACCTGGTCCTTCAGAAGTGCAACTAGTCCTTTTAACACTGGCTGTATGGTTGTGTCTTCTCGGAATGTCAGAAGGTACAACCATAAATTTGCACCAATGTGACTGCCTAAACATGAATTGAACAACAACAACAACAACAATGGACATGTCAAAGCAGTTGGGGAAATGCCCATGAGGCTTCGACCCTATGCATAGAACTACAAGCAACTAAGGAATGTTGAGGTTATGAGTTCCCCAGTGTAGAGCACACCACTTGGTTTCCAAGTACCAAATGCTCATCCTTGGAAACATGGACACAGGCAACACTATTCAGATTGAGAAGGTTGTATTTATGTATTTAGGAATATAAATATGTGCATATAGCATATATAACCTCCTTGCCATACTTGTCCCACATACCTTGTGTTCTTGTATTAGTCTTCCTGGCCATAACTTGCATGCACCCTCCCCAGCCATTAGGACTAACCCTAGTCCCTCATCCTGTTCCCTAGCCATGTCTGGTGATCCCAGCCTGTGATATTTCAAAACTCTAGGTTTCACCCTCATCACACATCCCATGTGTCAGCCTCAACTGTTGATTCCATCCACCCAGCCCACCTGCCTATTCTTCACCCCAGTTTCCAGACTTCACCTGGCTTTCACATCCTATGTACTAGTCTACTTGATGGGTCCACATGTCCTGCTATGTCAACAACCCCAGGATTAGCTTGGGTCATACACCCTGTACTCTGGTCCTCTCCTGTCAGTCTTCATGACTGTAGCTCTGCCCCACCACCATTTTTAATACTCATCCCTAGACCAGTTAGTGTATCCTGTATACCTCCCCAGTCTTGTGAGCCCCATCTGTACAGTTTACCAGTTTCAGGCCTCTCCTTGTCATATAGCTTCAGCACCAAGCCCAAATGGTGAGGCACTGAGAGCTCAGCCCACCCAGGTCATAGCCAATATATATGTTTATTCAGGTCATAAATCCTGTGTCCAGTGTGGTGAGAAACCCTAATCCTAGCAAACCTATATCATATCCAACCTCTGTAACAAATCTGGTAAACACATTTTTGTGCTGCACTAGCTTATCAAGGCCCAGGAACCTCATCAGTGCACACAAGGCCCCACACATCAAGGCTAGCCTATTCCCCATAGCCTGTATGTCATCTATCCTGGTGAATGGCCACCCAATCCTTCCTCGTACTCCCCAAGCTGGGGTAGCACATCTTGTACACCACTTACAAACATCCAGACATTCATCCCATTCACATGTTTTCCTGCTTAACACTAAAATGGATCACCTCTTTTCTCCAATCCAAAATCAACAGTGAGCATCTGAAGGATCGACTTTCCTCATACCTGATCAGAAATCAAATAAGCTTGGGCAACAGCAAAAGTAAAACCTAACATCAAATCAACAAACAGCCTGAAATCTTGTATGAGACACACAACAAAAGAAGTTTACATGTTCAGGCCTCATCTCAAAAACAAACAAATGAAAGGCCAACAGTACATAGAAAGGAACAGTACAGTTCCTCCTAAATTCACCAGACATTTAGAAATACCCTCCAATATTGTGTATAAATAAGCCCAAAACATGATACCTATAAAATCAATCATTAACCCTAACTCTCCCCACCATTTTCAATACCCATGCCTAGCTTAGTTAGTATATCCTGTGTACCTGAACAATAGAAATAAACACACTAATAATACAAAGAGAACATGAACAGAACACTGGAAAAGGTGACTAAGACAATCCAGCATTTGGAAACTGAATTTCCAAAAGAGTTATTAATAGCAAAGGGAATTCAAGCTGAAAGAAAGATGAAATTGAAAAACTCAATAAACCATTTGTGAAACTGAGGGAAATCATTATAAGTATATAGGATCAAATAGAAGATATCATGAGTGAGGATAAAGAGGAAGAATTAGACCACACAACAAAGAATATAAATATGCTTTGAATTTAGAATTACAACATCTCTCCCCTCTATTTCCTCCTGTCAGCCACTCCTCCATATATCCCTCCTTACTCTACTTCAAATTCATGGCTTATTTTTTCACTAATTGCTTTCTGTAGGGGTCTCTGCCATTTGCAACAGATGTTTGTTTACTGAGAGACAAAAACAACACTTATCTGTGAGTTTATGGCAAGGCCTTTTTTAAACAGAGGAAAGGAGCATGCATAAAATATAGGACACTATGTAAAGACCAAAATTTCAAATTACTCAGAGGAATACCAGGTCAGTAGCATAGACAACATATTTAACAAGTTGTCTTCTATAGACAACTTCCCAAACTAAAGAAAAAAAAAACCCATATAGATACAGGAAGCACACAGAACACCAACCAGACATGACCAGAAAAGAAATTTTCCATGGCACATACCATAATTAAAACACTAAGCATAAAGAACATAGTACTGAAAGCCAAGAGAACAGATACAATCCACCCACAAAGGAAAACACATTAGAATAAAAGCTCATTTCTCAGTGGAGACTTAAAAATCCAGAGAAGCCTATAAGAATGTTCTCCATGTTCTGAATGATTCTTCATGCCAACTTAGACTACTGTACCTAACAAAAATACCCACCATAGTTGGAGGAGAAAGAAAAATGTTCTATGATATAAACAGTTACAAAAATACATATCCGCAAAATCAGCCTTACATAGATTACTGGAAACAATATTTTGGATTGAAGAGAGGGATAAGCATAGCAAAGAAACTATAGGAAGAAAAGAAATGATCCTTTATTCACTGAAACAAAATGTACGGTAAGAATATAAATAGTACAAGTGGATCCAAGATTGCGGCGCTGATCACACACTGCTTTGGATCAGCAGAACAACTAGGATCACACAGCAACCTAAAGACTCAATTGAGAACTACAAAACACCAGTGCTGCTGATTCACAGGTGAGAGGGATTGACACTGTGGAGAGCACAGGTGGGTCTTACCTCTGGACACCCACCTAACCCACAGAAAAAGTTCAGGGGACAACCCACATTAGCCGCCATCTTAAGAATGACTGTGAGACATTCGTGCAGCTTTGGGTGGATGCTTGCAGGAGCTGAGACAAAGAGCAGACAGGCAGAGCTGAGTCCCAGCTCCAGACACAATCCACAATAGCTGCCTCCCAAGAAAGATGGGGGGGGGCACCCAAGCAGATTTGGGCTCTGTGCTCTCTCAGCCCTCCAGCTGCTTACTAGCCTAGCCCATCTGGGTCACAAAGCAGATAAGCAGAGTCCTGCCATCTCAAAAGGACTGTGGAGCATGCAAGTAGCTTTGGGTTCCAATCTCTCTCAGTCCTCCAGCTGCTTATAAGCTGGCAGAGCTAAATCCAGGCATGGGCCACAATCTGCATTAGCTGCTACCCTGTGAGCAGTTTTGGGCTCTGATCGCTCTCTGCCCACTTGCAGCTTATTAGCCTGACCCATCTAGGTCACAGAACAGAGAAACAGAACAGAGAGCTGTGTGGGCCACACTCTACATTAGCTGCCATTCTGCGAGCAGATTGGGGCTCTAATCTCTCTCTGCTGGCCAGTGGATTACCAACATAGATGAGCTGGGGCACAGAGCAGATAAACAGAGCCCTGTCATATCAAGAAGGCTTGTAGAACACCCCAGCATCTTTGGGCTCTTGTCCCCTTTAGCTCCCCTCCTAGCTGCTTACCAGCCTGGCCCATTTGAGATACAGGAGATAGACAGAGCTTAGTCTGGTGCAGGCCAAGAATTACATTTTTGCCATCTCAAAAATGTCTGTTGGGCACTGGAGCAGCATCAAGCTTGAATCTCTTGCATCTTCCCAGCTGCTTACTGGCCTAGCCCATCTGGAACACAGAGCAAATAGGCAGAGCCCTGACATCTTGAAAAGGACTGTCAGGCACTTGATCAACTTTGGGCTTGGAAATCTATAAGCCTACTTTTCTCCTGCCTGACCCAACTGGGATACAGACAGAACCCAGCTGAACTGAGCTGGCTCTAACACCCACTGTCCAGCATCCTGAGGAGGCCTCTGGGAAGCCCTAGGAAACAACCTTTGGCTTGGAGCTCCATTTACATGCTCCCAACCTGCCTGGCCCATGAGGGACACAGAAAGTGACCTCATTGGAGGAACCTCTAGGCCTGATAACACCAGAGACAACCAGATGCCTAGAGGACAACACAAGAAGACTAGCAACAAAATTCAGAGCAATATAACACCAGGGGAAACCAGTGATCCTAAGACAGAAAGCCCTGGAGATACGAACACCCACAAAACACAAGGAAGAGACTTTAAATCTGAGGTGATGAAAATGACAAATGTCTTGAAAGAGGAAAATAAATAACTCAAAGAAATACAGAAATATACATTTAAACAGGTGAAGAAATTGAATAAATCCTACAAAGAACTACAAGAAAATACATCCAAAGAGATAAAATAATTGAAGAAATCCTATAAGGAATTACAGGAAAATTCAGTCTTACTGGAGAAAGAAATGAATAAGACAATTCAAGACCTAAAGAGGGAATTAGAAGCAACAAAGAAAACACAAGCTGAGGCAATCTTAAGGTTGGAAAATATAGGGAACAAAACAGGAGCCACGGACGTAAGCAACACCAACTGAATACAAGAGATGGAAGAGAAAATCTCAAGTGTGGAAGATACTATTGAAGTTATCAATACATCAATCAAGAAAATGTTAAAACTAAAAAGTTCACGACACAAAACACCCAAGAAATATGGGACACTATAACAAGACCAAATCTAAGAATAATAGGAATAGAAGAAGACTCCAAGCTCCAAGGCCCAGAAAAACATTTCAACAATATCATAGAAGAAAACTTCCCCCACCTAAAGAAAGAAGTGCCCATAAACATACAAGAAGCCTACAGAAACCCAAATATATTGGACAAGAAAAGAAAATCCTCCAGCCACATAATAATCAAAACATTAAATGTACAGAACAAAGAAAGCATACTAAAAGCTGCAAGGGGAAAAGGTCAAGTCACATATAACAGCAAACCCATCAGAATTACACCTGCCTTCTCAACAGATACTACAAAAGCTAGAATGGCCTGGGCAGATGTCATGCATACATTAAGAGGCCACAGATGCCAACCAAGACTGCTATACCCAGCAAAACTTTCAATCACCATAGATGGAGAAAGCAAGATATTCCATGACAAATGCAAGTTTAATCAGTACCTGACCACAAATACAGCCCTACAGAAGGTACTAGAAGGAAAACTCCAATTCAAGGAGGCTAACTACACCCAGGAAAACACAGGAAATAAATAACTCCACATCCACAAATCCAAAAGAAAGGAAGCACACACACACTCTACCACAACAAATATCAAAATGAAAGGTACTAACAACCACTGGTCATTAATATCTCTTAACATCAATGGCTTCAACTCCCCAGTAAAAAGACACAGACTGACAGAATGGATACGAAAACAGGATCCGTCATTTTGCTGCATACAAGAAATACACTTCAGCAATAAAGATAGATATTACCTCAGAGTAAAGGGTTGGAAAACTGTATCCCAAGCAAATGGACCTGAGAAGCAAGCTGGAGTAGCAATTCTAGGATCTAAGAAATAGACTTTCAACCAAAACTAATCAAAAGAGATGGGGAAGGTCACTTTATCCTCTTCAAAGGAACAATATACCAAGATGATGTCTCAATTCTGAACATCTATGCCCTAAATGCAGGATTCACCCACATTCACAAAAGGTTGCTAATGCTTAAATCACACATTGAACCCCACACATTAATAGTGGGAGACTCCAACAGCCCTTTCTCTCCAATAGACCGATCATCAAGACAGAAGCATAATGGAAAAACAATGAAACTAATAGACATCATGAATCAAATGACCTAATTGATATATATGGAAGTTTTTACTCAAACATGAAAGAATTAACCTTCTCAGCACTTCACGGAACTTTCTCCAAAATTGATCATATACTTGGTCACAAAGCAAACCTCAGTAGATACAAGAAACTCATGCATGGTATATACTAACTCATAAGTGCATAATACAGAATAGCTACACTATAATACACAGACTCTTACATCAACCAAGGACTTTGTATGATGTGGATCCAGACTCTCTGCTTAGATGTAGTAGTACAATCTCCTTGTGGGTCCCACAATATGGAGAGTATGGACTACTTCGGACTTGGTCTCTGGTCACTAAACTTAGATCACTTCCACCTGGCAGGATGGCCTTACCAGGCTACAGAGGAAGAGGTTACAGGTAGTTCAGATGAGACTTGATAGGCTGAGGGCAGATATTAAGGAAGGAGCGCTCCCCTTTCTGAGGACTAGGAGAGGAAAGGAGAGGGGATGAGAGAGGAGGGATTGGAAGGGGATGAAAGAGGGGGATACAATTGGGATATGAAGAATTAAACTGTAGAACAAGCAAGTAACTTACATTGCTAATCCCACTATATGCAGATAGCTCTGAGACCAGCTGAGACACGAATGTCTAGGCATAGGCAATGTTTCTTGTTAGCTACAAAATACCTGTGAATTATTATTAGATGCCATTCTTCTTATGGCATGAATGAAGATTTACAGATGTTTTTTTTCTGCTCATACAAAGAGCAGAAAACCAGCCTTAATTGTTCTATGTATCATGCAAACCTTATACATTTACAATTTTAGGACTATATAATGCTTGTGAGAAATTATATGTTTTCAGAACATAAGAATCAGATACTGACATTGGATCAGACCTGACAGGATTCATTCCTTTTAGCATGCTGGACACTGACATGCTCCAGCACCAAGTGCTTCAGTTGCTATCCCTCTTCAGAACAAGACAGCTCCCAGGACACCTTCAAAGAAAACTTCCAATCCCCATGGGTCCAGTCCCACACAGGACTCTAATTAAGCCTGGAATTTCTCAACATTTAGAAACTGGATCACAAGTGTTATTCTTAGATTGTTAACCATTTACTAAACATTTTGGGCCCCTAGAAAGGTATTATTAATCCCATATAATCCAGAAGAAACCTTACAAGAACAATGCCCCATTTCCTTTAAAGGGGGTCGAGTAGGTTTTTGGTTGCTCTCTTGGGCTATAGAGGGTTATTTTCAATGGGAGTTAGTTATAAGTTATTGTTGGTCTTATTTAGAGAGAAAGCAAGGTTGGATTCAGGGTTGTCTCTCTTTTCCTTTATCTTCCATTCTTAGGTTTGGAGATAATGGTTGAAAAGAAAGAAGGGGGAATATAGAAATATATAAGGAAGATAGAAAAAAAAGTAGATTAGTGAATCTACTCCTCAACTTAACACCTTAATTGTTACTCACAGGGTTATTTTTATTACACTGGTATAGAATTTTGTACATAGATGCAAAATAAGTTTAATTGAGTTTGAATGTAAGGTTATTCTTTACAGACATTGTATGTATTTCTACTCTAATATGAGGTATTGTACCCATATAACTCAATTATAATACAAGGTTTACTTCTAATACTTTGAAAGTGCTATTGCAGGCTATTTAGGATAAGTAAGTTATACAAGTTAATTGTTAGTTGATCAAATCATTGTCATATTAATTACTTGTCTATTTTTATCACAAGAATATTCATCTGAGGTATAACAGATAGATTCTACAGAAAGATAATGTAAAATAGGTAAGATCTTCAAAAACCTCAGAGACATACAGAATATGACATTTTAAAAATGTTTTATTATTTTAAATATTCATTGACAATGAGACAGGTTAACTCCTGGCAACACCCAGCCTACCTCAAAGAGGATGATGAGCATCAAAGAACCTCCTCATGGAGATGGCTTCAAATATGGCGAACAAGATATGGGAAAAAATTTCCTCACCAAAAAAAGAATTCTGCCTAAAAAAGAGTAAACTTGGATGCAGGCAGAGTCGATGACCAAACTCTCAGGGTAAGCAAGTCCTCAATAGTTCCTGCCTCACAAATATGTCTGTCACATTTATCGGGCCAGTTGATGCTCCAATGTTATAGAGAGTTTTGGGTGACTGATCAGGCAGCAAACTGTCTCTGTCATTTTCTCATTTGGGAAGCTGCTAACTTGCACTCCCTGTATACTCAGGTAATCAATTTTATCCCTTCTCAAGTCTGATGGGATTAAAGACTGGATAGTTTAGTTTTACTATTAAGCTTAGTTGTTTAGGAGTTAAGATGTTTTTAGGTCTAGATAGATATTTTAAGTTGATAGCTATTGATTTACATTCAGAAATTTAGACACACCAAGATAAGAAAGAAGTTTTTTTCAAGGCTGCCAAATACAAATAGCCAAAACACTAACAATGTAACGTTCATATAATTCCCCATTGTGTCATGGTTCTTCTTGCTATAGGTAGTTTTTTTTTATATGTGTAAGAATATAAATGTACATGTAGGGAGGCGGCGGCGGAGGCGGAGGAGCTCGGCACTCACTGGCCGCGCTCGCTGCCCAGCAGAAGTCACAGCGGCTATCAGCTCCAGGCCGGGGCCATGGGCGCCCTGCGCCACCCGGGTCATGAGGACGGAGGCAGAGGCAGCGGGGCAGCCGCTCGAGCCGGGGGACTTTGTGCAGCTGCCTGTGCCCATCATCCAGCAGCTCTACCACTGGGACTGTGGCCTGGTCTGCTCCAGGATGGTGCTCCGGTACCTGGGCCAGCTAGACGATGGGGAATTTGAAAATGCCCTCCAGGAGCTGCAACTGACCAGGAGCATCTGGACCATCGACCTGGCCTACCTGATGCGCCACTTTGGTGTGAGACACCGCTTCTGTACCCAGACTCTGGGTGTTGACAAGGGTTACAAGAACCAGTCCTTCTACAGGAAGCACTTCGACACAGAGGAGACCCGGGTGAACAAGCTGTTTGCACAAGCCAAGGCCTGCAAGGTGCGAGTGGAGAAATGCACAGTGAGCGTGCAGGACATCCAAGCACACCTGGCGCAGGGCCACGTGGCCATCGTGTTGGTGAACTCGGGGGTGCTGCACTGTGACCTGTGCTCCAGCCCTGTCAAGTACTGCTGTTTCACTCCCAGCGGCCACCGCTGCTTCTGCCGCACCCCCGACTACCAGGGCCACTTCATCGTTCTGCGTGGCTACAACAGGGCTACCGGCTGCATCTTCTACAACAACCCAGCCTATGCTGACCGAATGTGCAGCACCAGCATCAGTAACTTCGAGGAGGCCAGAACCAGCTACGGCACGGATGAAGACATCCTCTTTGTCTACCTGGACAGCTGACAGCAGGAGCCTGACAAGCCAGGTCCTCAGACCCTGTGTCCTACCCCAGCCAGGCCCACTCAGGATGCTCACACCCAGGGCTGTTGGCACTGGGGCTCCAAATTGTGGTCTCAGCCTATTTGTCAAAGCCCTTGGGAACTCTGACTCCTTTGTCCTCCAGTGTCATCATGCCACTTCCCTAAACACCTTGTGGTTGCCAGAGACAACCCAAGAGCATCTAAGAGGAGCATCTCTCAAGACCCTAAGTCTGACCCTAGCTGTGCCCAGAGGAAGACCTCACGTCTGACTCCAGCTGTGCCCAGAGGAAAGAGGAAAGGCAGGAACCCTGGGAGAGAAGCACATTTGGGAAGAGCACGCCCCAATCCAGGCCTGTGGTTCTGGGCCACTCCAAGCCCCATAGCGCACAGCGTCACTGCTTCTCCTGCCTCCAATGGACTCAGGTCTCGGTCTGGTTACAAGGCCTTGTTACCACGCAGCATAAGCATACCTCACAGCCATTCTGAGGCCCTCTGACCCTAGGATGCTGATGCCTTCTCAGCTTCTAGGTACTCTCCTGTAGAATGGGAGAGCCTTTAGGAGTGGGCAGGCCCAAGTGGGTGACAGCAGAAGAAAATGTTTTAGGAAGATGGAGTTGACAGGAGACTTCTCAGAGAGCCCCTGCGTCCATGAGGTCTCCTGACACCACCTTGACTTCCCACAGCTGGGACTGCCCTCTAAATCTGGGAGCCTTTTGAGGATGTGTGCTAGAGGGCCTGTGCTCCTAAAACAGCAGGGAGCTTCCCTTCCACCCTGATGCTCACACCAGCAGCATCTGCACCAAGTACTGGGTCTCTCTAGTCTTGAAGAAAGGCAGTGTCCGCATCACACAGCACAGCAGGTGGCATCAGCTACAGCTAGTGAATTTGTCTTATTTTGCTCTTGGTAGCAAGGGTATTGTTTTATTGAGACCAGTTTCCACTGTGTGGGGAGTAAGAAATAATAGATACAGGTACTTTGAAACCACTAACCCTTCATTAGATAGGGCAGTCCAAGTCCTTTCTTAATAAGATGGCTGGGCTGGGCCGGCCTGGGCAGCAGTCTGCATGGTAAAGCTGCACCAAAGACAATTTAAATGGGTCATTCTTACAGAGACTAGAGAACCTACTCCTCCTGGGCGCTCTCTGGTGAAGAATAAAGGGTACCCCAACAGCCTCTCACCATCACTGTACTGCAGGGGCCTTGGGCTTTCAGCACTCAAGGCATGCCGTGGCAGCAGCTGCTTCCCCTACCACTAGCTGCCTCCTCATGGTAGTTTGAGGGACAGAGGTGGTCAGTGTTTACAAGGGCAGTCAGAGCAGTCACCATATTTTTCAATAGGAGATGAAGACTTGAGTTGAAGGGAGGTGCTGTCGGCTAGGCAGCCGCTCTGAGTTTCAGAGACTAGTACTGTTCTCAGCCTGGTCTCATCTCCATTGCCTTAATGTTGGGTGGTCCAGGGCCCCAAGGAACTCTGGCTCCAAGCTCAGGAGTACCACACAGAAGCTGTGGGTGTGGATGTCCTCAGAGGAGCTTCAGGGGAGACTAACTGCTAGGAGGTCAAGCCTTCACACGTAGATGGATGTGGCATGGCACACATGCTAGTGGGTGCTCATGGGAGATGGCTTCCATAGGCGGAAGTCATCTTTACCCTCTAGGACATTTAAAAAATACTCAGTCTCTGGACCCAGATAAAGGCTTCTCAGGGCAAGCTAAAAGTCACCGAGTTCACTTGTCTAAGAATAACAAGAAAGTTGCTGTCTTCAAGATCCACCTGCCTGAGGAGGGTCACAGGGGCAGGGCGCATGGCATGCTGTCATGAAAATGGCCGACACAAAGCCTTATCATCTTACTTGCCCACAGCATGTGACACCGACAAGTTTCAGCTTCTCGTGCAGCCCAGTGTAGGCTCTAAGGCCACGTGGGGGACTCCAGGTCTCGGTCACCAGCCACAGGAGGGTGAAAGGGATCTTTTGCATAGCAGAGGATTTTATACATAAATATATTTTGTTTGAAATGAGCCATTCTCAATAAATATTCTCACTGTAAAAAAAAAAAATGTACATGTAAAAATATTTAATAAAAAAAGACACAACAAAGAATTTCAGATCAACTTCCAATATGAATACAGATGCAAAAATAACATACTTGCAAACAAAATCCAAGAATACATAAAAATATCATCCACATGATCAAGTAGACTTCATCAAGAAATGCTGGGATATTTCAATATACTAAATATCAATATATGTAACCAGTATATGGAAAAGTTGAAATATAAAAACATGATCATTTCATTAGCACAGAAAAGGCCTTTGACAAAATCCAACACCCCTTTATTAAAAAAAAGTACCGGAAAAGTTATGGATGAAAGGGACTTACCTAAACATAATAAAGGCAATTTCCAGCAAGCCCATGGCCAATATCATTTTACATGAAGAGAAAATTAAAGAATTTTCACTAAAATCAGAAATAAGACAAGGTTGTCCAATCTTGTTACACTTATTCAATATACTACTTGAAGCCTTACCTAGGGCTATAAGACAACTGAGTGAGATCTAGGAAAAGTATATTGGAAAGGAATGTCAAAGTATCATTACTTGTGAATGACATAATAGTATACATGCGCAACCTTAGGAAACTACTACAATTGATTAAAAATATCCACCAAATAAACTGGATATGGATTTAACAAAAAAAATCAGTAGCCCTTCCATATAAATGGTTTCAGGGTTATGACGTTGGTCCATTCATAGTTTTTCCATATGTACATATAGATGACTAAAATTTTAGTCTTCTAATGTGAATATCCAGTTTCCCCAGAAACATATGATTAAAAGTTTATTATCACCAGTGTATGTTTTGGGCATCTTTGACACATATTAACTTTATTGTGTTGAGATATGTTCCCTTCGACACTACTTTGTGTAGGGCAAGACCACAGGGCTCATTACACTGGGCAGGTACAAAAGATATACTAACTGGCTTAGAAAGTGGGGTTCAGGGAGCAGAGCTAGGGTCATGAAGACTGACAGGAGAGGACCAGAGTACAGGGTGTATGACCCAAGCTAATCCTGGGGTTGTTGACATAGCAGGACATGTGGACCCATCAAGTAGACTAGTACATAGGATGTGAAAGCCAGGTGAAGTCTGGAAACTGGGGTGAAGAATAGGCAGGTGGGCTGGGTGGATGGAATCAACAGTTGAGGCTGACACATGGGATGTGTGATGAGGGTGAAACCTAGAGTTTTGAAATATCACAGGCTGGGATCACCAGACATGGCTAGGGAACAGGATGAGGGACTAGGGTTAGTCCTAATGGCTGGGGAGGGTGCATGCAAGTTATGGCCAGGAAGACTAATACAAGAACACAAGGTATGTGGGACAAGTATGGCAAGGAGGTTATATATGCTATATGCACATATTTATATTCCTAAATACATAAATACAACCTTCTCAATCTGAATAGTGTTGCCTGTGTCCATGTTTCCAAGGATGAGCATTTGGTACTTGGAAACCAAGTGGTGTGCTCTACACTGGGGAACTCATAACCTCAACATTCCTTAGTTGCTTGTAGTTCTATGCATAGGGTCGAAGCCTCATGGGCATTTCCCCAACTGCTTTGACATGTCCATTGTTGTTGTTGTTGTTGTTCAATTCATGTTTAGGCAGTCACATTGGTGCAAATTTATGGTTGTACCTTCTGACATTCCGAGAAGACACAACCATACAGCCAGTGTTAAAAGGACTAGTTGCACTTCTGAAGGACCAGGTTTCAATCCCCAGCACCCAAATGGCAGCTCACAACTGCTTGTAGCTTCAATTCTAGGGGACCTGGCACCTTCACAGACAGACACACAACCAGGAAGACACAACCATTACAGCAAACTAACTCCTAGTGCTTTCGGCTCTTTCTACTACCTCTTCTGCAATGATCCCTGAAGCTCTGGTGTTTAACACTTACCTCTTAGGTAAGCTACACTATAAAAATATTCTGGCCAGGTGGTACTGGCACATGCCTTTAATCACAGCAATTGGGAGGCAGAAGGAGGTTGATCTCAGTGAATTCAAGACCAGCCTGGACTACGGAATGCCAGAACTCCTTAGTGTATTAGTCAGGGCTCTCTAGAGTAGCATAACTTATAAAATGTTTCCCCCTGCCCTCCATGTGTGTGTGTGTGTGTGTATGTATGTGTGTGTGTGTATGTGTATGTGTTTGTGTGTGTGTGTCTGTGTATCTGTGTATGTCTGTGTCTATGTGTGTCTCTAGGTATCCATGTCCATGTGTCTGTGTCTGCATGTACCCAAAAGTGAGTGTGTATGTGTGTGTCTGTGTGTCTGTGTCTGTGTCTATGTGTGTCTTTATGTGTCTCTAGGTGTCCATGTCCATGTGTCTGTGTCTGCATGTGCCCAAGAGTGAGTGCATGTGTGTGTGTGTATGTGTGTGTCTGTGTGTGTGTTAGCATGACTTATGACTTATAGGCTATGAATGGAAAGTCTAAAAATCCTGTAGTTGATCAGTCCACAATGCTCAGTGTTTCAGATGGTCTTCAGTATATGTTAAAATCCCAAAGAAGTGGGCTCTAATGAAAATGAAGGATGGACTTGCTTGAGAGCAAGCGGCAAAGAGCAAAAGCTTCCTTCCTTCATGGGCTTATATAGGCTTCCAGAAGATGTGTTTTTCCAGATCAAATGATCTGGATTAAAGGTGTGTGTCTTCCTGCCTCAATGATCCAGATTAGAAGTAGATATTCCTACTTTGACTCACACAAAAATCCCTTACAAATGTGCCCTCCAGTTTTCATTTTTAGTTAATTCCAGATGTAGCCAACTGGACAACCTAGAACAGGCATCACACCCAGAAACTTTTGAAATGTGTTCCCTGTCTTCCAAAAGGAGTCATTTCCCTTGCCTCTGGCAGAAGAAACACATGGCTATCTCTATTGACATGCATCCTTGCTTCATATCCAAGTCCATGTTAGCCTCCAGGCTCCCTCAGTCCCTATTCACAAGCACCTGTTGTACATTTCAAAGCTCCCATGATAGCCTCCTAGCCCTTCTCACATCAGAACCCTTCTCTCTTTATACCCCTCCCCACACTGGCTAATCCTGCTATTCTCTGCCTCTTCTATCTCCCCTATTTTCTCCCAATCTCCTGATTCCGTACCCTTGTCCATGTCAAGTTTTATTCTTTTTTTCTCTCTCTGTTCTGGACTCTTCCAGGTACCTCTGGATATTTTCTCTCTTTTACCCAGAATAAAAACCTTCTCCCTGAGATCAAGAATACAAGGCACTTATCTAAACCCAATAAAGGCTATATACAGCAAACCAATAGCCAACATTAAATTAAATGGAGAGATACTCAAGGAAATCCCTCTAAAATCGGGGGCCAGACAAGGCTGCCCTCTGTCCCCATATCTCTTCAATATAGTTCTTGAAGTTCTAGCCAGAGCAATAAGACATCAAAAGGAGATCAAGGGGATCCAAGTGGGAAAGGAAGAAGTCAAATTATCCCTATTTGCAGATGATATGATAGTGTATATAAGTGACCCCCAAAATTCCACCAGAGAACTCCTACAGCTGATAAACACCTTCAGCAAATTGGCTGGATACAAAATTAACTCAAAAAAGTCAGTAGCTTTCTTATATACAAATGACAAACAGGCAGAGGAAGAAATTAGGAAAACTACTCCCTTCACGATAGCCACAAACAGTATAAAATATCTAGGAGTAACTCTAGCCAAGCAAGTGAAGGACTTATTTGAAGAAAAAAAAAAAAAAACTTTAAACCTCTGAAGAAAGAGATTGAAGATGACATCAGAAGATGGAGGAGATCCAAGATGGCGGCGAGCAATGTGGACCGTGTTTGGAGGCTCCAGTGAACAATTCAGGGAATTGCACAGATTTCTGAGCCAGGAACACCGAGGTCCCCACACCACGGCAGCGGGAGTGCTCCACGGTTCAGAGGGACCAGGGTGCGGAGGACCTGCATGCCCCTGCACACGGGAGGAGTGCAGATTTTCTCGAATCGGAGCAGCAGTGGCAGAGGCAACAGCAGCAGTGGCGGCACCAGCGGCACCAGCGGCACCAGCGGCGGTGGCTGAGGTTTACAGCTCAGAACCTTCCGGTGGAGGCGATTGGTGTGGTGGCCGGTGGGAGTTGCTGCAGGAGAGGGGACTCTGGGCAGGATTTGGGTCACGTGGTGCCTTGGGACCCAGACTGGACTCAGCGGACAGTTCGGGCCCCAGAGTCCCGGGTTCAGCTCACTGCGCAGGGCCTTGGAGACACTGGCTCAGCTCAGCAAGCAATTCTGCCCGAGGCACTAGCTCAGCACAGCCACAGCTCCCCTGCTGTGATGCAGGCTGGGCGGAGCACTCAGTTCCACCGGAGGCGCTGGCTCAGCTCAGCAAGCAGTTCTGCCCAAGACACTAGCTCAGCTCAGCGGGCAGTTCTGGGGCGCTGACGCGGGCTGAGGTCAGCACGCAGATTCAGCCCAGAGGCCCTAGCTGGACTTGCCGGGCAGATTGGGCCAAAAGACTCTAGCTGAGCTGTGCGCACAGGCTCGGCGGCCCTAAGACTCTGGCTGGACTATCCACGCAGTTTAGGCCCGGAGTCCCGGGCTGAACTCAGTGCGCATTGTGAGTCCAGAGTCCCTGGCTGAGCTCGGAGCACAATTCCGCCCCGGAGACTCGGGTGGAGCTCAGCATGCAGTTTGGGGCCAGAGTCCCTAACTGTGCTTGGCAGACAGATTGGGCCCAGTGACTCTAGCTCAGCTTTAGGCACAGTCCCAGCTCTAAGACTCTGGCTGGACACAGTGTGCAGTTTGAATCCAGAATTCCGGGCTGAGCTTGGCGGACAGTTCAGGCCCTGAGTCAATAACTGACCACAGCACGCACTTTGGGCCAAATGCCCCTAGCTGAGCTTGGTGCAGAGTCCCAGCCCCAAAATTCTGGCTGGACCCTGTGTGCATTTTGGGCCCAGAATCCCTAGCTGAGCTCGGCAGACGGTTCAGGCCCTGAGAATCTAGCTGAGTTCGGCACGTGGTTCGGGCCCAGTGTTCCTGGCTGGACTTGGCAGGGGACACAGAAGGCTGTGGATACCTTGGCCTGACCCAACGCTCATTCAGAGACCCAGAACGATTGCAGGACCCACAGCACAGGGGAGCTGAGGATCACTGGCTGTGAGAGTCCAAAACGACAGGGCTAACCCCCTACCATCCACACCAGTGAAGCATTAGAACTTCCAGCCTAGGGAAATCGTGAGAAAACAAGTGAATCTATCATCAGACTCCCTCCCCCAACTCTGGAAGCTACCCAACAAAAACAGAGACGGCAAGATGTCTAAAGGACAACATAAAAGCATACGCAATAAAACTCCAAAACAACATGGCATCTCCAGTTTCCAGCTATCCCAAAGAAAATGACCCTGAGAATTCAAACACTATGGAAATACAAGAAAATGACCTCAAATCCTTAGTAATGAGGATGATAATGGAGGAAACAAATAAAATTCGTAATCAAATGCAGGAAGACGCAGACAAACAGGTGAGAGACATAAAAGAAGCACATAGAGTGGAACTGGAAAAATTTCAGGAAAATGCAAACAACCAGATGAAAGAAATATATAAAACGGTTCAAGCTCTGAAGACCTATAAAGAGGCGATGGAAGAAACTCAGGAATATACAAACAATCAGATGAAAGAAATAAAAAAAATCAGTTCAAGATCTGAAAATGAAAATGGACTCAATGACAAACACACGGACAGAAGAAAAACGAGACCGTGAGACCTCAGAGAAGAAGGCGAGCAACACAGAGGTGAGCTTTTCTAACAGAATCCAAGAGATGGAAGAACGAATCTCAGGTCTAGAAGATACAATCACAGATCTTGAAGCAACCATTAAAAAGAATGCCAAATCTGGAAAACTCCTGACATAGAACATCGAAGAGATTATGGACACCATGAAAAGAAGAAATTTGAGGATAATAGGCATTGAAGAAAGAGAAGATATCAGACTCCAAGGCCCAGAAACTATTCTCAACAAAATCATAGAAGAAACTTTCCCCAATCTAAAGAAAGAGATGCCTATAAACATACAAGAGGCCTACAGAACACCAAATAGAATTGACCAGAAAAGAAAAACTGTCCGCCACATAATAATCAAGACACAAAACATGCAGAACAAAGAAAAAAATATTAAAAGCTGCAAGGGAAAAGGGCCAAATAACATTTAATGGCAAACATATCAGAATTACACCCGACTGCTCAGCAGAGACCATAAAAGCCAGAAGGGCCTGGACAGAGATCCTGCAAACCCTAAGAGAACACAGATGCCAGGCCAGACTACTTTACCCAGCAAAATTATCAATAACCATTGATGGAGAAAACAAAATATTCCATGACAAAAACAAATTCAAACAGTACCTATCCACAAATCCAGCTTTACAGAAGGTACTAGAAGGAAAACTCCATCCCAAAGGGTCAAGCTACAACCAAAACTACCCAGGAAATAGATAACTATCCCATGGCAAAAACACAACTACACAAACGCTCGACTGGAAACAACATCAAAATTAAGACTCTTAACAGTCACTGGTCATTAATATCTCTCAACATCAATGGCCTCAATTCTCCAATAAAAAGACACAGACTAAATGAATGGGTACATAAACAAGATCCAACATTCTTCTGCATCCAAGAAACACATCTCACCCATAATGAAAGGCATTACCTCAGGGTAAAAGGTTGGAAAAAAATATTCCAAGCAAATGGTCACAAGAAGCAAGCAGGCGTAGCCATTTTAGGATCGAACAAAATAGACTTTCAACCAAAATTAATCAAAAGAGATGAGGAAGGACACTTCATACTCATCAAAGGTAAAGTCAACCAAGATGACATCACAATTCTGAATATCTATGCTCCCAATACAAGGGCACCCACATTTGTAAAAGATCTCCTAAAGAAGCTTAAACCACACATCGATCCCCACACAATAATAGTGGGAGACTTCAACACCCCACTCTCACTGAAGGATAAGTCATTGAAACAGAGACTAAGCCGGGAAATAACATCATTAACCAATGCCATGGGTCAAATGGATCTAACAGATATCTATAGAACCTTTCACCCAAACAAGAAAGAATACACCTTCTTCTCTGCACCCCATGGAACCTTCTCCAAAATTGATCACATCGTAGGTCACAAAGCAAGCCTCAATAGATACAAGAGCATTGAAATAATACCTTGTATCCTATCAGATCACCATGCTCTTAGGCTGCAATTCAACAACAACAGAAATAACAAAAAGCCTACACGTACGTGGAAACTAAACAACTCTCTGCTAAATGACACCTGGGTCAGGGAAGAAATAAAGAAAGAAATCAAGGAGTTTCTGAAATTCAATGAAAATGAAGAAACAACATACCCAAATTTGTGGGATACATTGAAAGCAGTGCTAAGAGGAAAATTCATAGCACTAAGTGCCTTTAAAAAGAAATTGGAAACATCGCACATAAGCATCTTAACAACACAACTGGAAGCCCTAGAAAAAAAAAGAAGCAGAAACACCCAAGAGGAGTAGACGCCTGGAAATAATCAAACTCAGGGCTGAAATTAACAAATTAGAAACTAAGAAAACAGTCCAAAGAATCAACAAAACCAAAAGCTGGTTCTTTGAGAAAATCGACAAGATAGACAGACCATTAGCCAAACTAACTAAAAGGCAGAGAGACAGTATTGAAATCAACAAAATCAGAAATGAAAAGGGAGACATAACAACAGACACTGAAGAAATTCAAAGAATCATAAGATCCTACTTTGAAGGCATATACGCCACAAAATTTGAAAATCTAAGGGAAATGGACGATTTTCTTGAACAATTTCACTTGCCAAAGTTGAATGAAGAACAGATAAACAAGCTAAATAGTCCCATTTCCCCTACAGAAATAGAAGCAATCATCGATGGTCTCCCAACCAAAAAAAGCCCAGGGCCAGATGGTTTCAGTGCAGAATTCTACCAGACCTTTAAGGGCGAGCTAATACCGATACTCTTCAAGCTACTCCAAAAGATAGAAATGGATGGAAAATTACCAAATTCATTCTATGAGGCCATAGTCTCATTGATACCTAAACCTCACAAAGACTCAACAAAGAAAGAGAATTTCAGACCAATTTCTCTTATGAACATAGATGCAAAAATACTAAATAAAATAATTGCAAAACAAATACAGGAGCACATCAAAGATATCATTCATCATGACCAAGTAGGCTTCATTCCAGGCATGCAGGGATGGTTTAATATACGGAAATCCATCAATGTAATCCACCATATAAACAAACTGAAAATAAAAAACCACATGATCATCTCCTTGGATGCAGAGAAAGCATTTGATAAAATTCAACACCCATTCATATTTAAAGTTTTAGAGAGATCGGGGATACAAGGCACTCTCCTCAACATAATAAAGGCTATATACAGCAAGCCAATAGCCAAAATCAAAGTAAATGGTGAGATACTCAAGGAAATTCCGCTAAAATCGGGAACAAGGCAAGGCTGCCCACTCTCTCCATATCTCTTCAATATAGTACTCGAAGTTCTAGCCAGAGCAATAAGACAACAAAGGGAGATCAAGGGTATCCAAATGGGAAAGGAGGAAGTCAAATTATCCCTCTTTGCAGATGATATGATAGTGTACATAAGTGACCCTCAAAACTCCACCAGAGAACTCCTAAAGCTGATAAACACCTTCAGCAAATTGGCTGGATACAAAATTAACTCAAAAAAGTCTGTAGCCTTCCTATACACAAATGACAAGCTTGCAGAGGAAGAAATTAGGAAAACCACACCCTTCACATTAGCCACAAGCAATATAAAATATCTAGGAGTTACCCTAACTAAGCAAGTGAAGGACTTGTATGAAAAAAATTTCAAAACTCTGAAGAAAGAGATTGAAGATGACCTGAGAAGATGGCATGATCTTCCTTGCTCATGGGACGGGAGAATTAACATAGTAAAAATGGCCATCCTACCAAAAGCAATCTACAGATTCAATGCAATCCCTATCAAAATACCTACACAATTTTTTAAAGACATTGAAAGTTCAATTCTGAACTTCATATGGAAAAACAAAAAACCCAGAATAGCTAAAACAATCTTGTACAATAAAAGGTGCTCCGGAGGAATCTCCATACCTGATCTCAAACTGTACTATAAAGCAATAGTAATTAAAACAGCATGGTACTGGCACAGCAACAGGCTGGTTGATCAGTGGAATCGAATCGAAGACCCAGATATGAATCCACACACATATGGTCACTTGATTTTTGACAAAGAAGCCAAATCCATTCAATGGAAAAAGGATAGCATCTTCAACAAATGGTGCTGGTCTAACTGGAGGTCTATGTGTAAAAAAATGAAACTGGACCCATATTTTTCACCATGCACAAAACTCAAATCCAAGTGGATTAAAGACCTCAACATAAAACCAGAGACACTAAGCTACTTAGAAGAAAAAGTGGGAAAGAGCCTGGAACATATTGGCACAGGAGACAACTTCCTGAACAGAACACCAACGGCCCAGGCCTTAATGTCAACCATTAATAAATGGGACCTCATGAGGCTGAGAAGCTTCTGTAAGGCAGGAGACACTGTCAAGAGAACAAAGCGACAGCCTACAGACTGGGAAAAGATCTTCACCAACCCTACATCTGACAAAGGTCTAATGTCCAAAATATATAAAGAACTCAAGAAAGTAAACACCACCAAACCAAATAACCCAATTGAGAAATGGAGCTTGGAACTAAACAGAGAATTCTCAACAGAGGAATATCAAATGGCTGAGAAACACTTAAAGAAATGCTCAACCTCCTTAGTCATCAGGGAAATGCAAATCAAAACAACTCTGAGATTCCATCTTACACCCATCAGAATGGCTAAGATCAAAAATTCAAGTGACACCACATGCTGGCGAGGATGTGGGGAGAGAGGAACACTCCTTCATTGCTGGTGGGAATGCAAACTAGTACAGCCACTTTGGGAATCTATTTGGTGCTATCTCAGAAAAATGGGAATAGGGCTTCCTCAAGACCCAGCTATTCCACTCCTTGGAATATACCCAGAAGATGCTCCAGCACACAACAAGAAAATTTGCTCAACCATGTTCATAGCAGCCTTATTCATAATAGCCAGAACATGGAAACAGCCTAAGTGTCCCTCAGTAGAAGAATGGATAAAGAAACTGTGGTACATATACACTGTGGAATACTACTCAGCTATTAAAAACAAGGAATTCCCGAAATTTGTGGATAAATGGATTGAGCTAGAAATGATCATAATGAGTGAGTTAACCTAGAAGCAGAAAGACTCAAATGGTATATACTCACTAATATCTGCATACTAGCCCAATGGGCATGTCCCACGAAAGCCTTCACTTACCAGGAAACTGGGACAGAGGGGAGGACATCCTATTGGGACGTTAGGTGAGAGAAGAATGAGAGAATGAGGAAATAGAAGGATCCAGAGGGTCCTAGAAACCTACAAGTAGAACATTATGATAGGCAGATTTGGGCCCAGGGGTCCCACTCAAACTAAGGCACCAGCCAAGGACAATACATGGAGTAAACTTTAAACCCCTACCCAGATCTAGCCAATGGTCAGAACATTCTCCACAGTTGAGTGGAGAGTGGGATATGACTTTCTCACGTACTCTGGTGCCTCACATTTGACCATGTCCCCTGGAGGGGGAGACCTGGTGGCACTCAGAGGAAGGACAGCAGGTTACCAAGAAGAGACTTGATACCCTATGAGCATATACAGGGGGAGGTAATCCCCCTCAGGAACAGTCATAGGGGAGGGGAATAAGGGGAAAATGGGAGGGAGGGAAGAATGGGAGGATGCAAGGGATGGGATAACCATTGAGATGTAACAAGAATAAATTAATAATAAAAAAATAAAACAGCATGGTACTAGCAAAGCAATAGGCTGGTGGATCAATGGAATCAAATTGAAGACCCAGAGATGAATCCACACACATCTGCTCACTTGGGTTTTGACAAAGAAGCCAAATCTATTCAATCGAAAAATGATAGCATCTTCAACAAATGGTGCTGGTCTAACTGGATGTCTACATGTAGAAAAATGCAATTAGACCCCTATTTGTCACCATGCACAAAACTCAAGTCCAAGTGGATTAAAAACCTCAACTTAAATCCAGAGACATTAATTCAGTTCGAGGAAAAAGTGGGGAGGAGTCTCGGACACATGGGCATAGGAGACAACTTCCTGAACAGTACACCAACAGCCCAGGCCTTAAGGTCAACAATTAATAAATGGGACCTCATGAGGTTGAGAAGCTTCTGCAAGGCAGGAGACACCGTCAAGAGAACAAAGCGACAGCCTACAGACTGGGAAAAGATCTTCACCAACCCTTCATCTGACAAAGGTCTAATATCCAGAAATATATAAAGAACTCAAGAAATTAAACACCACAAAACCAAACAATCCAATTGCGAAATGGGGCTTGGAACTAAACAGAGAATTCTCAACAGAGGAATATCAAATGGCTGAGAAACACTTAAAGAAATGCTAATCCTCGTTAGTCATCAGAGACATGCAAATCAAAATGACACTGAGATTCCACCTTACACCCATCAGAATGGCTAAGATCAAAAACTCAAATGACACCACATGCTGGCAAGGATGTGGAGGGAGAGGAACACTCCTTCATTGCTGGTGGGAATGCAAACTAGTACAACCACTTTGGAAAGCTGTCTGGTGCTTTCTCAGAAAAATGGGAACAGGGCTTCCTCAAGACCCAGCTCTCCCACTCCTTGGAATATACCCAGAAAATGCCCTACCACACAACAGGGACATATGCTCAACCATGTTTATAGCTGCTTTATACATAATAGCCAGAACATGGAAACAGCCTAAGTGTCCCTCAGTAGAAGAATGGACTAAGAAACTGTGGTACATTTACACTATGGAATACTACTCAGCTATTAAAAACAAGGAATTCCCGAAATTTTTGGACAAATGGAGTGATCTAGAAATTATCATAATGAGTGAGTTCACCCAGAAGCAAAAAGAGACAAACAGTATATACTCACTTATATCAAGACACTAGTCCAAGGGATACGTCCCATGAAAAACTTTACTTACCAGGAAAGTGGGTCAGAGGAGAGGGCATCCTATTGAGACTCTAGGTGAGAGTAGCATGGAAGAATGGGGAAATAGTAGGATCCACAGGGTCCTGGAAACCTACAAGAAGAACTTTATGACAGGCGGATCTGGGGCCTGGGGTCCTCCTCAAACTAAGGCACCAGCCACGGAGAATATAGGCAGTAAACTTCGAACCCCTACCAAGACCTAGCTGACGAACAGGATATTCTCCACCGGTGAGTGGAGAGTGAGATCTGACTCTCACAGGAACTCTGGTGCCCCTTTTCTGACCATGTCCCGTGGATGGGGAGGCCTGGCGGCACTCAGAGGAAGAATAGCAAGTTACCAAGAAGAGACTCGATACTCTAAGAGCATATATAGTGGGAGGAAGTCTCCCTCAGTCACAGACATAGAGGAGGGGAGAAGGGGGGAAGTGGGAGGGAGGGAGGAATAGAAGGAAACAAGGGAAGGGATAACACTCGAGATGTAATATGATTAAATTAATAAAAAAATAACAAATATAAGTAGATTAAAAAAAAAAAAAACCTTCTCCCTAAAAATGGAGTGGCCATTTTGCGAGTTATTTAACTGTGCTCCATCACGTCCACACCTGATGCTGAGAACTCTGGGGGGGACAGAAATTGGGCCCCCCAGCAAGTGGCCTGCCCTATCCTAACAGAACCAAGCTGTGCAGGTCTTGTTTTGCATGGCTGCTTCTCTTGCGGTTATGGCTGTGCATCAAATGTATACAGTTCCCAAGGAGGCCAGAAGAGGGCAATGTGTCCCTAGGAACCTGAATTGCAGATGGTTGTGACTTGCCAGTGTGGGTGCAGCAAATCAACCCTGGGTCATCTGTAAGAAAAACCAGTAATATGCTCAACTCGTAAGCCATCTCTAGAGTGCCTCCAATCTCTCAGTTTGAACAGGCCCACAGGGTATAATTTACAATTTCACCTCTCTCCTGTAAACAAAGTTTAGAGTGCTGGATAAGCCTGTGGATGAGAGAGGAGTGTCAAAACTCAAGGGCACAAGTTACCAGGATCCTGTGATTCAGAAGGCTCAGATGGCCTTTGGAATCCAAGGCAACTGTTAAAACTCGAGGCCAATGCCATTCTGGCCATAAATAAGCACAGGCAGCTTTAGGGGTGTCCATGTTGTCCCTGTGGGCTACTTTCCTTTATCAGTGGCATAGGAAGTGTCCTAGCTCTGTGACTGTGTCAGCAGGAGAGGCAAACCAGATTCCTTCATTGAGGGGCTCCTTCCTCTTCCATAGTTTTCTTCCTATGCCTTACTCTCTTGCCTCACCTGCACCTGTCTTATGAATCAAGAATAATTCTCTGCATTGAACCACCCATCTTTCCCTTGCCCAGATGACTAATGAACTGAGAACAGTCATAAGTATTTAAGGCTGTAAGGCTTGTCCATGTGTTTGTGCATGTATGCATGCGCGCGTGCACACACACACACACACACACACACACAGGCACACACGCAAATAAGGTACCACCATCAGTACCTGCCACGTGCCTTGCTACATAATAAAAGGTGTCTGAGCTAGTTCTTTTCGGTTAGTTTGTTCGTCAGCACAGGCTACACAAGAGAATCTCCTACCGTACATTTATCTTGCACAAGTCACTTACACATAGTAAATATCTGCATTAGTGTTGATGTTTCCCAGTTATTTCCTCCTGTCATTCAAGTACAAATATTTTTTGTTCTCAAAGGTGAGGGATCTCTTTTTAATTACTGATGCTTAGAAACGAAGTTGCTGTACCAAAGGAGTTGTGATAGGAACATTAAGTGAATAGGAACTGTGCACAAAGAGAAGTGCTAAAATATCGAAAATATACACTGTGGAACACTGTTCAGCAGCAAAGAGAAGTGAGATCATAAACTTGGCAGGTAAATGGATGGAACCAGGAAAGATCATATAAAATCACGTAGTGCAGTTACGTAAGGACAAACATCACATGGTCTCTCTCATAGGTGTCTCCTAACTAAAACTCTTCAGATATGAGTACATATCCTGGAGTAACTTCAAAAAACCCACTAAAGTAAACAGACTATTGCTGTGATGGTTGGGAGAAGCAATAGAGAGGCAAATACCAGAGAACAAGTAACCTGACAGGAGAATGGGACAGGGGGAGCTCGATACTTATCAACAGTGAGGGAGAAAAACACAGAAGAAAGAAAGGAGGCAAAATAACAGTGAGAATTTCTGGGGGCGGGGGGGAGTCATAAGGAATCATAGAGTTAACTATTTACTGGAAAAATAAAGCTATAACAGATACACAGCCATGTCTGGGTATAAATAGAGATATACAGATTAAATGAAATTTTCTCATCTGGCCTGGCAATACTCCTTTCAAGAGCCAAAAGCCATCTAATGAAAATCCCAGCATGAGGCACAACAAAGCCTCTTTTGAGTTAACCATCAGGGTTGTCTAAAGACATGCTAAACATACAAGTTATTGCTATTGCCCTTGGTTGTCCTCTGTAGGTGGAAGGTAAGTCTCTTTTACTGAAGACACCAGAGGGCCTGGAGGTCCCTGAGCTAGAAATCTAATGAAAACCTCCTCCCTGAGGACTGCACTTCAGGATATCAGAAGGCACCCAAACTCCCAAAGGAGGGAAGCAACCTACAACTCTACCCAGATAGGATGCCTATGAATCACAACAAAGACCCGCAAGGCGGCATGGAAACCACAAGGGGGCAGTAGTGGCATGCACGCCTTAGCGGTAACCCACAGTTCCCTAATTGGGCTTGAGACATGCTAACCTAAAGGGAAAACATGCTTGGTGCTGACAACCTGGCTAACTACCCCGACAAGGGAAGGCACAGGCTTCGGCGTACCTATAAACACCACTTTATTAACCCAGCATAATCTCTACCAGCAATTCCCCTAGGTACCTTTCCTGTAGAGAAGGACAGGTGATAGGGTTAAACCTCATCATTTCAAGGAGAAAAGACTAAATCCATGATTGCCCAATTAAAGCATGCTGTGTTTTGTGGTGCACCTGGGACTGGGCAGCCTGAGTTAGGATTTGAGAGAGTAGCCCCTGCAGCCTGCTGGCCTCACGAAGTCCCTTTTATAGCAGAGATAAACCATTTACAGGAGCCACAGAGTTGGCTGTTATCCACTGTTAGATACAATGACAGGGAAGGAACCAGGGTAAAGATTATACATCATGTGAATGAGGTCATACGTTTAGTCTAAGTTGAAAAGAACGTGTTTTGCAGTTTACATCAGATCTAAGGAACATGAAGTTATACTTAGTTATAAATAGAATGCTTAAACCTGTGAGAACTTAAAACAGGACAAACAGGAACTTATTCTGAACTGTCTTCTCCACAGACAGAACCACAAACCTACAAGGCTTATATTTTCCCATTTTGGTCTCCCATGAACTTGCAAGGCACACTGTTCCCCTTCTGTTCTCACAATATTTGTACACAGTGACTACATTTGTGTGTGTCTGTGAATGTGCAAGTGCAGAGGTTGTCTGGTTTAACATTCAAAATTCAAAGATAAGGGCAGTGCAGTTCAGTGCTGAGAAGGACTGACAGAGAATGATTCCTACGACACATATGGGAGCACTAGAGCAACATGCTTTAGGTGAATGGATGCTCAGTGAAATACTTATATCCAAGGTAGTTTTCACACAATGAGTAAAGTGCTGTGTGGGTCCTTAGCAAAGGCTAAGTGCACTATTGACAGATTTGTAGTAAGGGCAAGGATAATCCCCACAGAGAGTCAGGCACATGCCACAACTCTGCCAATGAACTACATATTATCCCATCTAGAGAGAATTTGACAGAGAGCATGGAAAAACACTAGCAGAATGGTGGTGACTCAGTGAGAGCAATGCTTGCGGAGTGTTTCACAAATGGCGAGAACACCTTCCAAGTGGGTACAGGATGGGGAAAATGTTGCCAGAGTGTTTGCAATGGGGTGAAAACAGTGCTGACACATTTTGCCCACTGTAAGGACCGCATTTGATGATGCGAGAAGCGCACATTAAGACCACTAATGCTGGACAGTTCACTGCGGGAAGTTGTCTCTTTGTTTGAGGTACACTTGTTGCTTAGGGTTCCAGAGATGTGCCCATGATGCTGAATGCCCACCGTGTTCTCCTCATCATGGGAACGATTCACCTCTCCGAGGCTGAGGGAAAAAAAAAAAAAACAAGAGAAGAAAGAGAAGTGCCATTGAGCCCATAGTGCTGTTCACTCTGCCATCACATCTTCCTCCCTCCCGGCAAAACTGGCACACTCCTCTTCAATCTTAATCCAAAGCCCCTCCTTCCACAAGAGAATCCTGTTTCAGAGCACAGTGACTACCGCTCATAGCACATAAAGAGAGAAAGTGCATCCTGCACACCGAGAGCTGACCTAGGGTTTGAGAACCCACAGCACCTTGGCTATGGCTGGTTCCCAATACTCAGAATAGGGTGGAGAATGCATGAGAGATTCCTCTCATCTTCAGTGTTACACCTCAGAGGACCAGAAGAGGTGAGTGACATGGGGCAACAAAGGACCAGATGAGGTCCCAGCATCATAAGGGAAAGGCATACTTTGAGGGGCTTGGGGGCATGTCAATGGGTGACTTACATGTTCAATCATCTTCTTCGGGTTCACTGATCTCCTCCTGGGTTAGGAGATGCTTACTCTCTGGCACCCCGTGGCTCCTCATACCCTCATAGTTCTTCTTGGATCCTGATGTGGAGAAGATTTGTCCCATGAATACTGGGTCAGGTGAGGACATTCCCACCATGTTTGGTCAGGACAGGAGAGAGCTTGTCCCTCCAATGTGCCCTTGGGCCTTGTGCATGTTGTTCTGGTTTGCACGTCTTCTCCCTCAGAGAGACTGAGAGACTGGACACCCACCGGAGGAGAACAAGCCTCGGTTTGTGTTTCTTCTTGTGGCCTCTGCAACTCCCCCATGTAGCCCACACCTCTTCCTGTACTAGAACATTTCCCCATCTGCCCTCCTCTGTTCAGCAGGCATACACGACCAGCCCTGAGTAGATTAAGAAATGTTTCTAGGTTGTCTGGTGGGGTGGAATAGCTTGAACAAGTTTCAGGTGCCTGGGAGGCTTATTTCATAATACAGAGGGACTTTTGAACCATAATTGTCCAACCCCAGTGCATAGATTTAGTGTCTGGGGCTCACTGTTGGGAAGGCTTGCCCAATGTCACACGGTCTTAAACAGAGGACAAATCTTATGAAGAGTGTGAATTCCTGTTCTAACATAGCAGGTATTGGTAGGTGAACTGTTCAACTCAGCACACCCAGGGCTAGTACAGGCCCCATGACACACAGTACAGAACAGAGGCAGGGAAGCAAGAAATGAGTGCTGTGCTGTTTCCTCATACTTTCTTCTCACCTGATGACTTCTTGCTGTGCTTCTCACAGTGGGATGGCTTGCCAAGGGGGAGCAGATTCTTCCAAGGTTGGCCTGAGCCACATGCTGTACCTGGCAGTCCTTTGGGCTTATCGTCCCCTGCCAGCCATTTCTGTACCTTTAAATTGTGGAGAGTGCATGTGATCAGCATTGGTGTTCTCTAGTGCTTTAGTGGGTACAAACTATTTCCCCACGCAGTGAATTAGGTTCACGCACTCGCCGTATCTGCAGGACATCATTACACCATCCTTACTTAAATCATGAGGAATCTAGAAGCTTAAAGGGAAAAGGAATCTCCTAAATGAATCAGGTTTATAGACTGTGATGCTTGTGTTTCTCCTCTGGCCAGAATGACCTTCCTGTAAGCAGAAAATGTACATGCATGCAAGTGGGGGGACTGTGCGGGATAGAGAACATGGGAGAAAGAGAGCAGTTGAGAGATCCACGGGATCTGTGAAAGACAGACATTCTGTGGACTCTCAAGCTTAGCAGATAAGTTCATAGCCCTGGAAAGCTAATTGGAGACCCAATGTAACAGTGAATGGAGAGGAGGAAAGACTGCTGCACCAGGATGTGGTGAGGAAGTAAACGGAAGGAAAAAAGAAAGAGTAAGCCAGCAACGGTGATCTGCTTCTAGAAGAAAGGGGTGACAGATGGTCTTGTTCTATCCAGCACACCGCGTGTGTGTGATGGTTTGAATGGGGATGGTGTCCAGAGGTTCCTAGATGGTGGGCTCCCATTTTGTGAACCATTTAGGAAGAGGTAGGAGCTGTAGCCTCATTGGGCATGGTGTGTCCCTAGGGGTGGGCTTGGAGGTATCAAAGTGGATACCAGGCCCAGTCCGACATTCTCTCTCTCCCCCTCTGTCTCTCTCTGTCTGTCTGTCTGTCTGTCTGTCTGTCTGTCTGTCTGTCTGTCTGTCTCTCTCTCTCTCTCTCTCTCTCTCTCTCTCTCACTCTCTCGCTCTCTCTCACTCTCTCTTGCTCTCTCTCACTCTTTCGCGCTCTCTCGCTCTCTCCCTGCTATGAGATGTGTGCTTTCAGCTACATGGTCCCTGCCATGATGATCATCCAGTAATCTTCTGACATGGTAAACAAGCCCCCAATTAAATGCTTTCTGTTGTGAGCTGACATGGTCATGGTGACTTTTAACTCTAATAGAATGGCAGTTAAGAAGATGTGGAAGTTGGCAAGGTGGCACATGTATCAACTCTGCTTTCATCATAGAGTGTTACTGGTCACTAACCTGAGCTACCTTTCGTCCAACTTCCTCATTCATGGAATAGAGAATCCATGTACAACTAGCTGGAAGAAAGCCGATTCTAAGCCCCTAAATTCTCTTTTCATCTTTTGTTGCTCGTCTGTGTTTTACTCGTGAGATTCCATATCCCCGTGTACCTTAGAAAGGTCTCAGCATCACTACTCCAAGAGACCCAAGTGTATAGGCATGCCCCAACATACCCAGACAGTGGCACTGTGTAAATAGTGGGATAATAAAATAATTGAACACTTTCTGTGAATGATCCCTTCTTTGCACTTTGAACCACAACTATCTCCTCCCTCACCACCGACTCACAAATCCCTTAGCTCTCCACACCACAGTGGAATCTGCAGCTGTGGAAGCTCCCATTTCCTACGAAATCTGGTGAGTCTAAAGCTTCCTCTGGGTCAAGAGTGTGGATCAGTCAGTTTCCCGGTGCAGACAATATCTGTGAAAGGGATCACAGAGGGAGGGCTCCAGTGGCCCAGTCACAGTGCAGATGTCAGCTAGTGCTTCCTGCTTGGAGAGTGGGTGTCAGGCTGGGAGAGTCATCAGGCTGTGTGGGAAAACACCTGAGCGGGGCATTACCGCAACTTCAGATACCAATTAAGACATGACAGCATTTCAGTGCTTTGGGCTAGGGATGACATATCCAGAGAAACTGACACTCACTCCCAGAGTTTAGAATGCTTGTGCACAACAGCCGCTTCTTCAGCATCATGAATCTGATGATTAAGAATATGCTGTTTCCTCTTTCAAGAAATTATCAGAAACATTGTCAGAGCCATTTCCTTAAGTAGCTGAGGGGTAAATCTGTGTGCTCCGATTTTGAATATTAGGAAGTAGTGTGATATGCAGCACTGTCCAAGGCACTGGACTTTTAAGCCAGGAGTTAAGGACCTCAAAACAAGCACTCTACCAGTGGGCAGAGTGACCCAGGGCTTGCATCAGAAGGCATTGTCCAACTGAAGGCATATTAGCTATCAGATCATGGATAGATGCTATTGTGCAGTAGATGGTAGGCCAGACATCTTATAGAAGAGAGCAGGATGGTAAAAGAAATCGCCTCAATGATAGAACACTGCACTACCCAAGAGTGAGGCCCTTTGTTCCATTCTCTGTACTGTATAAAGGGAATTAAAGGAAGAAAGAAGGAAGTGATAAGGGTAGAGACTAGAGAATGAGGACTAACAGAGAAAGGGGAGGAATTCAAAGCTACACAGAGAGCTAGGGGACAGGGACTAGGGCATTTGAGTTCTTCCATCCTCACCACCATGGCCTGAACAGAAGGGAACATTAGATGCTGTCCTGTAGAAGTGGGGGTTACTCACCTTCAGGCATTTTCCTTCTGCCTTGCCTTCAGAACGGTCATCTACAGAAGGGTGACAAGTTAGAAGGGTTTACTTGTTAGTCTGTATCCGCAAATTCCAGCTCCTGCAGCTTTAGTGAATGCGGCAGTGGAAGGTTCCAGTCTACTCATGGAGGAGAAGCGAGTGGAGCACGGCCTTCTCCTTTCTTTCTTTACTGATAACTTAGACAATATGTGCAGTGTCAATTCAGAAGTCTCCTTCTGAATTGTGTATAAGATATTGGCTAAGCCTCCTCACTGACAGATCCCATCTCAGTACATTTATTTTTATTTTCCCCATAGCCTTAAATAGATTTCATGGAAATGTAAAACATCTTCACTTACAGATATAGGGTGATGAAAACCTCAGTTGCACACATGGACCTGTGTTCCATGTGTGACGAAAGGTAGTGATTTAGCTCAGTGTTTCCGGGGCCTACCAGTGTAATAATTCTCCTGTAGTGTCAAAAGATGTGCATATGGTCCAGGACAGGAGACTGTGCTTGGGTTTAGAGCTTGTACTATCTGTCAAGCTTTCCTGGGGGGAATCACAGGCCCGTGGGACAGAGTTTGTACATTCTGACTCTATTGGACGTTTCCTGTGATAGCAGCAGAAAAAGTGACTACATCTGGTTGCATGTCTCCTCAAATGCCCAGGGATCTGGAGCCTTGTACCTCTCACCTTTGCATCCTATGTCTTGTTCTTTCACTGACTAATACAGGAGCCAACACACACCGTGTGTGTGTGTGTGTGTGTGTGTGTGTGTGTGTGTGTGTGTGTGTGAAAGGAGGTGTCCTCCCATGTTTAGGATAGGATATATGAAAATATCCATTTACATTGAGTATGTACATGTTTTCCATTTATTCATCATCCACAATCATGCATGTTCTTTTTTAGTGTTATAGAATTCTGGGTGACAAGCTCCTCCCTGTTGCACATAATCTTACAAGAGAAATCGTTCCCTTCAGATTTCACCTGAGGAAAGCACGTGTGGTCTGTGACTCTCCCAGGCATTTGAATGAAATGATTATCCTTAAGTGCCACCCCCTGCCCACTCACCTTTACTCTCATGGAGAAGGCCTTCATCAGATTTCTTGATCAGGGATTCCATAGCTTGATCCTTGCTCTCCATGGAAATAGAGATTGTTCGTGGCTCCTAGGAGGAAGCAAAATGTTTATGCTTTGAACACAGCTGTTTGGGAGGAGGAAGCAGCAGGGTGCTGCGATACCTCTCAGCCAAAAAGGTGCACTGGAACAAAGATCTGCAGGAAGAAGGGTGCAGGGTGGGAGTCCGAGCTCCACACTGGCTCATCTCTGCTCTCTGTCTTGGGATGGAAAAGAGCACAGCGTGCTTGGTGGTTCCTGACATTTCTTCCTGAAGAAAGGAAACTTGCAGTTGAAGGGGGCTACACTAGGCTGAGATGATAAATTATATAAATGCACACCAACGTACAGGGCTCTGCCTTCCTCAGCTTCCAAAGTGGCTTAGACTACAGTCTTGTGCCACTGTGTCTGGCTTCACGTGTGGTTATACTTTTTTATGTGTAGGGGAATGTTCTGAGATGAAAGGATTAAGGTGAGTGCCACATCTATATAAAGGTCTTCATGACTGATGGTGTTCACTCCTTATAGAAGGGCATATGCAGATCTTCTGTGGTGAAAAGAGGTGGATATACTCATTGTAGTGAATTGTGGTTCACCACTGTCCTAATTTCTAGTGTAGTTGAGTGAAGAGAGTTGGCATCTCCAGGTCTACAGGACTCACTCATGTTGAAGGAACATAGGGGTATGTTAAGATGCCCCAATAAGAGGCTCTGCAAACTGAATTCATTGGGAATACTTTAGGGAGGGTTACTTGGAGGGGTCTCTGGCTGGGGCTGTGAGGTGTGCCACTTTTCCCCAGAGCAGTTAGTAAAGTAATCCCTTAGACAGAAGCTACATGGAATTACTGCTGATAGAGGAAAACTCAACTCTTGGTGGTTTTCAAGTTTGTGTAGGTAAGAAGACTACTGTTTTCCTCAGAAATAGTGGCTCAGAAGTCTGGCAGACATAACATGGCCATACTTTCTGGTGTCCTTGAGGAAAGCACTCTGTACGGGTTCCAGTCATAGCACATTCCTAACAGTTACAGAATGCTGAAGCCACAGGAGGGCTACAAGAACTATGCTTGTCCACATGGACTCCTGACTTTTCCACCTGCCCAGGTTTAACTTGTTCAGGTTGTTTCTCACATAGAACCTACCTTAGGTGTGGAATGATGAGGCAGTGTTCCTCCAGGAAGAGACCATGTGCCTAGATCCAGCTGCCACTCCAGATACAACTAAGCAGAGCAGTAAGCGCCCATCAACTGCTCAAGAAAGTGGGTGGGGCAAATGAGGTCATAGTGGGGTATGCTAGTCCGGGAAGTACTTCATAAAGTGGGTGTAGCCCCTGAATATTCCCATTTAAAGGGGTATCTTTGCTCTTTCTGACCTTGTCTATTCTAGGATCTGTTGACCTCTTGGAATACTAGCTCTTCCTCATGCCCAGACACCACCAATCAATGCTCTGCGGTGCAGTCATTTATCTAACTAAATGATCTGTATGCACTATCTCTCCTCCTCAGGTCCTCCTCAGTCTCTGTATCACTCTAAGAAGCTACAAAATTCAAGGTTATTAGAAAGAAACTCTTAAACTTAAAAAAAAAAAAAAACCTTTCATATATCTCTTCATCTCAAAGACCCAAGAACTGGAAACAGGTGTCTCTTTGATAACTATATCTACAACAATAATACTAAAGCATATCCACATGATCTAGAGTTCCCCCACTGCCCCCTCGCATGTCTTTTTCTATTTAGTATATCTTCCTTACTTGCATAATAATTGTCACCAATTTGACTCAGTGATGCTTGGGTTTCCCACGGCAAGCTCTTACTGGATGAGAGAGAGAGACAGACAGACAGATAGACAGACAGACACACACAGAGAGACACAGAGAGAGACGAAGACAGAGGAGAGAGAGAGAGAGAGAGAGAGAGAGAGAGAGAGAGAGAGAGAGAGAGAGAGAGAGAGAACGCTCTTGGCACAACACAGGAGATTCTGGAGAACCAGCATAAAGCTACAGACCCATGTTAGCTCAGTGGTTTTTTTCAGTCTCTGTGAGCTTTTACTCTCCTTTCATACTTAGTTGAATCAGGGGGCCTTGTTCTTCTGACATCCCCCATCACCTCTGACACTTAAACTCTCTCTGCTTCCTCTTCTGCAGGATTCCCTGAGCTCCCAAGGTAAAGGACTTGATGGAAACCTCCAATTTCAATTCCCTCCCTCCCTCTCTCTGCATAATGTCTGGCTGTGGGTCTCTGCATATGTTCCTATCTACTGCCATGCAAATCCTCTCTGAAGATAAGTAGATAAGTCACTGATCTATGAGTATAGTAGAATGTCATTAGGAATCATATTATTGATTTTTTTATACCAGCCATATTTGGTTTTATCCTAGGTCTCTGGTCTATCTAGTCTCTGGTTTCTGGTTACTCAAGATGTGTCAGGAATGGGGTCCTGTCCCGGCCCATGGGACAAATTGAACCAGGATTCACATGAAAGAAGGAGTGCAGATTGAAAGTGGGGACAAAGTTGTGAGAAAATTGCATGAACGTTGATTTTCTTAGACATTAGGATGGCTATTCCAGCTTTCTATGTGGGTCTGTTTGCTTGGAAAACCTTTTTCTGGTCCCTTCCTCTGAGGTAAAGTTTATCTTTGTTACTGAGGTGTTTCTTGTATGCAGTAGGGTTTTAAATCATACATTAAGAGCCTATACTCCATTTTCTTCAAGGCTGCCAAACACAAATAGCCAAAACTCTATGAATGTAACACACACACATATGTGTATATATATATACATACATATATATATATATATATATATATATATATATATATATATATATATACATTTTCGTGGGTGTCTCATGCTTCTTCTAGCTATAGGTAGTTTATTGTATATATGTATATATATATACACATATGTTGTAAAATATATGTGCATGCAAAAATATTTAGTAAAAAATTTTGAAAGGAGCCTATACTCCAAAAAGTTGGAAAAATCTAAATGTCTTGATACTTTCCATTTACCAAAAGTAAAACCAAAATCAGGCAATCAAATTAACAAATAAAATAAATTACCCCAAAGGAAATAAATGCAGGAATTAAAGGAATTAACATTCTCCAAACCAAAAATAGCTCTGCGTCAGAGGGTTTCATGGCAGAATTCTACCAGTCTTTCAAGAAAGAACTTAAACCAATACTCTTCAACTTATTCCACAAAATAGAAACAGAAGGAATATTGCCAAATTCATTCCATGAAGCCACAGTCACTGGTCATCCTGATACCTAAAACTACACAAATACCCATCAAAGAAAGAGACTCTCAGATCCATTTTACTTACGAACATTGATGCCAAAATATTCAATGAAATACTCACAAACCGATACAAGAACACATCAAAAATATCATCCACCATGATCATGTAGGATTGATCCTAAGGATTCACGGTGGTTTAATATATGAACTCCCATCAATTTAATCCACCATATAAACAAACTGAACAAAAAACACATGAGCATCTCATTAGATGCTGAAAAAGCATTTGATAAAATCCAACACACTTTATGTTTAAAGACTTGGAGAGCAGGGATACAAGGCACAAACCAAATACAATAAATGCAACATACAGCAAGCCTGTAGCCAACATCAAATTAAATGGAGAGAAACTTCTAGCAATCCCTCTAAAACCAGGGACAAGACAAGGCTGCCTACTCTTTCCATACTTCCTTAATATCGTACTTGAAGTCCTAGATAGAGCAATAACAGAATTGTAGGAAACCAAGAGGATACAAATTGGAAAAGAAGTACCCCCATTCACAGATGATATGATAGTATACATAAGTGGTCCCAAAAATTCTACCAAGGAACTCTTAAAGCAGATAAAACACCTTCATCAAAGTGTCTGGATACAAAATAACTAAAAAATATCAGTAGCCCTCCTGGACACAAACACCAAATGGGATGAGAAAGAAACTAATGAAACAGCACGCTTCACAATAGCCACATACAATATATCTTGGTGTAAATCTAACCAAGCAAGTGAAATACCTGCATGACAAGTGAAGGAGAGATAAACATGTCTTTTGTTTAGATCACAAGCGGGGGATGAGAAAAAGACATGTGAGAGAACAGGTGATGTTTATCCACTAGAAGAGGAACCACCATGTGGGGGAGACTGGTTATGAACCAGCTGAAAAACATCCTTGAACACAATCTGAGAGGAGGTATAAATGTGAGCCAAAAACAAAAGGTGGAGCCTTTGGAGACTTGAGATAGCTCTGGCTGTTCATCAATCCACTTCAAGACTGTCCTAGAGAGAACCACTTGAGGGAAGGTTTCAGGGCTCCGGGCTCTGCCTGAGGTTCTGGGTACTGGTTGCTCCAGATTCCAGTGGAAGAAATCCTGCTGATTATGACAGGAGAATCATTCCTTGGAATTGATATCCTTATGGTTTCATTATTGTATTCTTTGATCTTCTTTTCCTATTGTTTAGTTTAGTCAGGTTATAAGTGAGGTACTCTCAGTTAATAAGTTCGTAATAAAATACATTTGTGAAGAAAATTGACCCTAAAGACAAGAACTTCATGTCATTGGAGAAGGCACTGGAAGATGTCAGATGATGGACAGATACCCCATGTTTATGGATCAGTAAGATTGACAAAGTAAAAATGATCCAAGCATGGTGGTGCATGCCTGTAATCCCAGCACTCTGAGAGGCAGAGGAAGGCAGAACACTGTAGTTTCAAGGCCATCCAGGTCTACAAATGATGACCAGACCACAAGTGATCTGACCTTGAATAGATGAGTCTCTTGAAGGATTCATAATGTGGTGGCATTATTGGAAGACACTTAAGTATAGGTAACAATGCCTAGATGGAAGAAGCTGGACATGACAAGAGTATCCTTGCTAGCTACCTGTATTTCTTTCTCTGCAACAGCTACCAGAGGTAGGGGACATATTTTATACAAGAGCACAGGGAGAGTTACAACCTTGATGAACACCCCAGTTTCAGTCCAGTGAAATGGATTGCACAGGTCTGCCTTTCACCTCACCCTGTTATAAAATTCTAGTTTTTATTAAATTATTTCTTTTGTTTTGTGAGATTATAACATAATTACCCAATTTCCCCTTCCTTTCCTCCCAACACTTCTTGATCTTCTTCAAATTCATTCACTAAATGTTCTCTCTCTCTCTCTCTCTCTCTCTCTCTCTCTCTCTCTCTCTCTCTCTCTCTCTCTCTCTCTCTCTCGGGCACACACACATGCACTCACACACACAGAAACCACACACACACACAAAATACATAATTGCAACCTGTTCAGTCTACATGTTACTTTTATGTGTGTTTTGAGGACTGACCATTTGGTATTGCACAACCAGAGTGTGTCTTCTCTCAGGAAGATTATTCCCCACCCCTCAACATTTCTTAATTGCCTGTACTTTTTTGTGCTCTGCCATTCACTTTATCATGTCTATTGCTGTTGTTTCATCCTTGTTCAATGCCTGTGTAGGCAGTCATGTTGGTGATACTTTAAGAGTGTAGTTTCTGACATTACACAACTTCACCGAAAACTCTGTGATCCTCTGGCTCCTACACCTTTTCTGATCCCCCTTTGCAATGATCCATGAGCCTTAGGCATGGCAGTTGTACCTGAGCTGTATCCATTGGAACTATGCTCCACAACTCTGGATGTCGTTTCCTATCATGGTCTCTGTTTGTTGCACAGAGAAGTTTCCTTAATGAGGGGTGAAGACTACATTGATTTGTAGGTATAAGGACAATATTTGAAGTGTGTTTAGGGATTATGCTCATTTAGTAAAGTAGTGGTTGTAGGTCCTCCTTCACAATCCATTACTTAAGTATCTCTGGTAGTTAGCTAGACTTCCAGAAGCAGGCATTTTTCCTTTTTGTTGAGTGGATACAAGATCCACTCAACAGACCCGTGTGGCTTGAGCAGTGGCCTAGAACAAAGAAAAAAAATCACAGGCACTTGAATAGCTGCTACAAGAGCAGTTAGGGACTCAACATACGGAAGAGTCTATCATGGGTATGTAATCCACATACAGTCTCAACTACCCTGTTTGATCTTCTGGTCCTACATAGTTAATCCATGAGATACTTTGTCTTATTTGAGTTAATTTAACAATTACTGTAAACTGTGCTTAATCCTCTTGATGTGGCCATTTTGAATAAGTATCATGACATCAGCTCCTCATTCTACCACACCTTCTATTTTGACATCATTCACTAGTAAAATTAATTTGGGTCTCTGGTCATTAATCCCTGTTTGCCAGAACACACATTTTCCAGTACTCCTCGATGCCCCTATGCTTCCTACTGGAGCGGCTTTGCCTTTACTGTAAAGAAACGGCAACAGCCGAGCAATTCTTTCCCCTGCATTAATCTGCATCTCCTTTTAATAAATGTATGCCATGATTTTAATTTTTTCCTTGGAATACCCATCTATAATGCCTGGATGCACAATAAACCCTTGAAAAGTTAATCCACTTTTTGCCAAGATCATCCCTACTGTCCCCGAAGGCAAAGGACCATAGACACCACTGGTAATTTTGTAACATTCATGTTTTGGGGATAGAGAAATAATTTTACCTGTGTCCAGATCCAAAGCAGCACTGTCTTCATTAGCATGCATGAGATTAGTAATACTTAGTTTCCGTTTTCCTGCCTGCTTGTAACCTCCTTCCCAAAGGAAAATGGTTCACATTTTTTTTTACTGTGGGGCCTCAAACTAACAGGCCCCTCAGTTCATGTCCAGATGGTAAGAGGCTACATTCTATGTCCATCTTGGATCTTTACTTATTACTCCAATGCTTTCTCTCCTTACAAAGCACCTACAAAGTGGTGAAACCTGGGCGATGGTATCATTGCTGCATATACTGCTTGTTCCTGTTTATGAGTGAAAGTAAAGTATTTCCCAGAGTTCATGCACCTGACATTTTGAGCTCTGAAGCTTTTAACTTCACAGTTTCTTTGTAAATGGCCACAAGTAAAGAACCAGGTATTTTGATATCTGAGACCTCTAGGTATGGCTTGTCCCCTTGTATTGGCATGATGCTCAAAAAAGCCAATATCAGTTCTATCTCTTATCCATTTGTCTACTGGTGCAGCTGGTGGTCTAATTGTTCTCTTACATTCAGTATTTGCCTTCTAAAACACCAGGGTGTGTTACAGGATATTTGATCCTATTATGAACCCGGACATTGTGAACTGTAAAATCCTGTTTCTTGTTGGTGTGGTTCAGCCCTAACACACATCTTTAATATAAGAACTTACTGTTTATAGTAAACAGTGATTTGGTTTGTGTGATTATGGTTTGGCTGAACCCTAGCACATACCTTTAAACCAAGAGCTTTCTACACACAGGTCAAGAGGCAGAGCCAGAAGCCAGCTGACAGGGATTAAGTAGATAGGAGGGACTTTGAAGTATTTAAGACATTGTGAAGAAGAAGAAAGAACTCTAGCTCTTTGGCCTTGCTCATTAACTTTATGGCTTTTACCTCTTGGGTTGTTCCTCATGGGCTGATTTCCTCCTGGGTCTTCTTCTGAGCTAGCAGGTTCTTTTGTTTTGGCTTTTCCTTCTGGGATGTAAACTGAGTTGGAGTGCCAACTCTGTGTTTCCTCTGCCATCTGAGCTACCAAGTTTTCACCCCAGCATGTGGCTGCTGAGACTTTATTGGTAAAGTCAAGCCTTTTGGATTTACTTTCTTTTTAACAACCAAAGTTTGTATTAATACCTTTCTGGCATGAGGGAGTGATGTGGTTTTATTTACAGCTGAAGTCAATCTCCTTAAGAAATCTGTTAAGGTATCTCTGGAGCCTTGTATTATTTTAGCAAATGAGGTCGATCTTCTATCATGTCTGTGTGTATGTGTTTGTGTGTGTTTGTCTGTGTGTGTACTGTAGATTTATTTTCAAGGTAAACTTGAGCAAGTATCAGTGAGATGCCACTGCCTACTCAGTGTGCAAATCCCGGTCCTTTACAATAGAGCATGCATGCTCCCCTTCTGCACAACCTTGGTGTCTCTGCTGCCCAAGCAAAGCGTCTACTCAGGACACAGGGACTACCTCACTTGGCTCCAGAATTCCTGGGACAGAGGAAGGCGTGGCCTGCACATTAAGAGCTGACCTGGCATTTGGAAGCCCACAGCATCCTGAGTATGAAAGATTCCGAACATAATTGACAGGGATTTGAGGCAGGATATTTGTCAGCAGCACCACAATCCATATCTGTTCCAGACCTTGGATATCACTCTACACATTTGGTGTTTGTTGAAAAAATGACAACCATAGTACAGAAACTATGTCTCTAAAGTCTGTACTTACATCTGCAACATGTCCACACAAGAGTCAGCAGAATCGATTCTGCAAACATCTCCTGGTAGTGACTGAGTCAGGGTAGATTAATATGGGACTTTGAAATATGTGGATTGCATAAAACAGGAAACTTGAGAAGAACTTACCTCAGACTTCCTTGTAGTAAGACAAAGGTGGTAACAGATGCTCAGAATGTTAACCTCTGTGTACAAATGCAGAGAAAAAAAAGAGACTGCCCTTAAGCACTTGTGACTTACTTTAGCAGTCCGATCATAGGCGAGAGAAGAATACTATTGTTCTGTGCAGAGGACTGCCAATACTTGTTTCATAAATTAAGTGTGGGGACACACAGAAACACACATAACTAAGTTTTATTTCTCAACAGAACATTAACATCTTACAGGGTGCTCCTCATAGTAAAAACAATGCTAATGTAATTCTTAATATAAGTTAACAGTAGTGTTATGAGAATGGTTCACACAAAATAGGATCAATGCTTGCAGATCACAATTTACTAAGCATAATGCTTGTAGAGGACATGTAGTAAGAGCTTTGCTTGTAGAGTTCTTGGAACAAGTGAAGAAGAATGCCAATGAACTTGTACAAAGGAAGAACAATAGTGACACAGTGCTTGCAACAGTAAGAGCAACGTTAAGAGAGGTCCTAGGACACACTACGAACAGTGCTTATAGAGTAAAATATGTCAGTACAATCAATGCTATGAGAGAGAGATGTTAACATTTGACTGACATTAGGACTAGTGTTTGACACAGTACTCGGCATATAGAAAGTACAATGACGCATTACTTTCCCTGCTGAGAAGTTTTCTTTCTGATGCTTAGGATTTTACAGTGGTGCCCATCATGTTCTTCTTCATATCCCAGGTTTATCTTTCCTGTATGGGACAAGAGAAGAAAAAAGAAGAGCAAGTATCAGTGAGATGCCACTGCCTACTCAGTGTGCAACTCCCACTCCCTTACAGCAGAGCATGCATGCTCCCCTTCTGCACAACCTTGGGGTCTCTGCTGCCCAAGCAAAGCCTCTGCTCAGAACACAGTGACTACCTCACTTGGCTTCAGAATTTCTGGGTCAGAGGAAGGCGTAGCCTGCACATTAAGAGCTGACCTGCCATTTGGAAGGCCACAGCATCCTGAGTATGAAAGATTCTGAACATAATTGACAGGGATTTGAGGAAGCATGGGGATATTACATTCAGTCGTTACCCCTGAGGAGTGTAAGAGGATGATTGGCAGGTTCAAGTGACCATGTGGGATCCAATGTTACATGATGAGAAGGGTGTACATCCCAGTGTGTGCAAAAAGTGTCCAAGAGTCACTTACTGTCCCACTCTTTTCTTCTTCTTCTTCTTCTTCTTCTTCTTCTTCTTCTTCTTCTTCTTCTTCTTCTTCTTCCTCTTCTTCTTCTTCTTCATCATCGTCACTGATCTCTTCATATATCACTGGTGTTTTCCTTTCCCTTAATCTGTGGCTCCAGATGCTCACTTGCCTTCCACTGACTCCTGAGGTAGGGAAGGGTTAGTACATAAGAGCTGGATGGCAAGAACATCTGTGGGGTCTTTCTTTGTAAGAAAAGTATAGGGCTTGCACCGCACATGTGCCCATGGGCTTTTTTCAATTTCTTGTTTTTTAACATCTTCTGGCACAAACAAACTGAGACAGAAGGTCCTCAGTCAATGTGGACCAAAGACCAGTTATAGTGAGGCACTCTATTAGGTTACTATGTGAGACAGAACATATGAGGAACGAATAGTTCAGCTTAGTGTCGTTGGGATTTTCCCAGCATAAAGGAACTCTTTAATGTAAAAACAGAAATAACAAAGCAGAAACAACAAAACCACCTTGCAGATATCAAGCTCCACATTTGTGAATCTATTATATTTAGTGTGGGAGTCTGTGGAATCTGGCTTGATTAACTTCAGAGGCACAGGTTTGCTGGAGGCACTTTTCTTTTACTGTTTTGAGAGCTGAAAATCCAGAACAGCAGAGCTAGGGAACACATTTGGCCACATTGTTGATGGTTATGTGTGATAATCAAATACACAAGGTCTGTGCAATTGAGGCTCAAATGGTGGCTCAAGCCTGAGATCCCAGCATTTGGGAAGCTAAGTTAAGGGGACTGCCCTAAGTTTGAGGGCAGCTGGGATCTATAGTGTGAGGACCCATTTAAAAAATTCTGTGATACTGTCTCTGTTTCCCCTTTCACCTATATTCTGTCTTTTACCTTGCCAGTGAGAAATGTATTTATTCATTTATGTGTCTGTGTGTGTTCATGCAGAGTAGGAAAGCAATACAATACTATTCTCAGCTAAGCATGATTTGTTTGCCTGAAGTCCTTACACCTAGTGAGGCACAAAGCTTCGAAATGATATGCTCTGTGTTTCTGAACACATACACAGACAAGTCCTTTACAGGATGAATGTACCACATGAAATCCATTTGGGAGTAAAAATGCATTTTCTTAATATATTTTGACATAACAATGGGAAATATTTGTCTTTATTAGCTTTGAGTATACACTGTCATGAGACTGACTCTGAAAGTTTAGATAGATTTATTGTTTAAAACTAGACTTATACTGTGATTCATGAACAGTATTCATCAGGAAATACATAGCTTTAAAAAAGAAGTATTTCCCCTGTACAGATACCAATGGAGAATCACACTGGGTCCAGTTGGAGCTCCATCTTATCCCTCAAAGCTCTTCATGGCTCTCTGATGCCTTTAAACAAACCACGCACAAATGAAGCTCTCCACTCAGCTCTCGCCAATCTCACGTTCCTTCCAGTTCCACTCAAGCATCGAAACATTTACCATTTACTTTCTACCAAAGAAAATATACATTCCCTTTTTGCATGTTTTAAAACTTCATGTGGTCCCCACATATGTACCTTTTACCCATCACTCTTCCCTCAGCACTGAACTGAGGGATGGAAGATTTGTCTGTGACCCTCCCTGGCAAATCGACCTAAAAGTTTTCATGTACACAACCCCTCCTTACCTACTCACCTTGTGGCTCATGGTGACAACTTTCATCAGAATCACTGAGCCCAGCACTTGTGGCCTTCTCTTCTGAATCCATGAAATCTGGGAGATGTGCTCTGTGGCCTAGGCAGAAGCAAAATGTTTCTTCTTTATCAGACAGCTGAGATGAGGAATGCAAGGGGCTGGCACTGGGAGGAAAGGCCAACAATACTGTCCACTAGAACAAAGGCCTGAATTAGAGAAAAGTGCAGGCTACAGAACTGAGTGCTGTGGTGGCTGACCTCTGTTCTCAGCCCTGCACAGGAGAAAAAGGGGCAAGATGTTCAGCAGTTGACTTGACATTTCTCTTGAAGGAAAGAAAGAAAGGATGGTAGAAAGAATGAAAAAAGGAAAGAAAGAAAAGAAAGTAGGGATCCAAGATGGCGGCGAGCAGTGTGGACCGTGTTTGGAGGCTCCAGTGAACAATTCAGGGAATTGCACAGATTTCTGAGCCAGGAACACCGAGGTCCAAACATCACGGCAGCGGGAGTGCTCCACGGTTTGGAGGGACCAGGGTGCGGAGGTCCTGCGTGCCCCTGCACACGGGAGGAGCGTGGTTTTTCTCTGATCAGAGCGGCAGCAGCAGAGGCAGCAGCACCAGCAGCGGTGGCTGAGGTTTGCAGCTCATAGCCTTCCGGTGGAGGCGATTGGTGTGGTGGCTGGTGGGAATTGCTGCGGGAGAGGGGACTCGGGGCAGGATTTGGGTCACGTGGAGCCTTTGGACCCAGACTGGACTCGGCGGACAGTTCGGCCCCAGAGTCCCGGGTACTGGCCCGGCCCAGCAAGCAATTCTACCTGAGGCACTAACTCCCCTGCGGTGGCGCAGGCTTAGTTGAGCTCGCAGCTCCACACTAGGCACCACCTCAGCTCAGCGGCAGCTCCCCTGCGGTGACACAGTCTGGGCAGAGCCCTTGGTTTCACCACAGGCGCTAACTCAGAGCAGCTGCAGTTCTCCTGCTATGGCGCAGGCTGGACAGAGCTCTCGGTTCCACCAGCTCTAAGACTCTGGTTGGACACAGTGTGCAGTTTGAATCCAGAATTCCTGGCTGATATTGGTGGTCAGTTAGGGCCCTGAGTCAATAACTGACCACAGCACGCGCTTTGGCCAAAAGGCCTGAGCGGAGCTTGGTGCGTAGTCCCAGCCCAAAAATACTGGCTGGACCCTGTGTGCATTTTGGGCCCAAAATCCCTAGCTGAGCTTGGCAGACGGTTCAGGCCCTGAGAATCTAGCTGAGTTCTGCCCGTGGTTCAGTCCCAGTGCTCCTGGCTGGACTTGGCAGGGAACACAGAAGGCTGTGGATACCTTGGCCTGACCCAACGCTCATTCAGAGACCCAGAACAATTGCAGGATCCACAGCAGAGGGGGGCTGAGGATCACTGGCTATGAGAGACCAGAACAACAGGGCTAACCTCCTAACATCCACACCAGTGAAGCTTTGAGCTCGCAGCCTAGGGAAATCGTGAGAAAACAAGTGAATCTATCATCAGACACCCTCCATTCAACTCTGGAAGCTACCCAACAAAAACAAAGACGGCAAGATGTCTAAAGGACAACAAAAAAGCATATGCAAAAAACCCGAAAACAACATGGCATCTCCAGTTTCCAGCTATCCCAAAGAAAACAACCCAGAGAACTCAAATACAACGGAAATACAAGAAAATGACCTCAAATTCTTAGTAATGAGGATGATAATGGAGGAAACAAATAAAATTCGTAATCAAATGCAGGAAGACGCAGACAAACAGGTGAGAGACATAAAAGAAGCACATAGAGTGGAACTGGAAAAATTGCAGGAAAATGCAAACAACCAGATGAAAGAAATCAAAAAATCGGTTCAAGATCTGAAAATGAAAATGGATTCAATGATAAACACACAGACAGAAGAAAAACGAGAACGTGAGACCTCAGAGAAGAAGACGAGCAACACAGAGGTGAGCTTTTCTAACAGAATCCAAGAGATGGAAGAACGAATCTCAGGGCTAGAAGATACAATCACAGATCTTGAAGCAACCATTAAAGAAAATGCCAAATCTGGAAAACTCCTGACACAAAACATCCAAGAAATTAAGGACACCATGAAAAGAAGAAATCTGCGGATAATAGGCATTGAAGAAAGAGAAGACATCAGACTCCAGGGCCCAGAAACTATTCTCAACAAAATCATAGAAGAAAATTTCCCCAATCTAAAGAAAGAGATGCCTATAAACATACAAGAGGCCTACAGAACACCAAATAGAATTGACCAGAAAAGAAAAACTGCCCACCACATAATAATCAAAACACAAAACATGCAGAACAAAGAAAAAATACTAAAAGCTGCAAGGGAAAGGGGCCAAATAACATTTAATGGTAAACCTATCAGAATTACACCCGACTTCTCAGCAGAGACCATAAAAGCCAGAAGGGCCTGGACAGAGATCCTGCAAACCCTAAGAGAACACAGATGCCAGGCCAGACTACTTTATCCAGCAAAATTATCAATAACCATTGATGGAGAAAACAAAATATTCCATGACAAAAACAAATTCAAACAGTACCTATCCACAAACCCAGCTTTACAGAAGGTACTAGAAGAAAAACTCCATCCCAAAGGGTCAAGCTACAACCAAAACTACCCAGGAAATAGATAACTATCCCATGGCAAAAACACAACTACACAAACGCTCGACTGGAAACAACATCAAAATTAAGACTCTTAACAGTCACTGGTCATTAATATCTCTCAACATCAATGGCCTCAATTCTCCAATAAAAAGACACAGACTAAATGAATGGGTACATAAACAAGATCCAACATTCTTCTGCATCCAAGAAACACATCTCACCCATAATGAAAGGCATTACCTCAGGGTAAAAGGTTGGAAAAAAATATTCCAAGCAAATGGTCACAAGAAGCAAGCAGGTGTAGCCATTTTAGTATTGAACAAAATAGACTTTCAACCAAAATTAATCAAAAGGGATGAGGAAGGACACTTCATACTCATCAAAGGTAAAGTCAACCAAGATGACATCACAATTCTGAATATCTATGCTCCCAATACAAGGGCACCCACATTTGTAAAAGATCTCCTAAAAAAGCTTAAACCACACATCGATCCCCACACAATAATAGTGGGAGACTTCAACACCCCACTCTCACTGAAGGATAAGTCATTGAAACAGAAACTAAGCCGGGAAATAACATCATTAACCAATGCCATGGGTCAAATGGATCTAACAGATATCTATAGAACCTTTCACCCAAACAAGAAAGAATACACCTTCTTCTCTGCACCCCATGGAACCTTCTCCAAAATTGATCACATCGTAGGTCACAAAGCAAGCCTCAATAGATACAAGAGGATTGAAATAATACCTTGTATCCTATCAGATCACCATGCTCTTAGGCTGCAATTCAACAACAACAGAAATAACAAAAAGCCTACACGTATGTGGAAACTAAACAACTCTCTGCTAAATGACACCTGGGTGAGGGAAGAAATAAAGAAAGAAATCAAGGAGTTTCTGAAATTCAATGAAAATGAAGAAACAATATACCCAAATTTGTGGGATACATTGAAAGCAGTGCTAAGAGGAAAATTCATAGCACTAAGTGCCTTTAAAAAGAAATTGGAAACATCGCACATAAGCATCTTAACAACACAACTGGAAGCCCTAGAAAAAAAAGAAGCAGAAACACCCAAGAGGAGTAGACGCCTGGAAATAATCAAACTCAGGGCTGAAATTAACAAATTAGAAACTAAGAAAACAGTCCAAAGAATCAACAAAACCAAAAGCTGGTTCTTTGAGAAAATTGACAAGATAGACAGACCATTAGCCAAACTAACTAAAAGGCAGAGAGACAGTATTGAAATCAACAAAATCAGAGATGAAAAGGGAGACATAACAACAGACACTGAAGAAATTCAAAGAATCATAAGATCCTACTTTGAAGGCATATACGCCACAAAATTTGAAAATCTAAGGGAAATGGACGATTTTCTTGAACAATTTCACTTGCCAAAGTTGAATGAAGAACAGATAAACAAGCTAAATAGTCCCATTTCCCCTACAGAAATAGAAGCAATCATCAATGGTCTCCCAACCAAAAAAAGCCCAGGGCCAGATGGTTTCAGTGCAGAATTCTACCAGACCTTTAAGGGCGAGCTAATACCGATACTCTTCAAGCTACTCCAAAAGATAGAAATGGATGGAAAATTACCAAATTCATTCTATGAGGCCATAGTCTCATTGATACCTAAACCTCACAAAGACTCAACAAAGAAAGAGAATTTCAGACCAATTTCTCTTATGAACATAGATGCAAAAATACTAAATAAAATACTTGCAAAATAAATACAGGAACACATCAAAGATATCATTCATCATGACCAAGTAGGCTTCATTCCAGGCATGCAGGGATGGTTTAATATACGGAAATCCATCAATGTAATCCACCATATAAATAAATTGAAAATAAAAAACCACATGATCATCTCCTTGGATGCAGAGAAAGCATTTGATAAAATTCAACACCCATTCATGTTTAAAGTTTTGGAGAGATCGGGGATACAAGGAACTTTCCTCAACATAATAAAGGCTATATACAGCAAGCCAATAGCCAAAATCAAAGTAAATGCTGAGATACTCAAGGAAATTCCTCTAAAATCGGGAACAAGGCAAGGCTGCCCACTCTCTCCATATCTCTTCAATATAGTACTCGAAGTTCTAGCCAGAGCAATAAGACAACAAAAGGAGATCAAGGGTATCCAAATGGGAAAGGAGGAAGTCAAATTATCCCTCTTTGCAGATGATATGATAGTGTACATAAGTGACCCTCAAAACTCCACCAGAGAACTCCTAAAGCTGATAGACACCTTCAGCAAATTGGCTGGATACAAAATTAACTCAAAAAAGTCTGTAGCCTTCCTATACACAAATGACAAGCTTGCAGAGGAAGAAATTAGGAAAACCACACCCTTCACATTAGCCACAAGCAATATAAAATATCTAGAAGTTACCCTAACTAAGCAAGTGAAGGACTTGTATGAAAAAAATTTCAAAACTCTGAAGAAAGAGATTGAAGATGACCTGAGAAGATGGCATGATCTTCCTTGCTCATGGATCGGGAGAATTAACATAGTAAAAATGGCCATCCTACCAAAAGCAATCTACAGATTCAATGCAATCCCTATCAAAATACCTACACAATTTTTTAAAGACATTGAAAGTTCAATTCTGAACTTCATATGGAAAAACAAAAAACCCAGAATAGCTAAAACAATCTTGTACAATAAAAGGTGCTCCGGAGGAATCTCCATACCTGATCTCAAACTGGACTATAAAGTAATAGTAATTAAAACAGCATGGTACTGGCACAGCAACAGGCTGGTTGATCAGTGGAATCGAATCGAAGACCCAGATATGAATCCACACACATATGGTCACTTGATTTTTGACAAAGAAGCCAAATCCATTCAATGGAAAAAGGATAGCATCTTCAACAAATGGTGCTGGTCTAACTGGAGGTCTATGTGTAAAAAAATGAAACTGGACCCATATTTGTCACCTTGCACAAAACTCAAATCCAAGTGGATTAAAGACCTCAACATAAAACCAGAGACACTAAGCCACTTAGAAGAAAAAGTGGGAAAGAGCCTGGAACATATTGGCACAGGAGACAACTTCCTGAACAGAACACCAACGGCCCAGGCCTTAATGTCAACCATTAATAAATGGGACCTCATGAGGCTGAGAAGCTTCTGTAAGGCAGGAGACACTGTCAAGAGAACAAAGCGACAGCCTACAGACTGGGAAAATATCTTCACCAACCCTACATATGACAAAGGTCTAATATCCAAAATATATAGAGAACTCAAGAAATTGAACACCACCAAACCGAATAACCCGTTTGAGAAATGGGGCTTGGAACTAAACAGAGAATTCTCAACAGAGGAATATCAAGTGGCTGAGAAACACTTAAAGAAATGCTCAACCTCCTTAGTCATCAGGGAAATGCAAATCAAAACAACTCTGAGATTCCATCTTACACCCATCAGAATGGCTAAGATCAAAAACTCAAGCGACACCACATGCTGGCGATGATGTGGGGAGAGAGGAACACTCCTTCATTGCTGGTGGGAATGCAAACTAGTACAGCCACTTTGGAAATCTATCTGGTGCTATCTCAGAAAAATGGGAATAGGGCTTCCTCAAGACCCAGCTATTCCACTCCTTGGAATATACCCAGAAGATGCTCCAGCACACAACAAGAAAATTTGCTCAACCATGTTCATAGCAGTCTTATTCATAATAGCCAGAACATGGAAACAGCCTAAGTGTCCCTCAGTAGAAGAGTGAATAAAGAAACTGTGGTACATATACACTATGGAATACTACTCAGCTATTAAAAACAAGGAATTCCCGAAATTTGTGGATAAATGGATTGAGCTAGAAATGATCATAATGAGTGAGTTAACCCAGAAGCAGAAAGAATCAAATGGTATATACTCACTTATATCTGCATACTAGCCCAAGGGGCATGTCCCACAAAAGCCTTCACTTACCAGGAAACTTGGACAGAGGGGAAGGCATCCTATTGGGACTCTAAATGAGAGACGCATGGGAGAACAGCAAAATAAAAGGATCCAGAGGGTCCTAGAAATCTACAAGTAGAACAATATGATAGGCAGATTTGGGCCCAGGGGTCCCGCTCAAACTAAGGCACCAGCCAAGGACAATACAGGAGGTAAACTTTAAACCCCTTCCCAGATCTAGCCAATGGTCAGAATATTCTCCACAGTTGAGTGGAGAGTGTGATGCAACTTTCTCACGTACTCTGGTGCCTCACATTTGACCATGTCCCCTGGAGGGGGAGACCTGGTGGCACTCAGAGGAAGGACAGCAAGTAGCCAAGAAGAGACTTGATACCCTATGAGAATATATAGGGGGACGTAATCCCCCTCAGGAACAGTCATAGGGGAGGGGAATAATGGGAAAATTGGGGGGGGGGATGGGAGGATACAAGGGATGGGATAAACATTGAGATGTAACAAGAATAAATTAATTAAAAAAAAAGAAAAGAAAGTAAAGAACATAGCAGAGGCTGAGAAGGAGCCACAGCATAAAGAGGAACTGGAGGACACTCAGGCTTGTCTGAACCCACAACTTACTCTTACCTAAATTAGTCGTGATGGTGCAGTTTATTTTCATACCCACATAGGTGAGTTTCTCTGAATGGCTCAGCTTTGCCCACTCTTCTTTTGGAAAGTGTTTGGAGATATACATGAAGGCCTAGAAAAGAAGGAAAAGTTATATCTGGCAGATAATCTCCTGTGCATGTGTGCTGCTCGGTCAAGAGTGTCTCCTCTGCTCCTAGACCTGCGTGATATAATTTGGAATTGGAGAAAATACTTCTGGCTGATTTGAGATCATAGAGAGACTTTGTGGGAATTCTGTCCAGCCTCTTGCTTAGCATGTGCTAGAGATTTATTGCTGCTTTTCTTGTTCTACTCTCATATTCCAGAAGGGTATAAGAGCCACCAGCTTAGTGTAGCAAGTCACAGAGCTGTCATCTTCAGAGGTCCTGGAGAAATACCCTCTGACTTTATGTGTCCTACTGTATCCCTCGTGCTTCTAAACTCACCTACTAATAAATCTAAGTTTCCATGGTGTTCCCTGCCCACTCTTCTGTCTCATGAAGATCTCTTCACCTTTCATGTCTTCGCTGGCTTGTGCTTAGATGTGCTGCTGTTCATTGAGCAAGACCTTCCTCCATTCCTGGCACTGAGGGTGCAACCTAGAAGATCTCCTTGAACACTCTCAGCCTGTGGAGGAGGACAGCACCAGACAATCACCTGCAATAAAATTCTGTAATTTATTTTCTATGTGGCTTATATGACCTCTGAGTAGTTACATGGTGGGAAATCTAATGATAGACATACCTGGGATAGGAATGAAAGGATTTCAGTAACATGACTGAAGTGACTGTGAGTCTCTGATAGCAGGTCAGCTATTTACTAGTCCTCTGTGGCATGTCTTAAACTGAAGGGCATACAGAAAGGTCCTGTTGCATATGCCAGGAAGAGAAGGACAATCATCTTACATTCTCACCAGAAGATAAAAGTATGGATTTCATAGCGAGTCAAATAGGACTCACTGTTGGTTGGGGAAGAGGGGGAACTATAGATGGAGACACAATAATTGGCACCAAAAAGCATTGGAGATGGCTAATGAATACGATGACCACAGTTTACAATAGATCATTTAAAGTATCCACATCAACAAAATCAGAAATGAAAAGGGGGACATAAGAGAAGACATTGACAAAATCCAAAGACTCATTAGGTCTTATTTCAAAAGGCTGTACTCCATGAAATTGGATAATCTAAATGAAATGGACAATTTTCTTGATAGGTTTCACTTACCAAAGTTAAATCAAGATCGGCTAAACAAGTTACATAATCCTACATCCCCTAAGGAAATAGAAACAGTTATTAAAATTTCCCATCCAAAAGAGCACAGGGCCCAATGGCTTGAGCACAGAATTCTACCATAATTCCAAAGAATAGCTAACACCGATACTCCTCAAACTATTCCACAAAAGAGAAACGGAACGAACATTGCCAAACTCATTCTATAAGGCCACAGTTATCCTGATACCTACACCACACAAAGAATCTACAAAGAAAGGGAATTTTTGACCAATTTCTCTTATGAACCTTGATGCAAATATACTCAGTAAAGTACTTACACATAAAAAATATCATTACCATGACCAACCTGGCTTCATCCTAGCCATGCGGGGGTGGACCAATATGCAAAAATCCATCAATGTTGTCCATCATGTACACAATCTGAAAGAAAAAGCACATGCTCATCTCATTAGATTTTGAAAAGCCCTTTGACAAAATCCAACACCCCTTCATGATAAAATTCTTTCGAAAAATCAAGGACACAAGGTACATATTTAAATATAGTAAAGACAATGGACAGCAAGCCTACTGCCAACATCAAACTAAATGGAGCGAAACTTAAAGCAATTCCACTGAAATCAGGGACAAAACAAGACTACCCACTCTTTCAGTATCTCTTCAATGTAGTACTTGATGTCCTAGCTAGAGCAACAAGACAACTAAAAGAGATCAAGGGGATACAAATTGGAAAGGAAGAATCCAAAGTATCAGTATTCACACATGATCTGATAAGTGACCCCAAAATTTCTACAAGAGAACTTCTACAGCTGATAAATACCTTCCACATAGTGGTTGGATTAAAAAAAAAAAACCTAAAAAAATCAGTATACCTCCTATATACAAATGACAATGATCTGAGAAAGAAATTAGGGGAAAAACACCCTTCACAATAGCCACAAATAATACCAAGTATCTTGGTAGAACTCTACCAAAGACGTTAAAAAAAAAAAAAAAAAAAAAAAAAAAACCTGTACTACAAGAATTTCAAGTCTCTGAAGAAAAAAAATTAAAGAAGATATCAAAAGAGAGAAACATCTCACATGCTCATGGATTGTTAGGATTAAGTATTACAAATGACCATTTTACCAAAATCAATCTACAGATTCAATGCAATTCCCATCAAAATACCAACACAATTCTTTCCAGACCTTGAAAAAAAACAATTCTAACATCATATGTAAAAACAAAAATCCCATAATAGCTAAAATAATCCTATACAATAGAAGAACTTCTGGAAGTATCACCATCCCAGATTTCAAGTACTTTGGAAGTCAATCTGGCAGTTTCTCAGGAGATTGGGAATAGATCTACCTCAAGCTATACCACTCCTGGGCATATACCCAAAAGATGTTCCACCATACAACAAAGACATGCACTCAACTAGTTCATAGCAGTTTTATTTGTAATATCCAGAAACTGTAAACAACCCAGATGCCCCTCAACTGAAGAATGGATAAAGAAACTGGAGTACATTTACAGAACAGAATACTACTCAGGAATTAAAAACAAGGAAATCATGAAATTTGTAGGGAAATGAGTGGAACCAGAAATGATCACCCTGAGCCAGGTAACCCAGACCCAGAAAGATACACATAATATGTAGTAACTGATAAGTGGATTTTAGCAATCCAGAGATCCAAAGAAGATAAGTAACAAGGAAGACACAAGGGAGGATGCTTAAATTCCACTCAGAAGTGGAAATAGAATAGACATCAGAAGTGGTTAGAAAGAAGGAACAGAGTAAGAGAAAGATCATGGAGAGAAACATGGGTTGATTTCAGTCCTGAGGAGAGCATAGGGAGGAGGGCACAGGGCTTGCAGAGAGAAGAGAAACCTTGGTGGGTGCTTCTCTGTGACAAGCTGGAGACCAACAGACAGGGTTGGCTCCTGGGAGGGTCCAAGGGTGACTCTAGTTGAGACTCCTAGTAGCAGCAGTCATGGAGACTAAAGAAGCCATCCTGTAACAAGAGAGGAACACCAACCCATCCACAAAAACTTCAACCTAAACTTACCCTGCCCTCAAGATGTGCAGGTACAAAACTAAAGCCGAGATTGAGAAATTTCCAACCAATTCCTAGCCCAACCCAGGACCCACCCCATGGAAGACAGCCAAGCCCTGACACGACTACCAATATTATGCTTGCAGATGGGAATCTACCATAGTTGTCCTCTAAATGGCTCCACCCAGCAGCTGATGGAAATAGATGCACAGACTCACAGCCAAACATTAGGTGGGGTGCAGAGAGTCTTGTAGATGCGTTGCGGGGAGGATATAAAGACTCAGATGAGACAAGAACCCCACAAGAGACAGAGTCAACTAACTAGGGCCCAGGGTCCCTGTGGAGAATGAATGTCCAACCAAGGACCACACATGGCCTGGCCCTAGACCTTCTAAATACAGACGTAACCTGTGGGCAGCTTGGTCCTCATATGGGTCCCCTAGTAAGGAGACTGGGGGCTGATTCTGACATGGACTCTGTTTCCTGCTTTTCAATCAGTTTCCCATGGCAGGGATACTTCACTAGGCCACAGGGGAAGAGGATGCTCAGTCCTGATGTGACTTGATTTGCTGAGGGAGGGCTCTCCTTCTCTGAGGAATACGGGAGGTGAAATAGGGGAAACAAGGAGGTAGGTTGGAACTTGGAGTAGAGGAAGGGGGTGGCTATGCCCCGGATGTAAAGTGAATAAATAATAAATCATTACAAAATAAAAAATTATAAAATGAAACAATTCTCACAAATATTAAGCAAAATAGAGGAGTCAGATGTCTGCAAGCACAGAGACCTGGTAAATATTTAAGGAAAGAAAATGTTAATTGCCTTAGTTTGATGACACCCCACTGTGTACATATTTTTATTTTTCATGCTGTATTCTGTAACATGTAGGGTTATTATATATTCACAAAAAGTAGACAAAATCAGAAGTAATACTTCTTAGAAAGTCAAGGCTGGTGTTGAACAACAGTGGTCCAAGCACCGAAGCAGGTGAACTGAGAGTTGAAATTCAGTCTGGTCTACCTAAGTGAGATCTAGTGTCAAAAAACACAAATTTAAGCAAAAGGTAAAAACAAAACAAAAACATTTTTCATGAGGGAGTGAAGTAAATGTGCAGTACATTTTTAGAGGTTATAACTTAGTTTTCTAAAGCCAAAAGAGGATCAGAATGAGTTTTTATAGTTAGAATATAATTTCATTTCATGATTGTGGATTTTTTTCTTTTTAAGAATTTTAGCCTTTAAAATAGAAAAAAGTGTGTGTGTGTGTGTGTGTGTGTGTGTGTGTGTGTGTCTATGCACATGGAAGTCAGAGTTTCAATTTCAGGTGCCATGCTTCAGGGCCATTCATGTTATTTTTTAAGACAATGTCTTTCCCTAGGACTTAGAAATTGGTTACCAGAGAGCTTCAGGGCATTAGTTGTCCCCTCTTCTCCAGAGATGGAATGACAAGTGCCTTCCCTCTTCCCCAGATTGGAGCTTCAACTTGAGTGCTAGGAACTGAACTCAGGTCCTCATGCTTACAGGGCAAGCTCTTTATCAACTGAGCTATTTTCCCAGGCCACTCAAAATTTCAATACACACACACACACACACACACACACACACACACTTACTGTACATTTATTTGTACACCATCTGATATTTGCTTTTATATATGTGTCAGTACATGAGTAGGTTTTTGTTTTTCCCTTTGCGACTGGATCCTGCTGACCCCAACTTCTGGGTTCAAGTTTTCTTTCTGTCTCAGTCTGCTGAGTGGATTGCATTTACAGACTTATGCTATGTTGTGTCCCCTTGGTGTGTAGTTTTGAATGTGGTGTTCAAGGATACAACAGAGACATGATCTCTCTAGAGGATGGATTTTGGTTGATAAGGAAAGGATGTGTATGAAGTTAGGGTCTACTACTGGGTTAATCTGGAAATTCTGTGAATGATACCAAGTAGAACCTGTGAACCAACAGGACAGACATGATTCACAATGAGGAAATATGGGTCCTTTCACATCTGAGCCCCCAAATCTGGCCTTGGAGACCAAGACTATTGGCACTATATCCTGTCATTTTTAAGCACTCCCCTGGGAAGAGGGCATTTTCTCATCTACCACTGGGGAAACATAGGAGCATGTGGCCAAGTTAGGGTTTATTATGCTGCGGGGGAGGGGGCAGTACTGTTTCCTTCAGAAATTTGAAGTAGTACTGTCACAGATCTAAAAACAGCAATATTGTCTAGGCTTGCAGGAACATTTGACATTGTGTCAGCTCTCATAACTAAAGATATCCAGGATCTCAGAAGGCCTAAGACAGGCAGAAGCACTTGCTTAGTGTTTGAAGGCCTCCTGCCTTTCTTTTCTTTCTTCTGGTGTTTGAACTAGAATTCAGGGCCTTGAACAAGCCAGACAAGAGCTCTATCACTGTGCTATATCCCCAACCCTTCTTCTTGTTTTTCTATCTGCCCTGGTTTACCTTGACCAAAGCATCCCTTTGTCCCTCAGAGAGAACCCACCTCAGATAGCAAGCCTTGGCAAAGCTTTCCATAGAGAAGTGGTAATTTAAATAGAGATGGTGATCAACTAGTCAGGGCAGTAAGTGAATATGAACTAGCCAATCAGGGTCAGTGGATGTGGACAGTGAGATAAGAAAGAATGTGAGGTGAAATCTGGTCCTATGGGAAGCAAGTTTTTCTAAACCAACCCTGGTCTCTCTGGGCGATTCTACCTGAAGGAGCAATTTTGCTTCAGTGACCCACTATTCTGGCATCAGCTGGGCTGCCTATTCATGTGCATCCTTGACGCTAATTGTTTGTGTGGGAGGGAGTTGTTTGGGGGACATTGAACTTGCAATTTGTCACCTGCATACCAACTCCATTTTCCTACCATCTGGTGAGTGGTAACCACCTTAATAAAAGCATTTATATGATGCAGACCACCATCTCAAGTCCTTCTCATCATATGAGTTGGAAGGCCTTCCTTAGGCCCTCTAGCATACTTTTTTTTAAAAACCCAAATTTGTAGAAAGTGATTTTGAGGATGTTGAGATGGCTCGGTGCCTGGAGGAGTTTGCCACCATACTTGACAGCTTGAGTATCTCCAGACCCCTCATAATGGATGGAGAAAACATCAGAAAGTTGCCCTGTGGCCTCTACTGGAAGGCCATAGCTTTCATAAATAAATAAATAAATAAATGAATAAATAAATAAATAAGTGGAAGGAAGGAATAAATGCGGTTGTTGAGATTTCAACATTTTCCTCATGTGCCTTTCCCTCAAAGACCCAAGAACTAGAAGCATATTTAGTACTTAACAATATTTATAGCAACAGTACTACAGAGCATCTAGATAGAGCTTGTCATGTTCCCCACTGGGCTGCTAAATTACTTCCAATGGGAATGCTCTAAAACCTCCATCATCAGTGCCTTCTATGCTCCCTCCATACCCTCTGTGATTTTCAGCCACAGTCTGGCCTAAACTGCTCTTCCAGAATGACAAAGAACTCTCTTATGACAGGGAGAAAGCCCATGACCCTTGGGCCCAGCATAAAGTCCGCTCTCTGTGTCTTCTTGGCTTTTCATAATATCTTGGGTTAAGTACTGCTATCAAACTCATTGTGAAGTTGCTGTGACTGTGATTCAGAGAATGAAGATGTTAAAGTGACACAGGCAGCAGGTAACTCCTCTGAATTACAACACCAAGGCCAATTGAATCCACAGCTGCCTGTTAGCTGTTTTTCTACATCGCTTCACGCACTTAGTGGTTATCTGAATCAGGGAATGAAGTTTAAACCTGTAAGATGAAATGTAATTATCTCAATCTCAGTTACCAGAATTCACTCTATGGAACATCTTGTAGCATGAAACAGCAGATCTTTGTTTGGCCTGTGACTGTGTCACTCCAGTGTGTACCTTTCTGGTCACAGTGTTTATTTCTCATTTGTCTGTGTGGGACTTATCTCTGCCTCCCTCTAATGAAGATGCTTGCCATTGAAGTTAATCACCACTGCAAAGTCCATTTTCCAAGGAGATTATTATTTAAATGTTATAGGAATTATGGTGTAACATTTTTAGGCCCCATTATTCTGTGACGAGCATGTTGGAAGCCTTGTTGTGACGTTTCAGGTTTATTGGCTATGGTGGTTTGAGTAGGGATTCCATAGATTCACGTGTTTGAATACTTTGTCCATAAGGAGTGGCACTCTTAAGAGGTGTGTCCTTGTTGGCATATGTATGGCCTTCTTGGAGGAAGTGTGTAACTGTGGAGGTGAGCTTTGAGCTTTTATATGCTCGTTACATGCAGTGTACCTTACAACCACTTCTGCAGCCTGCAGATCAAGATGTAGAACTCTCAGTTCCATCTCCAGCACCGTATCTGCCTGCATGCCACCATGTTTCCCACCATGATGATAATGGACTAAACCACTGAAACTGTAAGCCAACACCAGTTAAATGTTTTTCTTTGTAACAGTTGCCGTGGTCATGGTGTCTTTTCACATCAATAAAACCCTGCGACACTGGGTTTGGAAAGAGTCAGGCTTTCCAAAGGTGTGGGAGTCAGTGCAACCCAATCACAGGGATATTGGATATAGCATTGGACAGAACAGAGTTCACTTACATGGCCCTACAGTCTCACACCCCATAAATAAGCAAGGCTTCTAGGTTCCTGGAATTTTCATTTCCTCCTCTGTGAAACATGATTATAAATGCAATATTTCTTGTAGGCCTGTTATAATTTTCCTTTATAAAATATTTAGTATAAGGCCAGGGTGTGTAATAAATGATCAGTATATGGTAGCTTTCATTATGTTTTGTGAAGCCATGATTATGACAAAATACTGTGTCTTTTGCTGAACTTCCATTACTTTCATTTTTTAGGAGTCTCTTTCCCTCTCAGCGAGGTCTCTAAGTAGAGCCCTGAGCTTTGTGGAATCTCAACTAGCACTGCACTACTGACTTTCATCCTCATCCTTTTCAATGATACTTAACACATTCATCTTCAAAAAGTGGTGTAGTTTGTTGGCCTTTGAACTGCCTTTGAAAGATCAACAAGGAAGGGCTCCTTATTTGTCTAAAATCAGTCAACAAATCCTAGCAGGAGTTAAGACCTTATCCTAGTTCATTCTTCATTAGTAAACTAATCTTCACTTTGGTAGATTCTTCTAAATTTCTGTACCCAAAAAGAAATGAAAAAGCATGTAAGCAGCTGGAGAGATAGCTACTACTCTTTTAGAGGACTGAAGTCCAGTTCTCAGCACTCATATCATGTGGCTTACAACCACCTGTAATTCCAATCCCAGGGGATCCAATAGCTCTGTGAGCAACTGCACACAAATACACTCACATACACACACACACACACACACACACACACACACACACACACACATACACACACAGACAGGATATGTGATGATGAATTTCAATATATGTATACATGTATACATATGCATATACATGCACATAATATATTTTAATCATATTTACACCCTGTCTCTCTTATCCCCATCTCAGTTCCACTGATTTTCTTTTTCTTTATGAATAGTCACTTTCTATTTCCATGCTTTTTTTTCCAGATGAACCAATGAGTTTTGTAGGCTTTGATCTTTTACAAACCTACTTTTTTAAGGGTTCTTTAATGCCTATACCTCCATTCCAACCCACCTCTTTTAGATAGGAAAAAAAGAAGTTAATGTGAAAAAAAAAAAAGAAGTTAATGTGGACGGGAGAATTATAACTTTTAGCTTTGGTTCCCTGGGAGGATTCCACTCATCATCATCAGGATTCCAGCAGACCCATTAAACAGCAAACCAGAAATTCAGCAAAAGTGACAGCAACCACAGCAGCTGAACCTCAAAGCATTCTCTGGAGCATTTTGAAGCAGAGTGAGGAACAGCCAAGTGATGTAAAGTGATTAAAAAGCCAAATTTCTGATTTTGGGCTCATATGCATATATCCTTTCAGAGTTCATACAAGGATGTTTGTCAGCTGGCAATGACTATGCCCCTACATGAGGCAGTTCTTCTACTGGACAAACATCATGTACCTTCTCACAAGTCTGTTTACAGCAGATAAACATCACATGCCCACACACAAGTCTGTTCCACATCCCACATTTGGGATCAAGACAAAAACATCTTTACATCCACTACAGAGTTTAATTAAGATTACTTACAGGAGTATGAGCAACTCTCTAGTAGTTATACCACTGAGGAATAGGACTCTCCTTCCTACAGCAAACATTAGTTTTCTATAGATTCTCAGTCTTCATGTTCCCCTTCCTCCAGCTACCTTTGACTACCTCTAAATCCTCAGATAAGTGTGGAGCCTCATGAGCTCCTCTCCATTCTGTGTTGGAATGTTGATGGTCCCAAGATGAAGATCCTATGAAGGTCACTATAGCTGGTATGGTTTCAAGAGTGTGACAGATGTGTCCTGCCCAGAAAACAGGATTCCATAGTATTCCACCCTCACCTCCGCCTCTTACTCCCCTCTACTGAGATGCTCCTTGAGTCTTGGGGAGGATACTACAGATGTTCTATTTAGGGCTGAGCATGTAACAGCCACTCTATTTCTAAGCACTTTGCCCAGTTCTGAATCTGTGAAGAAACTTCAACTCACTGAAAAAATAAGTTTCTCCAGCAAAAACTGACAGCAGTAACCCCTACCCAGATCTAGCCAATGCTCAGAACATTCTCCACAGCTGAGTGGAGAGTGGGATATGACTTTCTCCTGTACTCTGGTGCCTCACATTTGACCATGTCCCCTGGAGGGGGAGACCTGGTGGCACTCAGAGGAAGGAGAGCAGGTTGCCAAGAAGAGACTTGATACCCTATGAGCATATACAGGGGGAGGTAATCTCCCTCAGTCACAGTTATAGGGGAGGGGAATAATGGGAAAATGGGGGGGGAGGGAAGAATGAGAGGATACAAGGGATGAGATAACCATTGAGATGTAACAAGAATAAATTAATAAAAAAATTTTTTTAAATCTATAATCATAAACATAGTTATATGGTATGTTAGTGGTCACAACATGTCCATTTAGCAAAACAATTCTAGTAACTTCACCATTAGTGTCTATGACTTTCCCATTCAGGTCACAGCTTGCTTTATTGAAATATAATTAAATGAAGTTTTTTTTTGTTTTGGGCTGTAGCTTGATGTAAAGATAATAAATAGCTTTCCATAATTAGGCCGGGTAGCCTAGCCACCATATTCTCATTTCTATTCTCTTCTTTGTTCTCTCATCTCCAAGCAACCACTAGTCTCCTCCAGTGCTAAATATTAATGTCTATTTTATAAAGTGGCATCCACCTTTGCTTGCCACCGGACTTAGCAGGTAAAGGTGCTTGTTTCCAAATATGATGACTCAGGATTAATGCCTGTACCCACAGGGTAGAACAAGAAAAGGCCCTTTTGTCCACCTCCCAAGTATCTATTATTATAGGAAAATGTCATCACACCTGGTTACTTGTTTGATGTTAAGACCAATACCATATACTGTTAATGCCTGAATCTTCATAATAATTTTAAATAGGGTGTACTTAGTCCTCTAACCTTGTTTTAATTTTTTCAAGAGTTATTTTGGCTCCCCTAGATCCTTTGAATTTCCACATAAATTCTGGAATCTGTGTCTCTGTTTCTAACAAAAACTTTCTTCTACTACATCTATGGATACATTTGGCAGAATGTATATTTTAACTATTTGGATTCTGCTAACCTTTAAACAAAGAGTGCATCTCTTAAAAGTTCCTAGGTCTTATTATTTTCTTAGCTACGATTTGAGATGTTCATTATGTAGGATTTTTAACCCTTTTTGAATATATATATATATACAAGTATTTCATATTTTGCTTTTAATATTTTAACACTGATCTTAAGACATCAACTTTTCATTGTCATTAGTAATATATAACAAAGCACTGGCTCATCTACATCAGAGGATGTGTGGGTGCTCCTCCTTCTGGTTCCTGCTCCTACTGCTGCTGTTGCTTGTTTGTCAAGTGGTTATGAGAAAAGAGACAATAAGAAGAAGAAAATGGAGATATCCTCATGAGACAAAGATTGGACTTGCTCCCCAAGAATTCAACACCCCTAATCAGCAGGATGTAATAAAAGAATCTCAATGCCCCTTCTCCTCACTAATCTCCTGTCTTGCCTACCTGGTGTTGAGGTGTTGGAAGAGATTGGGGTGCAGAATGAAAGTAGAGGCATAAGAACCCAAATAAAGTAGCTAAAAAATATGCCTACAGTCACATTTCTAGAGTTGTTGTTGTTGTTTTGCATCTGGTGCCTATTTGATTTTTGTCTCCTCTTTCAGACAGGGAAGGAGGTCTTAACTCTTTACCACAGATCATTTTTGGAATTTTTCATTTCAATAGGAAAGAATAGAAAGAGTCCCAAAAGACAATTCATTATTTTTTGAAAGTCTGGTATATTGAGGATCAGCTAGATAAATATCAACAATATGGAGTTTTGAGAAAAGTCAGTGTCATCAGACATAAGACATTAAGTAAGGATGCTGACTCCAAATATAATATTTTGTAGAATTATCTAATGAGTGAACACACTTCAGCTCTTCATGTTAAAAATTATAATTAAATTTAAATAACTTGAAATTTAACTCAGACTTACTGCATTGAAATAAGAGCAATGTACTAAAGTCTGCCATTGAGATATTTGCATGTGAGGGGCCCTTGGCTAGGGTACATCATGTTCTCTGCCTGAGAATGAAGATGTCATTTCATACTGAAATGAAGCTCAATGGAGATAGTCTATGCAATGAAGTTCTCCATCATAAACAATCCCATATTCCGTATAAGAAAGTTCAAACTGGGGTGAGATCCAGTGTTTGCAGTGTGTATTGAAAGGGTTTTATCAGGAAACAAAGCTTATTATATACCAAGGAATATATACTGGAGAGAAGCCATATGTGTGTAGAATTCTGATGAGCTTTCAGTGAGAAATCAGATCTCATTATGCATAAGAGTATTCATAGTGGAAAGAAATTCTATGAATGCACAGAGTGCAGGAGGCCTTCTCTTATATGCTATCCTTTCCTATTCATTAGAAAGTCCATCTGGAGAGAAACAATATGATGGATGTCCAAAAGCCTTCTCACAGAATGCACACCTCACTATCCATCTGTGAGTTCATAGCAAAACCAAAGCAAAGCAGAAAACATCTCATTGTATATAGTGAATGAATGTGAAAAAGCTTTCTGTAGAAAATCTCATTTTTTATACACCAGACAATCAACACTGGGGAAAATTTTTGTAAGTGTGCAGAATGTAGGAAGACATTTCCTCAGGAGATATAGTTCATTATACACCATAGAACACATACTAGCGAGAATCCCTATAAATGTACTGAATGTAGAAAGACTATCTTCCAGCAATCCCACCTCATAGGACACCAGGGAACTCAAACAAGAAAGCAACAGTACTTGTGCTATGTCTCTGAGAAGGGCTTTTCTCAGAAATCTCATCTCAATAGTCAGCAAAAACTTCATATTAGGGTGAAAACTTATTTGTGTAATGAATGTGGAAAAGCCTTCTCTCAGAAATCACTTCTTATCATATGCTAGATAACTCATATCAGAGAGAAACTTACAAATGTCTTCAGTGTGAGAAAGCCTTTTCCTTGAAGTCGCATCTCATTATACAATCAGAGAGTTCACATTGGAAAAAAAAACATATGAATGTCATGAGTGTGGGAACACTTTGTACAAGAAATCTCTACTCTTTCTCCATTAGGGAATTCACCTTGGAAAGAAACCATCTGAGTATACTAAGTATGGATTAAATTTTTCCAGGACATCACAGGTTAGACAGATAACACACACTAAGAAGAAATCTTCCAAGTGCAATGACAATGGAAAGCCCTTTTGTCATCATGTATACTTTCATGGACATCAAAATTTACAAAAAGAGACACTACCTATAGGTAGTGATTGTGGGAAGTTAGATCTCATTCCATGCAGAAAAATATCACACTAAACAGGTATTTTATGCATATAGTGGACATGAGAAATTGTGGCTCTTCTTCAAATGTATAACATTTGTGTATCCTCGGTGCCACAGAACTTTGTGATGTGATGACAAACCTTGTTGAGACATTAACAGATGAAGAGGTTAATAAAATAATCAGGGAGGCAGGTATTGGTGATGGCCAAGTAAACCATCAAGAGATGGTACAAATGATGATAGCAAAGTGAAGACGTTATATATAATGTGTCAAATCTATTTATTTGCCTTTTCTTTGTAAGTTATCTGTAAAAGGCTTCTCCCTAGTGTCAAAAATATGCAGTTGTGGTACTTATGACTTCACTCTTCCATGTATTCTTCCCTTATGTCATCAGCCATAAACTTTATTTTAGAAAATTATCCAAGTAACATGTTGCATGTGGCCTATTCTGGATATATCTAAGCCCTTTTGCATGTGTAAACTTAGTTGGAGCTGGCCAAATGAGGGAACATAGGTTATGCCTTAAAAATAGTTTTAGAAACTGTCAGCATGTTGTTGTTGTAGTGTGATGTTGTAACTTTGTATTGACTATGAGCAGTCAATATTATATACTTAAAAGATGCACTCTGCAGAATGGGTGCTTTATCCAGGTACTCATACATTTTTTGTTTCACAAATCTTTTCTTTTGCTGTTATTTGCTTTGATTTGATTTTTCTGATTGTAATATAATTACATAATTTATCCTTTCCCTCTTCTCCCTTCAAACTTTTCCACATGCCCCTCCAACTCTTTCAAATTCATGGTCCTTTGTATCATTAATTGTTATAGCATGGATATTTGTATGTGTGCATACATGTATATTCCTAAATATAATCTACTCAATCTATATAATGTAATTTTATGTATGTTTTCAAGGAAGACTATCTGGTGTTGGATAACCAAATGGTATGACTTTCCCTGGGAAATACTATTTTTCCTGCTCAGTATTCTTTTTATTTATTTATTTATTCTTGTTACATCTCAATGTTTATCCCATCCCTTGTATCCTCCCATTCTTCCCTACCTCCCCCTGTATATGCTCATAGGGTATCAAGTCTCTTCTTGGTAACCTGCTGTCCTTCCTCTGAGTGCCACCAGGTCTCCCCCTCCAGGGGACATGGTCAAATGTGAGGCACCAGAGTACGTGAGAAAGTCATATCCCACTCTCCACTCAACTGTGGAGAATGTTCTGACCATTGGCTAGATCTGGGTAGGGGATTAAAGTTTACTCCATGTATTGTCCTTGGCTGGTGCCTTAGTTTGAGTGGGACCCCTGGGCCCAAATCTGCCTATCATAACGTTCTACTTGTAGGTTTCTAGGACCCTCTGGATCCTTCTATTTCCTCATTCTCCCATTCTTCTCTCACCTAACGCCCCAATAGGATGTCCTCCCCTCTGTCCCCATTTCCTGGTAAGTGAAGGCTTTCGTGGGACATGCCCATTGGGCTAGTATGCAGATATTAGTAAGTATATACCATTTGAGTCTTTCTGCTTCTAGGTTAACTCACTCATTATGATCATTTCTAGCTCAATCCATTTATCCACAAATTTCAGGAATTCCTTGTTTTTAATAGATGAGTAGTATTCCATAGTGTATGTGTACCACAGTTTCTTTATCCATCTTGTACTGATGGACACTTAGGCTGTTTCCATGTTCTGGCTATTATGAATAAGGCTGCTATGAACATGGTTGAGCAAATTTTCTTGTTGTGTGCTGGAGCATCTTCTGGGTATATTCCAAGGACTGAAATAGCTGGGTCTTGAGGAAGCCCTATTCCCATTTTTCTGAGATAGCATCAGATAGATTTTCAAAGTGGCTGTGCTAGTTTGCATTCCCACCAGCAATGAAGGAGTGTTCCTCTCTCCCCACATCCTCGCCAGCATGTGGTGTCACTTGAATTTTTGATCTTAGCCATTCTGATAGGTGTAAGGTGGAATCTCAGAGTTGTTTTGATTTGCATTTCCCTGATGACTAAGAAGGTTGAGCATTTCTTTAAGTGTTTCTCAGCCATTTGATATTTCTCTGTTGAGAATTGTCTGTTTAGTTCCAAGCTCCATTTCTCAATTGGGTTATTTGGTTTGTTGGTGTTTACTTTCTTGAGTTCTTTATATATTTTGGATATTAGACCTTTGTCAGATGTAGGGTTGGTGAAGTTCTTTTCCCAGTCTGTAGGCTGTCGCTTTGTTCTCTTGACAGTGTCTCCTGCCTTACAGAAGCTTCTCAGCCTCATGAGATCCCATTTATTAATGGTTGACATTAAGGCCTGGGCCATTGGTGTTCTGTTCAGGAAGTTGTCTCCTTTGTCAATATGTTCCAGGCTCTTCCCCAGTTTTCTTCTTTAATTGCCTGTAGTTTCTTGAGAAAGGAACCCTCTGTAAGCCAGGCTTGCCTAAATCTCATGACAATTCTCTTTCATCAACATCTCAACTGCTGAGATTATAATTGTAACCAGCCACGTCTGTCTTCTTTAGTTAAACACATAATTCAATTAATACTACCATTTCTCATTTATTACAGGTGTATTCTGAGATAGAAATTTTAACTATGAGTAGCATTTTAGCCATTTAATCTCCAATCTAAGAATATTCTGAAAAAAAATTTTTAAAGAATATTCTGTTTTACTTGTTAACCTTACTGCTGGCCGTGTTGTGTGTTTGTTTGCTTTCTTGGTACTGGAAATATTTAGCTCAGTCTGCAAGTAGCAAAAAAAAATCAGTTTTTTCCCCTCAGGACTCACAGAGTGTTTCCTGTTGCCCACCCTCTTGCCATGTCTTCTAACCTTTCAACATGTGGTCCTGATTTCCTTTGTACTCTTTTCAGCGTGTTCCTTCTGTTTCTGGAAAGAGCAAAAGAAGAAACTGTTCCAATTATTTTCAGGAATTGAGTATTGCCCCCATGTTAATAATACCTAGAGATAGGAGTTAAGGCTCCAAAGTAACACGGAGGCAAGCTTGTGGCTATAGGTGCTTGAGAAACATTTTTACCTTTCCACTGAATGCCAAGATTTGAGAAAGAAAAATCTGCCTTGCAGTTTGTTGTAGTCTATTTTGTGCTATGACAACAGAATGCCTGAGACTCAGAAATTCATTTAAAAAACAGAAATTTATTTCTCATTATTCTGGAAACTGAAAGTCCAAGTTCAAGGTATTGGTATTTGCTCTGGTGATGGTCTTTCTTGCTGAGTCTTCTATTACAGGAGGCAAATGGGGTAATATGAGAACAAGATAGCAAGATGCCCAAATGCTATTTGAAGTCTCTTTTAAAGAGGCTTTAATTCTATTTTCAAGGAAGCAGCCTTATGACCTATGCACCTTATTTGGTTTTGCCACACTGGGGTTGGAACCCAGGGTATCATACATGTTTGGCTGATATTCTGCCACTGATAGATACTCCTAGTCTCCATCTTAGTTTGATTTTGTGAATTACATTCATTGTACAGTTGTATATAGTCCAATAAGATAATTCAATACATGTATAAAATAGATAATGGCTGAGTTATGGTAAATGATATCTCAAACATTACAAATGTTTGAAATCATAATACATGCTTGTGGTATACAGTGTAATATATTTCAATACATATATTAAATGTGTACTAATTAAATCAATCTATGAATGTCTTCATCCCTACCAATACTTTGTTTAGAGCCTCGTCTTGCATCTCTTCTAGTTATTCATAACATCTGTTAATAGTTGATTGTGAGCCATAGTTAGCCCCAATGCTGCAGAACAAAGGAACTACTTTTTGCTAACTGTGGCTGAGTTCCTTTTATCTAGCCTAAACACCTATGAAAGGCTCCAGTTCATGCTTTGCAACATTGTAAATTTTAAATGGAAACACTGAAGTCATAACACAGTCACTTGGGCATGAATGGATTTATTTCTAGCTCATTCTTTTCCTAAAGCTGAAGCCTGTTTTGATGCAAGGTTTGCGTTAGCACTCATTATACACCTTTTACAGACAATGTTCCTTAATAACATTAATGTGGAAGATATCCTCAAAATATAAGGAAATGAGTGGGTCTCTGTTGCTTGTGCCTTCTCTTGGGCTCTTTTTTTTTCTCATTGTTTTGTCCAATTCCAATGTGCTAGATTTTATTTTATCTTACTATATTTTATTTTATTGTTTTTTTGTAGAAACTCATCTGTTTTCTAATGAGAAACAGAAAATAGCTGGGTCTGCATGGGAGGGGAGAGGAGGAGGAGCTGGGAGGAGTAGAGGAAGGGAAAATATAATTATATGAGGAAAAAGGTCTATTTTCAATAGAAGGGAAACAAAGCAAAGCTTTCCTAGGCTGGGCATGGTGGCCCATGCCTTCAATTCCAGCACTTGGAAAGCAGTTAGGCAAATCTTTGTGAGTTCAAGGCCAACTGTTTTACATAGTATGTTCTAGGCCAGTCAGAACTACATAGTCTCAGAGACATTGTCTCTGACAACAAAATAGTAAAGTTTGCTAAAGTAATGGAAGAAATGTGTCCCAACTTTTTAGTCTTCATTGCTTTCAGGTCCTCTCCTTTTGCATCACATTAACTGTACCCATATAAAATACTTCCTGTCTAGTGCATAAAAAGTCCCTATTCTTTCTGGACTTTCATACTTTCCCTTCCAGTTATTTAAAACATTCTAAAATATGGCAGTTGGGCTATTAATTATAACCAAATTTATGCTCAACTTCCTTTAGTTCCAAATTACTATATAACCTGGAAATTGGAGACCTAGTTCTCTAAAGTAAATATCACCAGAAAACTAAACTTTAATCCCGTGACAGGGAGTCCTGTACTGTCCTCTTTATGTCACTGACACTACTCCAGTGGTCCAGTCATGGAATGGCATTTCTCAATGAAAAATATATTAAAAGTTATTCTCAGTGAAACATTAAAAGTTACTCTCAGTGAAAATTAATCTCATCTAGAGACTTCAAGCTGTGAATCTTTTATGAGTTCTGGAAAATGGAAGTGCATGAGACTGACAGCTTTCCTTAGAACTTCAGACCAAGTGTAAGCCATCACAAGGACATCTTCTGTCCAAGACAGTAGAACTATCTTCTATAGAATTTCCTTACCTACTTCCTAGTCTCACCAAGTTTACCATCCTATTATGAGCCCTCCTTTTTCTATATCCCCACTACCATTCATCAGTGCTATTCACATAGCTCTTCCCACTGCAATGACAACTTTCCATAAAGAACACTGCTTCATTTGCCCTTTCTGATAAGCTCTGTGATTCTCTTGCATGCCCACCTGTTCTTCCTAGAATTCTAATGTGGCTTAATACAATCCCAGGCAGTGTTTAAATCACTGTTCACAATGATTTAACAAATGTGCATGTTATCTACCTTATACTTACCACCTGGATTAATGAAATTGGTCATGAGTTCAGTCCACAAGAGTACACATATGTACATAAGATTAGCCTCTTAAAGCCGATGATGGATTTCGTCCATCCAATGGAATAAGCTTATTCTATCAAGTTAAAGTAATGAAATGTAGCCTTGTTTTCTTTTGTATATATGGAGGAGAAACCAAGGAAGAAGACCTTAGGAAGGAGTCCCTGACTAGTTGGCTTCCTTCTGAAACACTAAATGTGGTTTGGACTGGATAAAAAGAGAGCATTAGCATAAAGACGAAAAGAGGCTAGACAGTGCAAGGCTGTATATTGTTGACAGGGTTCTCGTCTATCAACAATTCCTACTAACTAGAATGCTGTCTCTGTAATCCTATAGAGTTGGTAATCATTGCCTCTGGATTACAAGATTTAAAAATGTAATATTCTAATGATAATAACTTTAATTACTTTCTTTAATTGATGTGTTTCTCTAGAGAGACTGGCTTATTTGTTTATTTGTAGTGCTAGAGATTGAACAAAGGACCTTGTGCATACTAGGCCAGTGCTCTACTGAATGACATACTCAGCCACATATATTCACAATTTGATAGATAATTAGATACAGTGGTATTATATTCTCATTTTTAGGTTTTTTTCTTCGTTTTAGAAACTGTTCACTAACATATACGGTTTATTATATTTATAGAGTTCAGTTTGTATTCTCGTCTATGGTGGTTTGAATAAGAATGGCGCCATAGGTTCATAAACTGAATGATTAGTCAACAGGCAGTGGAACTATTTGAAAAGATTAGAGGATTAGGATGTTTGGCCTTGTTGAAGTAGGTATGGTCTTATTGGAGGAAATGTGTCACTAAGGGCTGGACGTGGAGGTTTCAAAAGCCTATGTCAAGCCCAGAGTCTCAGTTCCACCCACTCTCTGCCTGTTACCCGTGGGCCAGGATATAGCTTTTCAGTTACACTCCAACACCTATCTGTGTTATACCATTCTCCCTGCTGTGATAATAATGGACTGTGGAGTTTGTCAGACCTTTCAAACTCACCAGATCATCATGTCATATGCCATCTGTCACTCAATATACTCACTCGGACCACCACAAATGAAATAAATCTTGAGCACTCTCTATTGGCAGAATTCTCAGAAAGTTATGAGGTCTCATGTAAAGTGGTAAGCTTTTCAACACACAAAAATCCCTGTAAGGATAGAGTGGCCTATAGTTGAAATCATCCTATGCTTGTCTTTCTAGTTTCCACACAGGTTGTGCAGAATATGTACATCACTGTCCATTCTGACAATTAGGGAAAACCCATATTATATCAGTTCCTCTCAGGCAGGTCTTTCCATACAATATCAGATACATGCTTTCTAGCCCGGCATTCTCTTTTCATTCAGTTCCTGTTTCATGGCCTGAAAATAATACTGGACCTTGGAGTAAGAGAGAGAATGCCTCCTCCACGTGAGAAGTGGAGTCTTATTCCTGACTCCTTTACTTCTGTCTTTTCTAGTTTGTAGGTGGCTACCTGCTGCCCCCACAACCCAGCTCCAGGAATGGTAAAGAGGAGAGAAAAGAGGTGGATCCAAGGGAGGGAGAATTGAGCAGGTGGTAAACAGCTGGTTAAGAGTAACGAACCATTGGTTGAACAACTAGCTAGAGGAACCAGTTGTTGAGGAGAGGTTGAGGAATGGAGGGAAAAGAAATACTCAGAGACTCAGGCATATGTGGTACAAGCTGAAGGTCTTAAAGCCCAGGAGAGATTCATTTTTTGGCTCTCTATCATACTTACTGTCTATCTGTCTCTGTCTTGCTTGCTGTCCATCTGACTCTTCTTGCTTGCTCACACCCTTATTTTTGTCTCTCTTCTTGATTGTTGTCACCTACCTTTCCATCTCTCTTCTTGCTTATTGTTACCCATTTTTCTATCTCCCTGCTTGCTGTCACTCATCTTTTTATCTCTCTTGCTGTTGCATCTCACTCTAGCTTACTCTCTCGTGCCTGTTACTTGCTTGCCACTCTTCCAGTGTTTTATTAAAATGAAGTTCAATTTTTTCATTACAGATTATATCATGATTTTTCTCATCTTTTATAATCAATAGGGCATTCAAAAATCAACAAAGTAAGAGAATAGTCTAACAAGGAAATACAAAAAGTTCTGTATAATCTACAATAAAGCACACAGCAAAAACCAATTTCCAAGCAATGGTCAGCATAACCAGGTTATTATTTCTTAAATAATACTCGAGAAAGTTTAATCATAAATTTCCCCAGACTAAAGCCATTGTGTTTACAAGATTGTCATAGCAACATAGCTTGAGCTAAATGGTCTCTAATAAAGGAAAAAACTTGACTTACTCCCAGTCCCAAACCAACAGGTGTGCTATCCAAAGCCTAGGACTACTGCCAAGGGGTCATTTATTGTAACGTGTCTATAAAGCATGACTTTCCAAGCCTACCTTCTTCTGCTCTCAAAGCATATTTTAAAGAAACTTTTCTACAGGTAACACTATCTAGCCAGGTAATATTATGACAAGGTCTTAACTTCATTTCATGCAGTTTCTGCTTGAGTGCTCACAGACAGAGCAAGAAACTCTATCATTGTCTAAAGCCCTTGGCCAGATGCCATCTATCAACATTCTCTGTGGGAAAAGTTTTCCCTGCATGATTTTCATTAAGGCTCAGAAATAAACAGAAAAGACAGTTTTAGGAGAAAAGGTACATTTTTAGACAAAATTACACCTGGACCACACATAATATTTAAGGGCAATGGTGATCAACCGGAGATCTTTGGAACTTTGTCAAACAAAGCCTCAACAGCTGTTCATGATGTCTAGAGATCATGCTGGACAGTAGGAGGTCTCTGTAATTTTGTCAAGCAAAACCTCTAGGACTTATCCTCACGTCTGTGATAGCTACCAGCAAAGGAGCAGGTATACTGTCTTCACCATCATCACAGTAGTATTACGTCATCTGTTCCTCTGGAAGGCTTTACTATTCCCTCTATCTGGTGTCTGGGGAGGCTGGGTTCCCAGTAAAAAATAACAGTGAAAGAAACAAAGCATGGGTCTGCTGGCTTGTACTGAATAGGACAACTGTATCTTTGGGAGTCCTGAGATGGATAGGAATGTAATCTCCCAGTTATTTAAGTGCTTGAGATAGAACGCAAGTTCCATACATGCTATGCAAGCTCAACTTTGTTATTCCCTTTTTAACTTAAGCATTTAAATAAGCATTAGCCACCCCAATCTAAACTCTGATTCCCTGATGTGGCTCTGTAGAGGAACTAGAAATATGTATCTGTCATAGCAGACCCATGTGTAAAAAGCATAGAGACATGCTATTGACAACAAATGCCTCTTTCTGGTGCTGGCCAGATGACTCAACAGGTAAAGGCATTGGCTATCAAGGCTCATGAGCTGAGCTGAATCCTTGAAACACACATAGTGGAAAGAGATAACTGACTCCCAAAAGTTGTCTTTTGATCTCCACATGTGTACCATATGGAGTGCATTTGCACACACACACAGATGCACACATGATAGATAGATAGATAGATAGATAGATAGATAGATAGATAGATAGACAAATAACTAAATAAATGTAATTGGAATTGTTTTAAAGGCCTTCAAGTTCTTTTAGAGGTCTAGTCTCAGACAGATGTCTCTACCTTGAAATCTCCTTTTCTGGCCACACTTGTTTCCAAGTCCCCCGACTCACTATCTCCCACTACAGCCTAGGAGATCAATGTAGTCTAACTTGCTCCAGGGCCAAATTGCTCCCCTCTTTATGTTCAGATGTACAGGACACAGAGTGTCTAGCATCCAACCTGTGAGTACACAGTATGTAGCATACTTCCTTGCCTGGCTAAGTGGGCATTTCTGTGTATTCAAAATGTTTATATGTTCCAAAATTTAAACATTCTTTCCAAGAGGATAGTGAGAAACTCATGAAACATAAGAGCCAAACAAATTTCATGTCTCAGAAAGTTGAAACTTGTGAAATTTAGGAGAGACCTCCACTGCAGAGTTATAGAAGCACTAAACAACTGTTGTGGGAAGAGATTCTGCCCATCTGAAAGGAGGATTCTTGGACTTACTGATGTGTCTTTAACTTCTCAGAGAGCTACACAAATGCAGCTTTCAAGAGGCATCTGTGCTGTCAATTTTGGCACAAATTAAAACTATCTAAGGGAGTAAGAAAATGCCTCCGTAAAACTGAGCTGCAGCCAAGCCTGTAGGGAATTTTCTTATTTACTGATTGATGGGGAGGGTCCAGCCTATGGGTCATGCTATCCCTGAGCTGTTTGCCCTGGGTTTTATAAGAAAGCAGGCTGAGCAAGGTGTGAAGAGCAAAGCAATAGGTAGTACCCTTCCCTGCCCTCTGCATCAGCCCCTGCAGGTTCCTGCCTTGTTTGCGTTCCTGCCATAACTTCCTTTGATGGTGAACAGTGCTGTGGAAATATAAACCAAATAAACCCTTCTTCCTTGAGTTGGTTTGTCCATGGTATTTTTTTCCACAGGAATAGAAACCTTAACTAAGACAAGGTAGTTCCCAGAAGTGGGTATTGCTGTGATAGACCCAACATGTTGTTTTGGGTAGGACTATGAAAGGACTTTGAAATGTTGGGCTAGAAAGGCCATTGTGAATTAAAAGCTAAGTGAGCTGTTCTGTCAGAGTTAGCAAAACAAGAATATTGAGAGCACAGCTGGGCGTGGTGGCGCACACCTTTAATCCCAGCACTCGGGAGGCCAGCCTGGTCTACAAAGTGAGTCCAGGATGGCCAAGGCTACACAGAGAAGCCCTGTCTCGAAAAACCAAAAAAAAAAAAAAAAAAGAATATTGAGAGCAATGAGGATGATGGAGACCTGGCTTATGAAGTTTCAGAGATAAACTATTGAGGCCATCCATTATTTTGAATTAAGATACTGAGTTCTGATTAGCTGAACCTGAGAAATTAGCGATGATTAAACAACAGACCAGAACCACTGAAGTAAAACCTTTGTTTTACTGGGACAATTGATGCTGGGTAGCTAGATCTGAGAAATTAATGGTGACTAAAAAGAGACCATCATCACTGAAGTGAAATCTTCTGGGAAGGATTTCATAAGCATCAACACACAGAAGCTGTGTTCCAGAGGTAGCCAAGGTTGTACTTTGACATGATATCTGAACTTAGTAATGTAAGGGTCACCTAGCTAGTACTGGTTTTGAAGGCATGAAGGGGTCATGAAGAGCATCTGAGGCTTGGCACTGTGAGAGGACAGGAGAAGCCATTGGTGAAGGTACCACCTCAGTATCAGCTGAAAGCCCAGGACTAAACAGGTCATGCAGAGAATTTGAGGATTGGCATCATGAAGAGAAGATAGAAGAGGATATTGGTTAAAGTGTAGCCCAGTTGCAGCAGAAGACCCCAGCCTTTTGGAAATGCCAGTACCATAGGACTACTACCAAGAACAGCAGAATTGGTGGCATGAAGCCTGCCTATGCTTAGAAAACAAACTGTGTGCTGCACAAAGCAGGGCTGCAGAAGTGACCCAAACCCTTTAGAGGGGCCTAGAAAATCATGAGTGGAGCCTAGATATTGGATATTTTCTTATTTACACTGTTTGGAGTTTTGTTTTGCTTTGATCTGATTGTGACTGGGTCTTGGTTCCTCCCTCTTGAAATTAAAAAAAATACTTAGCTTATTTTTTATTTTTACATAGTTGAGAGGTTTTGAACTTTTAAAAGATTTTGGGTTTTTTAAGAGAGGCTATTTTAAAGGGACTGAAATTTTAATGTGTTTGAATTTGCAAAGACTGTGGGGTTTTTAAGTTATTTCTGTTTTTAACATGATCTCTTGGGAATGAATGAGAAAGAAAAGGTTGTGTCTTAATGGTGCTGTGTTTGTGTGTCAAGTTGACAAAGGGTCAATTGTGATTTGGGAGATGGCTATAATAGATATAAAGGAGGACCTGGAGGTGGCAATTTTATAGACAGCCCTAATTATGGAAGAGGAATAGGAGGATATGGTGGTGGAGGACCTGTATATGGCAACCAGGGTGGGTGCTTTGGAGGTGGTGATGACAACAATGGAGGAGGAAATTATGGAAGTGAAAATTACAATGATCTTAGAAATTATAACCAGCAATGATCTATGATCCAATGAAGAGTATAAGCTTTAGTGGTAGAAGGAATATGGGAGGACCACATGGTGGAAGAAGCTATGGTCCTGGAAGAAGTGGAGGAAGTGAGGGCTATGGTGGGAGGAGCCAATACTGAACCTTTTCCTACTTACCATGGGCTGTATAAATAGGAAATGATGAGAGCCCAGAGGTAACAGAAGAGCTTCAGATTATTCAAATAACACTGTTGAGGAAACTTTTATCTCAGTCATGTATAAATATACAGTGGTATGGCAGAAGATACCAGAGGAGATGCAGAGAGACATTTTATAAATGAATTGAATTATCTAATAACATTACCTTACTGTAAAGGAAGGATTGTGAAAAAAAAATGCCTTCAAGACATTTCTTAACCTTTTGTTTGTTTGTTTTTCAAGACAGAGTTTCTCTGTGTAGCCTTGGCTGTCCTAGAGTCACTTTGTAGACCAGGCTGGCCTCAAACTCACAGAGATCCCCCTGCCTCTGCCTCTCGGAGCACTGAGATTACAGTTGTGCACCACCACAGCCAGCTATTTCTTAGCTTTTTAAATTGTTCCTTTTCAAATTTCTTACATGCATATTGCTAGGTAAAGCCAACCTGAAAGGTAGCATATGTATATAATTTCAAATGTATGGCATTTAGAAACTTGTCAACACCCATAGAATGTCTAGCACAAGCAATGAAGTCTATACTTTAATCAATAATATATCAATACTGGCCAGGCATTGGTGCAGGTATGTAATTCCAACACTTAGAATGACCACTGTAAGTTATAGCTAGCCTGAGCTACCTAGTAATCCTGGACCAGATAGAGTTACTATATGATAAAGCCTTACTTTAAAAAAAAAGTATTTTCAGCTTTCCTAATTTGAAACTGCTCCCACACCCCCAAAAAAAATCTATAAAAAAGCACAGCAAAACAAATCCATTAAAACGAATCATTTTCTGGATAGCTAAATATTTAACAAATCCAATACAAGGCCATCAGGAGATGCCAAAAATGTTAGGATTCAGCAGGGTATTATTATATGGGTGCTGATTTGTATGTAGACTTTCCACTGTACTGGTAGAGACAGAAGGAAGGACTTCTGAAGACTAGTGTCCAGGGGTTTTTTTTTAGCCATTAGAGGGAACATAAATGTTTCTCTTTGCTTCTTCCATTCCCTTCAGATCAGAATAAAATCTTAACATTGTCTAAGGCGGCAGCATATTTAGGGACAGCATATTGTAGTTCTTTGTATGATTTCTCTTTCTTGGTCTTATAGTTTGTCATGATCTTATTGCTTTGAACACATCACGACATAGTGTATTACCGTCCCACTCCTGGAGATGGGGAAACACAGGCTGGTAACAGGAAGAGAGAAATCATCCTTTGGGGAGTTTCTGGAACCCAGGTCTGACCAGCATGAAATGGCAGGCAAACCCAGACCTTCGTGTCTGCACGGAGGTGTGTGTCGTGGACAACACACACTCTGCATGCAAAATCTTGTGGCAGAAAGGCCCTACAGAAGGGCAAAGAGATCAGTGATTCACAGCCTTAGCCTGAACAGCTCTCCTCCCTGCAATTCTTCCCCAGGCTTCAAACATGGACTCCTGAGCTGAAGTTACAACTTCCACTCCACTACTCTCCTTTTCCTTCCTCCACTTGCTGTTTTCTTGAGGCCTGGTTCCTCTGGTGGCTATCTTGTGTTTTCTTGTGAACTGGCTTCATTCTGGCCTCAAGGGATGTGTTAGGAATATGACATTTTTGTTTAGAATATGAATGTATCTGCAGTTTCAAATAAACCTCAACTCTTTTGCTATCTGCACTCAGGTTATGAAAAGAACACCAGCTCCAAAGAGTGTTCTAGGACTCATCATTACTAAAAGGCAGTGTAGGTAGCAGAAGGGTCTCTGGTATGGATTTTCTTGAGGGTTCAATTTGATCAAAAGTCAGCAGAGGCGGAACTGGTGGTAATGAGGCCTATGGGTGAAGAAACATTTGATTCCATAGGATGTTCTGTGGCAGGCTCCTTAGTAACTGGGACCAGCATTAAACTCACACTTTCCTCATTGAATTCTTCCTCGAATTAATTCTTGTCATAAATGTCCTGGCTGGAGTGTGACAATATCAGGCAGGCTTGAGAGAAGACAAAGGCAGCAAAGAAATAGGTGCCTGTAGCTCACTGCTGTTAACCTGAGGATTCTGGTTTCTTTTATGAGTAAATGCCTGCTTTTGCTTCTTGTTGCCTAAACGGGCTCTTTCCCCTCCTCCTCTCTTCACGTTCTTCATTTTTGACAGTGATTTTCATCAGTTCTATTGATCTCAGTAAATAGCTGAGTTATTAAGTAAATCGAAAGCCCATCCCTATCTCTCTCTCTCTCTCTCTCTCTCTCTCTCTCTCTCTCTCTCTCTCTCTCTCTCTCTCTCTCTTTAATTTAAACTTTTAAACTAGCCATGGTGGTGCATCTAATTGTTGTTTCTTTCTAGTGATCTTTGTAGTAGTGTAGAAGCATTTCTCCTTTGTTAATACTCATTTTAAACTTTCAGCTGACATGTGAAACCTTTTTAAAGGTGTTTCTCAAAAGTTTTGAAAATCTATTAGCCAGGATCATGGCATAATAAGACATCACATTTTTTTCTTTAAAATTTTAAGTGCCTGTGCAGAGTTAAGAAGCTGATGTACATTTATGATTTACTAAAATAATTCTGAAGGGAAAAATCATCTAAAAGATCTACAGGAGCTTGTAAAGGAATAAAGATCAACCCATACAAGGTATAAGAGTCAGACACAGCTGTTAAATTCTTCAAAGTATAATGCGACGTGACAAATTATCAACACAAATCCAACAAATACATATGTTGTAAATGTAAAAGAGCTGTAGGAATTCTTGATTTCCAGGATATTGGATGATTTCATATCCATCCTTGTCTAAGTTTCTCATCCTCTGCATAACTTGATAAAGAGGCATATTATATAAGATTGCAACAGAAAGGCTCAAGAGGCTTTGGAACAGGCTCAGATCCTTATAGAATAAGTTAAAATGCTGTGTGGCCTATTATCTCAGTGCCCCTTTGTGTTAGAAGTCACTAGAAACTCAGAAGCTATAGATGGGAGCTAAGGCAAAAACAACCAGAGCAAATTATTCCAATAAGGCAGAATTTCTCAATCTTCCTAATGCTGCATCCCTTTAATACAGGACCTCATGTTGTGGTGACCCCAAACCATAAAATTACTTTTGTTGCTTCTTAATAATTGTAATTTTATTACAGTTATGAATTGTAATATAAATATTTTGCTTTCTGACGGTCTTAGGCAATCCCTGTGAAAGGCTAAAGAGGCCCTTCCAGCAAATGAATCAATAGATGAAGTGTTCAGGGAATACCACAGATCCCTGTAGAAGCCTGGTACATGGCTATGAACAGGAGAAGGACCAAACAGGAATGAGTATCTAGAGCAATACAAATGTACACAGATGTGGTAAGCTGCCTGAAAACTTCCTCCTCTTTTCCCATAGACCCAATGCCTCAGTCTCATCCCTAGTGCTGCAGCACATCACCAGTGGAATCCTCCCTTCCCTGATTCACACATCTCCTGTGGACACGACAGACTACCCCCTCCTAACCTCCCTCCTCCAACTTGTCACTGTATCCCAGTCCCCAACTCAAGCAGACACCCCCTGCTCAACAACAGTCTATGCCTGCCAGAAAACCATGTAGGCTACCCACAGTCCTTCTCTTCTCTCTCTGTTCCCCTAGACTCATTCATTCAGTCTGGTCCCTGGCACTTCATGGTTAGGATTTCTATTGCTGTGAAGAGGCACCATGACCATGGTAACTCTTATGAAGGAAAACATTTAATGGAAGCTAACTAACAGAGGTTTAGTCCATGGCAGGAAGTGTGGCAGTGTGCAGGCAGACATGGTACTGGAAAAGCAGCTGAGAGTTCTTCATCTTAATCCACAGGCAACAGGAGACTATGTGCCACACTTGACATAGCTTGCTCATATACGAGATATCTCAGCCTGCTTCCATAGTGACACAGTTCTTCCAACAAGGCCAAACCTACTCCAACAAGGCCACACCTCCCAATCATGCTATTCCTATGGGCTAAGCACTCAAACACATGCTATAGGCTATTGTTATTAAAACTATCATAGCCACCTACAGCGCCCCTTCCTCCTGACCACATCTGTTGTGGATCCCACAGACCATCATCTCCTAACCTCCCACCCCCAACTCATAATTGATACCCAGCCTCCAACACCAGTAGGCATTCTCTGTAAAAACACAAGCTGAGCAAGGAAGTATGACAGGCAAGACATAGCTGTTATACTCTCCAAAAATCCAGAGAAGACTTTCTAGAATTCCATGAAATTGAGGTACAATATTCCCAAACTTCTGGGACATAGTGAAAGCTGTGCTAACAGGAAAGTTCATAGCACTAACTGCCTACATAAAAAGTTGGAGAGATTTCACACTAACAACTTAAAAGCAGACTTGAAAACTCCAGAACAAACAGAAGTAAGCACACCCAAGAGGAGTAGATTGCAAGAAATAATCAAACCGAGGAATGGAATCAATAAAATAGAAACAAAGGTAACAATACAAAGAATAAACAAAACAAAGAATTGTTTCTATGAGAAAGTCAACAAGATAGGCAAATCCTTATTCAAATTAACTAAATGGTAGAGAAAGAATATCCAAATTTTTAAAAATCAGAAATTAAAAAGGGGGACATAAAAACAGACAACAAGGAAATCCAAAGAATCATTAGGTCACACTTGAAAAATCTGTACTAAACAAAATTGGAAAACCTAAAATAATTGGACAATTTTCTTGATAGATCCCACTTACCAATGTTAAATGAATATAAACAATTTAAATAGACCTATAATCCCTAAGAAAATAGAAGTAGTCATTAAAATCCTCCCAATCAAAAAATGCCCAAGGCCATACAGTTTTAGCACAGAAGTCTACCAGACTTTCAAAGAGGAGTTAACACCAATCCTCTTCAAATTATTTCACAAAATAGAAACAGAGGCAACATTGCTCAACTCACTTTATGAAGCCACAGTCACCCTGATACCCAAACCACATAAAGACCCAACAAAAAAAGAGAATTACAGGCCAATTTCCCTTATGAATATAGATGCAAAACTACTCAATAAAATACTCACAAACCAAATCCAAGAACGCATCAAAAAGACAGTCCACCATGATTAAGTAGGCTTCATTCCAGGGATGCAGGGTGGTTCCACATATGAAAATAGATCACTGTAATCTACCATATAAACAAACTGAAAGAAAAAATAATCATCTCCCTAGATGCAGAAAATGACTTATACAAAATCCAACACCCCTTTGTGATAAAATTTCTGGAGAGATTAGGAATACAAATGACATACCTCAACATAATAGGGACAGTTTGCAGCAAGCCTATAGCCAATATCAACTTAAATGGAGGAAAAACTCAAAGAAATTCAACTAAACCCACTCTCTCCAAACCACCTATTCAATATAGTATTTAAAGTCCTAGCTAGAGAAATAAGACAAATGAAGGAGATCCGGGGAATACAAATTGGAAAGGAAGATATTAAGTATTGTTATTGGCAGATAATATGATAGTGTACATAAGTGACCCTAAATAATCCACCAGGGATCTTCTACAGCTGATAAACACTTTCAGGGAAGAGGCAGAATACAAGATTAACAACAACAATGACAAATCAGTAGCCCTCCTATATACAAATGACAAGTGGAGTGACCAAGAAAGCAGGGAAATGTCATCTTCCACAATAGCCTCAAATAATATAGATATCTTGGGTTAACTCTTACCAAGTAAAAGACTTGTATGCTAAAACATGGAATCTGTTTTTCTTTCATTTTGTTTGTTTTTTGAGACAGGGTTCATATAAAGTCTTTTCGTGGGGGAGCCATCACAAAAAACATCTAAAGCCACTGGCACTACTGTAAAATAGTGTAATAGTCTACATGTTGTCAAATCCTACTGTGGCCTATTCCTGCTGTGGCATTGGTGGATGGATGTTATGATGGGGCATGCTACCCTGTAACGGACTGTAAGATAGACTGACTATGCAGGGCCTATGCCAGTCAGTAAAGGATGCAAATATGCCAGTTACCCATATGAATAGTGCCATAGGCCTCTTAGAAGTGTTTCCATGGTAGCCTATAACAGGAGAAGCCATCATCAAGAATCTTACCCAACTCAGTGTTATGTATAGGCATTCATGGACAATTGACAGTGACATGGATAGTCATGTCACAAACACTGGTGTGTAGAACTGGGCTGAAGACAATCAGGTACAACAGTGCCTGCACTTACCTTACAATCCTACTGGAGCTGGGAACTGATAGAAACAAATGGGTTATTCAAACAATAGCCAAAAAGATTAAGTACAGGCAGCAATGTGCACAGGTGGAAAGGATAGCCCTAGAGGCTGAGCCATCGGGTTTCTAAATGAGCTCTCAATGCCAGAGGTGGGAAACTTCCCTATGAGTTGTTGGGAGGATATACACTTGAGAATGCACAATCCATAAAAGCTATTGTCCCTGCTGTTTGTTGCATGCAAGAACTAGACAGGAAGACCTTATTGCTGAAAACATGCGGCACTTTTTTGGTTGCAATACATGGAGAAATAAATCTGGGCCTTAGCTAGAAGCTCCTTCCTTACAGGCTAGCTTTCATCATGCCAGAAGGTACTATATATGCTGCTGAAATAACTGTTACCAACAGGATGCCTTGGCAACAAATTGAGTGCCCCTGTGCTAAAATGCCAGACAGGGTGTTTGTGCTTTCCTAAGAGTAGCATGGGTGCAAACAGCATCTTTCCATTTGGAGGTAGGTCTTGCTTCACAGGAGGAAGTTCACATCCATAAGCCAGAACAAAAACCTTCGGCAATGGTGGAGGTCATAGGTTCCCCCATGGGGAAGCCATTATTCTTTGCTGTTTTTTCTTAAAGGGACGCAATGTGCCTGTCAAATTGCTTTCTAAACATGTGTGCTTATGCTCTAAATTGCTGTTACTCTCAGCCACAAGCAAGCAATGGAAGTGGACTTCTTTGATGGTGTGTCACAAAGACTCATACCCCACTGGTGATGCTCTTAGGAACTGCTGTTACCCGGAGAGGCAATGCTAAACTATAGATGGACCCCTGGACCACTCCCTCTAAGGCTCAGGAAACTGTGGAAGAGGGATGGAACAGATCAGAAAGGATGGAACAGCTGAGAAAGGGGTGGAATGTTACCTAGCTATTTCTCCAGAACTGAAACACTTCCGCCAGGAGGCGAATGGGAAGCTCGTGAAATTCAGACGGTAAACTAATGTCACAGCACAGGCAATGCTGGACTTGCAAGATTTAGAAAAGCTTCTCTTCAGAGTTGTTGAAGCAGTAAACTGCTAGAGGAAGAGACTTTTAGCTGAGCTGCTGAGAGGAAGATTCTTAGAACTATTGAGGTGCCTAAAAGTATTCAGTGGGTTCCAGATAGGCAGCTTTTGGGAGTCATTATCATCCATGTTGGGATGGGCTTCTTGATGACAAAGCTGTGTTTGTGTCATTGTCCATCCTGTAATCTCCTCACACATATTCCTATTAGTAACCCAATAAACACTCATTGGTTGACCAAATTGAACTTGTGCAATCATTATTTTGATGTATTCTGGGTTTTCTTTTTGGGGGTGAGTAGAAGTGTGTTTGTGTGTTGCATCTTCTCAGGAAAAGTCTCTCACACAACACTCTGGTCACCAGTGATTAATTCTACCAAGCTGTGTTCACGTAAGCAATCATATTCTTGTTTGGCTACACAGAGGGAGGCCACATAAAATAAAAGTGTAACCACAGCACAAAGCACTCCCACGCCAAACTGTCTCTGTGCAAGTGCTGATTCTGAGTTTGACTACTTGAGGTCTTCCAGAATGATTTTCTCAATTTGAGGGGCTGATTAGATGGTCTCCTGTTCAGATCAGGATTATTTTCAGAAACTTACTATTTTCCCAATCATCATGCCAAGATTGAGGGAGTAAGTTATTTACCTCAAAGAGTAGTTTCCTGATCACTTATAAGTGGATATTAGCCAAACATAGATGTCCTCTGAGAGACTCCACTCAGCGGAGGATCGGGACAGATGCTGAGACCTACTATTGGACTATAGATGAGAGTGTTATGGGGGCACGGAAAGACCCAGAAGCTTCAGGAGCCTCACAAGGAGACCATCAAGGCTTGCGGATCTGGACCCAGAGGGGCCTGCACAAACTGTTATATCAACCAAAGGTAATGCATGCAGTAAACTTAGACCCCCTGTTTGGATCTAGCCAATGGACAGTTCATTCTCCTCAGTTGTGGGGAGAGCAGGGACTGCCTCTGACATGAACTCTGGTGCCCCCAATTTGATCTCTTCCCGTTAGTGGGGAGGCCTGGCAGGCACACAGAGGAAGGGGAAGCAGTCTATCCAGATGAAACCTGATAGGCTGTGGTCATATGGTGGGGGAAGAGGTCTTCTTCTATCAGAGGTCTAGGGGAGGGGAATAGGTCAGAAGCAGGAGAGAATGTGGGAACGGGAAGATAAAAGTGAGGGAATAACAATCGGGATGTAATTTGAATAAATTATTTTTAAAAAGAAAGAAAATGACTACGTTTCTTGATTTCTCTTTCTTGCTCTAAAATGTGCATGATATCCTTTTGCTGTGTTAGAACATAGCTTGAAGATACTGGCCAGATCCTAGTGTCATAATCTTAGATTTTCCAGCCTCTAAACCATGTACCAAATAAATGTCTGTCATTTAAAATTATCCAGTCTGTGTTATTGTGTTATCACCACAGAAATGTAGTCAAACAAAAATGCTATACTCAGTGAAAGAAGCTAAACGCGAAAGTTAGTGTGTGATTCTACATTTATGAAATGTTCATAGTGACAGCAAAAACGTATGTGGTAGTTAGGATCTGGGATCAGGGATGGGTGAGATATGGTTGTTTGATGGCTGTGGGATTGCTTGATGGATTTCTTAGGTGATGACAACAGTCTGGAACTAGATAGTAAAAATACTTGGGCAGCATTGCGGATGCAGTAAATGGCACTGAGATTCATATGTTAAAATGGACAGCATAGTAAATTGCATGTTGTGTGTGTGTGTGTGTGTGTGTGTGTGTGTGTGTGTGTGTGTGTGTGTGTGTTTCAAATAAAAAAGTGTTTGCCTTTCCCCACAGGCATCCTCATTAGAGTGACATCATTTTTAATTTCTGGGTAATAATCCCTAGCTGTCCATCACAGTGTTCAGGGAAATTGGGGAGAGCTAGAAATCCAAATTCTTTCTTTGTTCTTCTTCTTTGTTTTTTGTTTGTTTGTTTTTTGTTTTTTGTTTTTGTTTTTGTTTTTGTTTTTTGAGACAGGGTTTCTCTGTGTAGCCTTGGCTGTCCTGGACTCACTTTGTAGACCAGGCTGTCTGCGAACTCACAGAGATCTGCCTGCCTCTGCCTCCTGAGTGCTGGGATTAAAGGCGTGCGCCACCACCGCCTAGCCTAAATCCAATTTCTTAAAGCTGTGCAGATTTCTGGATCATTATCCTAAATGCTTCATTGTGGGAACAAATGATGTGGAATCCAAGCTGATTAGGAGGGAAGACTGTGGTGCTGATAGGCAAGAACACCACGTTACACACAGCCATGCAAAGGAATTTGGAAGATAAGCCAACTGTGGAGAAACTGTTGCCTCATAATCAGGATAATGTGGGCTTTGTGATCATTGAAAAGGGACTAGCTGCCACCTCTGAGATAGTATCATTGCCCCATTGGAATAAGATCAGCCTAGACCACTGATCCGAAGCTCAAGAAGAGAATCTTCTAGGCTTTAGGCCTCACCACTGAAATCTCCACAGGCGCCATTCAAATTCTGAGTAATGTGCAGCTTATAAAGACTGGAGACAAAGTGGGAGGCAGCAAAACCACCCTACTGACCATGTTAAACATCTCCCCCTTCTCCTTTGGGGTGATTCTTCAGCAGGTGTTCAACAACAATGACATCTATGGCCTCAAAGTGCTTAACATCACAAATCTATCTTTTCCTTCCCTGGAAGGTGCCCATATATATTGCCAGTGTTTGTCTGGACATTGGTTATGGGGCACACACTAGCCTGATTAGGAGGCAACAGTTTCTCCAGTAAGTAGGAAGGTGTACTCAGTATTCACAGTTAAGACCCATGTATGCCTCCTTGGTGGATCCATCTCCATTTGTGGCTTCTTTCCCTGTGGCCTCTGCTGTTTCTCCTGCAGCAGCCACAGCCAAGGTTGAAGACAAGAACAGGAGGAGTCAGATAAGGATACAGGACATGGTCTCTAATCATCAAAAACCAACCAACTCATCTGACTTTATGTGAGAGACGTGGAAATACAGGCTTCTCTTTACAGGTTTCTTTGGGTTTTGTGGAGGGGGGAGGGCTCAAGGCTCTCGTATGGTATGAATGTGCGCTGCTCCTGAGTTTTGTCCCCAGACACCCCTTCCCTTGTATAGTTTCATAAGAGGTAGTAAATGTGTATACTGGTCCTGAAGCCGAATGAACAGTAAGTTAATAACAGTGCAACTGAAATAGGGGTGAAGTAGAATGCTCAGCAGAGTGGGGAGGAGGGAGAATCCTGACAGTAAAGCACTCTGAAATGCAGCTGGAAGTGTCATTCGGTTTGAGTCTTGTCTCCTGGAAATCAGGGATGATTATGGAACTCCCTACCTTTTTAGTTGTATGTTCCAGCAAGGGGCTAACTGTACAGGGGTCCCTGTCTTTTCCAGCTCTGGCTGCCATACCAGGAACTCGCTTTCTCACACTTCTGGGGGCTAGGAAGGGCAAGATCAAAGTCAGCTGATTTGGTTTGGGGTAAGGGTTGTCTTTCTGGCTTGCAAGCAGTTGCTCGGTACTGTATTGTCACAGGACTTAATTTTTGTGCGAACGAAAAATAAGCAAGCTCTTGAGTGGCTTTTATTGCGCACCAATTCCATTAGACCAGGGTTCACCCTAAACTTTCCAAAGACCTCATCTCCAAATAATATCGAGGGGTAAGGTTTCAACAGATTAATTTGGGGAGGGTACACATCCATAGCACTCCCCAGTGTGTTTTCCATATTCTGAAATAAGACCTGAGTCCTTCTATCCTCATGATTCAACGATGATTGCTCTGTTTATTGATGTGTCTCCCTAAAAATCCTAATCATTCTTCCTCATCGATAAATTTTCCCTATTGAAAAAGCCAGAGGGAAAATCACTTAGTTATCCCTTTCATGTTAACTTGGCTTTCTTATAATAAAATAATAGTGCAGTGTGTCCAAAGTCCAGAGCTTTGAGCAGTCTCCTGTTGGTTTCTCCAGGACTCTAGAAGACCCTGACATGGGTTCCACAGGATACAGAGCCTGGCTATATGCATTTCCCCAAATCTCTCTGCCACAGGTTCCCAGGAATGTGGGCATACTGGGGCGAGGGTCACTGTTAGGACTCTGTGGATTCTCCTCCTCATCTGGCTAGCCACCTGTGTTTCTGTCTCTGCCTGTCCCTGCACCTGTGTTTACTGACGTCACTATCTTCACGTGCCCGTTTCTCTACTACCCCTGGACTTGCCTACATCTGCATCCTGGTTTTTCTCACAGAGGATCATACCAATTTGAGTCTTCTTCACAGCTAGACTAATAGTACCTACCTCTCTATAGTGGTATTTCCGTGAAAGAACCACCAACTCCATAATTTCTCCCCATCTCCACAGTGGTGTTGGTCTTTAGAAGAACGCATTGTTCTCTGCTCTGATTCCCTTTTATCCCGAATAGTTCCCAGGAAGGGTGGAGGAGTTCCAGCTCTCCCCCATCTCCAAGGTGGTATCTCCCTGCCGAGGAGCGGTGGTACGGAGGAAGGGGAGGGGCTGTAGCCCGCTGCTCCAAAAGTCGTCCTTCATTAGTGTGCCTTTTTACAAAAGGCCCATTCTTATCGCTAAGTGTTCAAATTTCTCACAAAATCTCATCTCTTCTAAACATTAAGAGGCAGATTTTTCTGCCCTGTACGGAATGGCAAAGACTATAAAGATGTCTGCTCCCTTAAAAATTCGGCTTATTGGCGTATCCATTTTTCCTGCCTGCAAATTCAATCCCTGTGGTAATCAAAATATTTAGGAGTGCAAGCGCAGACGGCTTCAGGAACGGCTACTGCGCATGAGCAAGTTTAGTGACTGACAGTAACCAAGGCGGGGGTAAAGGACTAAAAAGTGACTATCGCAGGAAGTTATAAGTGATTTGGGAAACATTAAAGAGACTTTGTCGGCATACGAATTTAGATTTTAAGATCGGAGAAGAGAGTGGAGGGCAGCAGAATTCACTCAGAGCGAAAGTGAGAGGATTGGTACTCTGCAGGGGGAGTGAGACAAGCAAGTGTGGACTCTGCAAAGACGCGAATTTACTAGGTGAGTACTTGGGGAAGGGGCTCAAAGACGGGAATTGAAAATGTGGGCAGGGGGCTGCAAGCAGAGTGATGGAGATGTGTCGAATGAGTGATAGGGACTGTGGAAGCTTTGATGGAGGCAAGCTGTGGAGCGGATGATGGGAATATTTGGCGTTTGTGATGATGAGCCTACGGTAGAGTAAATGTTAGGGTCAGTAGTGTAAGTGATGTGGGGCTCTGTGGAGTATATGCTTGGAGGTTTTAAGTTAACGTTAGGAAATCCGTGAGGAAGGTACAATGGCCTATGAAATCCATGTTGTTGGGTGATGGCAATCCGTAGGGGAAAACAAATGTCCTTTCCCTTTCTTTTTTTCTTAGCTGTGCCGTGGCCATTTTACCAGCTGGCATTTGTGGATTTCTGGCATGGTGATTTGGTGAACTTCCAATCTGGGTAGCCTTGCCATCTGAAGCTCTTCTCCTTTCTTCTCCCTCTCAACAGTTCTGCCTTTTGAGGCCTTTGCTTTCTCTCCACAACAGTCAGTCATGACTGAGTCCCGGGTAAGTTCTTACCTGCTTCTCCCAGTTACCCTCTGCCCATATTAGGATGGAAGAAATATTGTATAGTGGTAAAGACTACAGAATCTGCAGCTATATTGCTCTTGACAGCTTTATGAGCTTACCAAAATTCTCTCCGCCTTGGTTTCCTTAACTGTAAAATGGGAATGGTTAAGATAATAAGGATAATAACATTTGCCTTGTATGGTGATTGTGAAGGTCAACTGAATTAGTATGTATCTAGAACAACGCTTTGATGCATACATAATCAACTTTATACATGAGTATATGAATATTCATATATGAGTATATGAATTATTGTATTGTTTATTCTATAAAGCAGATATGTATAAACATAAAATTTAAGGACAAGACCAGCATAAGGGTGAAATATGTATCTGCGTGAGTGTACTATAGGATTTTGTATTTTCTGTTAAGATAGTTACTTTTCTGAGCTTTATGTAAGCCACAACATAAAAGGAATGAAATATATTCACTTGTTTTATTTATCTCACCCTTACAGAGACAGTAAACTACTTCCATAGATGCATAGATTTCCTACTGTTGATCAGATAGTCCTCTGATAGGTCTTTCAAGTCCCTATTAGAAAACTTACAATAAACACACGGCTAATCTTGCTCTGCCATGACTTAAATTATCTTCTTTTAAACCAAATGTGTCTTGCTAGAACAAATATAAAAGAGATGTGACTATTCAGGAAAGCCAAGCTAAGCTTACCCAAACTGGACTACATGTGAACAAAAATTGGATGTCCAGAAAGACAATATAAGCCATACGTACTTCAAATTCTTTTCCAGAACATTTTCCCCCATTTTTATTACCTAAAAGAAAACTTTGTGAAACCCTAGGACTGTCCTTTTAATTTTAGGCTCAGAATTCATGACATCCCTGAACATTTTATACTCTTTCCCTTCTGCCCTTCTTTTAAAAGTCTATTGTTTCATCATGTTTTTCTTCTGTATACAAAAGCAGGATAGGAATGACACCAAATAATGCAAAATTCTTTAATGAATATGATCGAAATGCTTATTATCTCAATTTTCGGAAGCTGGGACAAGATGATGAAGAATTTGAGTTACCTAGTGGGTTGTAGGCCAGACTAAGCTGTGTAACAAGACTGTGTATCAAAAAATCAAGGGTAAATTCAACACCTCCCAGAAAGAGGGGGAGGCAAAGGGAGAGGGAGAGGAAATGTGTGAGAGAGAAAAACAGAGAGAAAGAGACAGAATGCACACTGAGGGTGTATCACAGTGGTAGTTTGTGTAGAGTGCAATAGGCCTTAGATTCAATCCTCAATGCAGGAAATAAACTCTGAAGGAATTTGCAGTCTAGGCCTTGTGTGTAGTTTATTTGGCAGAATGCTGGAATGGTCAAGAGGCCCTTTGTTGTTCTTCAGAAAGACAATAATAAAAAATAAAATAAAAATAAAAGGAAATGTATCTCTTTATATCATATCATCAATCATTGCAGATCATTTAAATTTGGTTAACTTCTGCCCACTCTGCCTTGTTCTTTCTATATGTACAAATATTTCTAAACATAAGTGTTAACATGCATTCTTTCTGTTAAAATTTACTCATTAAATAAAACTTTACAACTCTCTGTCTTCTCTTTACACTGTAATATTGGTCACAGCAGTATGAAGTGCGTATCCCTAATCTGAAAATCTAAATTGCCCAAAGCTGAAAAATAGGCAACATTGTGGTTTGGGGGATATGATGCCTTAAGTGGAAAATTTAAAAACTGACCTTACATGATGATGGATCATGGCCAAAATGCAGGCATTCTGAAAGTCTTTTATAAAATTTCCTTAAACAGTGTGTATATTTCATGTGTACATTTGGATTTCATCCATAAAATATCTTATTGTGTAATTTAAAAGAAAATACCAAATCTAAAATACTTCTTTGTCTCAAGCATTTTGGATAATGATTGCAAAATATGCAATAGTGTTGGTGATGGTAAAATATATGGTGGTACTATTGATAATAGGAGTGGCAGCAAGCAAGCTCATACTATGCATAGCACTATACTGAAGAAATACTTTATATGCATAGACAACTTTAATCCTCATAAAAAAATATGAAATAGACACCATGATCATTTATATCTTACAGGTGAGGGGGCAGAGTAAATAAGCAAGTGACATAGATTTACACAGCTAATGGATGGCACAGCTTGGATACTCCCTACTAAATGAATACGTGTTTACAGATATTTTAATATCAGGACATGGAAGATGTTTTGTTCTTTGTATTTTTTAAAAATCACTGTGGAGGATGAAACACAGGGCCTCCTATGTGCTAGGCAAGCATTCTACTACTGAGTGACATACCTTACTCACTGAGATTTTATTTTCCTTTCTTTAATTTGTTCTTTTAGTTTTGGGGATAGCGTTACACACATGCAGTCCAGGCTGATCTTGAACTTGGGTTTCTCTTGCCTCAGCCTCCTGAGTGCTGAGATTATAAGCTGGCTCACATAGGAATATTTTTAAACAGCTGTATTTTTCTCTTGTGTTCATACACAACGATTTATTGATGAACTTCATGTTGAAGGAACTGTGCAATTTCTGTTAGTGTGCTAGTGATCTCTTGTAATCTTTGTTTTCAGAAATTATAATTTCTAAAATATCTGTTAGAAAAGGTGGGTGTGTTGTGAACTTGCATACATATTGCCAAACTGCATTTTGAAATGTTAATGCAAGTTGACAATGAGTGAAAAAACAATTGTGAATCCTCCTGTCACAGTTTTAAGATTGCCAATATGATAATTGGAAATGTCTTATGTTTTGGATAGTGTTTATCAGTATGGTTAAACAACTTTATGTTTTACTCTTTTTATATTTTTTAAATATTGTTTTCTTTTTCCAATGGATTCTTAAATCTTTGTCTTCCTTTTTTGTTGTTTTTGGTTTTTTAAGACAAGGTTTCTCTATGTAACAGAACCCTGGCTGGCTGCCTTGTACTCACTTTGTAGGCTAGGTTGACCTTGAACTCACACAGCTCCTTTGCCTCTGCCTTCCAAGCGCTGGGATTAAAGTTGTGGACCCCCATCCCCACCTGTATTCCTATTTTTAAACCTGTTGTGGAAATATAACATAGAGAAAATTTTTATGAGGTAGCTTTATTGAAATATAACAAATAAAAATGCTTATAAACTATACAGTTTTATGAGCTTCTACAGATTGAAAACACTTATATAAACAGTACTTGGATCAAGAAAGAGGAGGAAGTAACATGCCTCCTAGAAGCTTCCATGCCATTTCCAATCAAGTAAGCACTTTATAATTTCTATCATCATAATATACCTTTTCTCCTCTTGAATTTCACATAAATGGAATTATATATTATTCTTTTGGCTATGGCTGCTTTCATTTGTCGTGATTTTTTTCAAATGCTGGGAGTGGAACCCAGGGCCTCACAAATGTTAGGTAAACACTCTCCCACTGAGATGTATCTCTCACCCATCATGTTTTAAATATACAACCTTGATACTTTTAGCATCAGTAGTTTGTTCTATTTCTGTTATTGTGTACCATTTTATTACATAAGTACCTCACAATTGCTCTTTAAATCCACTGCTGATGGATGTGTCCATTTTTGCTATTATAAATATTTTGTGAATATTCTTATATAGATTTGATGAACCTGTGTGCACATTTCCATTAGATATATACCAAAGAGGGAGGTTGCAAATTAATCCGTTAGAAGTATTTTCAGTTTTAACAATTCTACCAAGCCATTGTCCACACTGTCAGTACCATTTTACTCTTACCAGCAATTTGTCTTGATCCACATCACTGCCAATATTTAGGTTGTTAGTGTTAATTTTAGCTGTGCTGTTGGAAAATACTAGTATTTCAATGAGGCTTAAGTTTGTATATTTATTCACCATTTGGATACTCTCTTTTGTGAAATTGAATATTTTTATTTTTACTATTGTATTATCAATATTTATCTCATTAGTTCTTAATAGTTTCTATAGTATGAAGGTCGTTTGCTTTGATTAGATACTGCAAATCTTGAAGAAGGCTGTTGCAGTGCTAAGGATGATAGTTCAGGGCCTATACACGCTGGTCAAGTATTCTACTACTGAGCTATACCCCTAGTCCCTAAGAAGGATTTTTTTTAAATGTTAAAATAGCTTTTTTGAGGAATATTTCATTTATAATAAAGGACACTTCAGTTAGCCTGGTCTGATATCTCTCTCTCTCTCTCTCTCTCTCTCTCTCTCTCTCTCTCTCTCTCTCTCTCTCACACACACACACACACACACACACACACACACATACACACACACACAGACACACACACACACACCATGTTATACTCCATAAATATGTACAATTATAATGTGTCCATTCTTTAAAGGTATTAATATAAATATTTACTAGCATTTGGAAAGAAATATTATCACTTTATTTTGCCAAACTAATTGAATAAAAATATGCTATTATGCTGTTACAGGGATCGGTGTCATTTGAGGATGTGTCTGTGGACTTTACCCAGGAAGAGTGGAATCAACTGAACCCTATTCAGAGGAGCTTATACAGAGATGTGATGCTAGAGAATTATAGCCATCTTGTCTCTCTGGGTGAGGATGTCTTGTTGAGGAATTCATATTGTCCCCAATAGTGTAACTTTCTCTCTCTAAAGTATTTCAGTGCTTTGGGTTCTGGGGATTAAAGTCCTTATTAATTCTTAAATATAGAAGATTTTAATTGTCTGTGTAAAATGGACCCTTACTAAAATACATCTTACTAGTTTGGGGGGCTGACTGATACAGAGAGTACCCAAGTCTTATATGATTTTCCATTACAGGGTATCCTATTACAAAACCAGAAGTTATCACATCTTTAGAGCGAGGAGTCCTTGGCATCATAAAGAGAGAAATCCCAAATTCAGGTTGCACAGGTAAGAAGGGAGAATTGGAGGATGCTGAGAACAAGACCCTAGATGCTCTGGTGAAGGTTTTACATCTTCAAAATTTCAAAACTATCTTCCTAAATGTTATATATACACTGTTACTGCTCATTCCAAATTGTTAGTATATTAAGTTTGTCTCATGATAACCTTTGAATGAGATGTTAAGAAACTGGACCCTCCTCTGGTTTATTCCTTCTGCTTCTTTTTCCATTCACTTCAATCGTCTCTAGCCTTTCTGAAAGGATCTTTTCATTCTGGGTATCCCTGCCCCCAATCATGGATTTACTGTCTTTCCATGATCCCTCTTCCTATTCATGGCTTTCTGAATCTATATTTTAGATTCTCCAGTTTTAACCTAACTTTAAAAAGTTATATCACTTATATTTATTGTTATTTTCCTGTTCCTGTCTATTGAATAACCCCAGGTTTTGTTACCTCAAGCTATTAGTATGAGAGAGATAGATATTTTGAATCTCTTTCTGGGCAGTACATAAACTTAGAAGAAAATAAAGGCCAACACCATTGGAAGCCTGCTTCTGGCTAGCTGTATTGACAGAGTTTGGTTTATTCTTCTTTTTAGAAGATGGGCAAGCTGAAGACCATGTAGAGTGGCATCAGAAAAACCAAAATAAACACCTGGAGCAGGAAAATGTGACTGAAGAAAGAAGTTATGAATGTAATGGATTTGTAAGCCCACTTTCTCAGAACACATGGGTAGTTTCTTCAAGACCCACACCCTATATGAATAATTCATTTGGGAAAAGTATTAAAGATAATTTAGGATTACTCAATCCTACTAGCCTGAGTTTTGCAGCTCAGGAATGTTATGAATGTAATAGATGTAGGAGATTATTAATTCCTGGAAAACATGAGATAAATGACAGAATGAAGTCTCATGACCATAATGTATATGGTAAAGATCATATTTATAACTTTGTTCAGCATGACTTGACTCAACTTGGAGACAGATCCTATGAATGTCCTGAGTGCAGAATAACCCTCAGTCCAAGTTCATTCCTTATTGTTCATCAGATCACTCATGTAGGAGAAAAGCCTTATGAATGGACAGGATACAGAGAAGCATTCAACAACACAGCACATCTCAGTCTACATCAAACAATGCACACAGGAAACAAGCTCTTTGAATGTAATGAATGTGGCAAATCCTTCAGAGAGGAATCCACACTGCATATACATCAAAGAACACATACAGGTGAAAAACCATATGTATGCACTGAATGTGGCAGTGCATTCCAAGAAAAGACAAATCTCATCATACATCGGAGAACTCACAAAGGAGAGAAGCCCTATAAATGTACAGATTGTGAAAAAACCTTCAACCAAAAGGCACATCTGAATGTACATCAGCGGACACACACGGGAGAGAAACCTTTTGAATGTACTGATTGTGGCAAGTACTTCAGAGAAAAATCAACACTGAATATACATCAAAGAACTCATACAGGAGAGAAACCATATGTATGCAATGAGTGTGGCAAAGCCTTCAGAGAAAAGACAAAACTCATTATACATCAAAGAACTCACACAGGAGAGAAACCCTATGAATGTTCAGAATGTGGGAGAGCCTTCAACCAAAAGGCACACCTCAGTGTACATCAAAGAACACACACAGGAGAGAAACCTTTTGAATGCAATGAATGTGGCAAAGCTTTCAGAGAAAAATCAACACTGCGCAGACATCAAAGAATTCATACAGGAGAAAAACCTTATGTGTGTTCAGAATGTGGAAGAGCCTTTACCCTTAAGCTGAGCCTCAGTGCTCATCAGAGAATTCATACAGGAGAAAAAACAGATGGCTGTACTGTGTGTGGGAAAGTCTTCTCCCGGAAGTCATACCTCATGTTACATCAAAGAGCTCATACAAGAGAAAAATTTGAAAAGTCATATGAATGCAATGAATGTGATAAAGCATTCTTCCAAAAATCATATCTCATTATTCATCAGAGAGTTCACACAGGGGAAAAACCCTATGAGTGTAATATATGTGAGAAATCCTTCTCCCAAAAATCGTATCTCATTATTCATCAAAGAACGCATACAGGAGAGAAACCCTATCAATGTGATAAGTGTAGCAGAGCCTTCAGAGAGAAGTCCAAACTCACTGTGCATCAGAGAAGCCACTTAGGAGGGAAATCCTATGACTGCCCTGAATTGGAAAGAAATTTTCAAGAGGTCAAAGTTCATCGTGGATTAGAGAACTTAGAGATAAGAGAAAACAAAGAACTGAAAATGGAAGATCTATCATAGTAAAGTCAAAGTAAAGGAAAATGTAAAATGTCATGGGGAAGTTGTGCTGTAGCTAAGGTGCTTTTCTAAGGATATGACTGACAACTGTGCTTAAAATTCAGCACCAGCCATATTGGGGGAAGAGCATTCTGAGAAAAAGGAATAAAAAGGTCCTCTGTTTTAAAGCCAAAAAAAAAAAAAAACCAAAACAAAACAAAACAAAAAAAAACTTGGCCTTTGTACCTTTGCATCATGGATCTATTGAATTATCATTTCACGTCAAAGAGGTTGCTGAATGCTGAAATCTTCTGAAGTCTTTAATGAATAAAAGCTGTCAGTTGGAGCACAAACCTCATCATAAATATGGGCATAAGTATTAAAAGAAATTCAACTAATTACTTTCAATAATCATAGTTCCTCAGAAGTGAAGTAAGGGAAATATATGTTTCCAAATTTAATATCAAACTCATAGAAAACATTAAAAAAACTTACTAGAAAGAGTGGTTTACCAAACAATTTTAAGTTAAACATTTAAATATAACTATTAAGGTAACAACAAAGAATATATTATAAAATTTCAAATTATTATAATAATCAGAACAGTGTAAGAAGACACCACTAGTTTCCACCCCAACCTGATCTGGGAGGACTATAAGCTTCCAAGAAGGACTATAACCTGCCTAATAGGCTTTAGAAGACCTGTTTTCTGACACAAATTCATCAGTTTATTTCTGCTGCTTTTGACAAATGCCTACCACATTCAGATTTTTGTCAATAGCCAGCATGGTGACATCCCTTATGAACCCCTCAGAAAGATGTGAAATTTGGTTATCTTTACTGGTTGGTGTGAAATATGTGGGAATTTCAGTTGGCATTAAGGAAGGGATCTTGAACTCTCCTTGCCATGCAGTGACATCTAGCTGTTTTAATGAACAACTGTGTTTATTGTTTAATGAACACTGAAAGCAAGGCTTTGGGTAGCTGAGTAGCCACCCCTTATCATGGACTACAAAGGACACAAGCAACTACTAAAGCTACTTCCAATTGGACTTCCTAGTGTAATGAGAGCAAATGGCAAGTTAACACCTTACGTTCAAGACACAGACTGAAACCCAGGCATTCTGTAAAAAGAAATTATTACCTTGTGCGTCCTTCAAATTCTTTTCCTAAATTCCAAGTCTGACATTTTCAACTTTGGATTTTTATTATGAAAGAGATAATGGTAGGTTGGGGCTTAGAATGATAGTATTGGGAGGATGTGGAAGAATGTGAATATTTTAAATTCTCAGTTCACACTGCGTAAGCTATCTATAATTTAATTCTCCCCTAAAGAGACTGTAAATGTCTTAAATAAAGACCCTGTAGTGACCTCATCTGAAAATGATGCTTTTTAAAGTAGAAGATCTTTAATATCCTTACACTCAAGCCCTCTGTCTCCAATCTGTAACTGCCTTTTTTTGGAGGCAGAATCTCACTATGGAGGCCAGGCTGGCCTTAAGCCTGTGATTCTCCTGCCTTTGCCACCTGAGTACTAGTTTCATAAGCATGTACCACCACATGCATATCTTTAACAGAATTTTATTCCAAGCACCGTATGTGTTTTCTAAACATCAGTTCGTTAAATCTTCCAAATAAGTCCTATGAGTTATTGTACTCATTGTCATCTTCATTTTCCAAAGTTAGAAACAGAAAAATTCAGTGACTTTTTAAAGGAAGCATAAGCAATAAGTAGTCTATATGATACTTAAACCCTAAGGAAGCTAAGCTGTTGATTACTATATCATCGCCTGCAGCCCCCAGTGATCTTCTATCTCTAGATTAGATCTATGAAGCTGTGGAGGAAAGAATTAAATGGAGTACTCTTAGGCACTAGAAAACATGAAGAAATTCAAAGCATCTGACAGGTTATAGTTCTTGCATTATTTATAGGTGCCATCTTTTATTAAAGCCACAAAAGAAAGAAAAAAAAGGAATCTCTATCCTTATGAAATCTGAGTCATCACCCATGATTTCTTGAGTCAGTTTTCAGGTGCATATCACACCCCTTGAGCCATTGAGATAAATCATGACCAAGACAGTGCTGTTTCCAAGAATCCCTGGGAAATGAAAGGAGGAAGAGAAAATGAATTGGACAAGTTAATTGAGCAGTAGCATCACTATTTGTGGCTATCCAAGGTCCAGACCATCCCCATGAACTTACCAGGCATCCATATTGTTACGTAAGGCTACAACCCGCTTGGCACACATGATGTCATCCAGAATATGGCGGTTGAGCAGGTCTGGGGATGGGGAGAAATGAATGGGGTGATATAGTACTCTAGTGACATAGTAAAAGCGTTTGAAGAGCCTAAGGTTTCTGGATTCCCCAAAGCCTAAATAACTGCAATGTTGGCAAATTGTAAATGATTTTCATTCTTTGCTAGATGGTCATGAACTATTTTTAAATGCTTTGTTTACTAGTATTATACAATCTTAACTCCTGTTGAATGATCTTGTTTGACTTTAACTATCTTGTTGGCTAGTTATGAATAACCCCAACCACCACAGTGAGGTCCTGGTCATCCTCCAACTCCACATTGGCCAACTCAGGATGACATCAACTGTCATGTCTAGGGTTGAATGATCTCCACTATAACGTTGGCTTGTCTAGCTTCACCTCAACAACCATATGGCTAATTTGGAACCTACCATATTTTCTGGCATATAAAATGACTTTTCAACACCACCCACATGCCTGAAAAATCCGTGCCAATGTCAAGGGGTGTCTTATAAGCCAGGTATTTCCCTGCAGCTTGCTTCCCCTTGCTTCATATGTCTGGCACATATAGTGGGGGGGGGTGCCTTGGCCAATTCCCACTCTGTGTGGGGAGTATGAATCAGGGAGAAGCAAGCTGCACACATCTTCCTGTACCTCGAGGAGGAGAGCTTTTCCAGAGGACCTGGGTTCAATTCCTAGCACCCACATGGCAGCTCACAACTGTCTGGAACTCCAAGATCTGACACACATAGACATACATGCAGACCTAAATAACCTCCTGCAGTACATTGGTTAAGAATTCAGGATGCTTTCTCTATCAAACCAGAGACTGGCTTCCTTTCCCTTTATTTGTCTGCTTCAGCAAGAGATTTAAGATTTAAAATATATTGCTGCCAGGTGTGTTGGCAGACACCTTTAGTCCTAGGATTCAAAGGCAGAGGCAAGAGATTTCTGAGTTTGAGGCCAACCTAGAGAGACCCTATTTCAAAACAACAACAACAACAAAAGGTATTGCTTTCTGTGTATGACATATATGTTTGGGGTATGACACGGGGGTTGCAGACAGTGCTTCTATGTGTCCCCAGGGATTTCTTACCACTACAACTCATGTGGCAGAGGTTCTGGGTGGGTGTGATGCCATTGTCACACCACCAAGCAGAGTTCAGCTGGAAAATGCCATATTCACTGCTGCCATCTGGATTGTGGTCCATAAAAGAGGTGTCAAAGCCACTCTCATAGTGTGCCACACACAGCCCTGGGATAGAGAGAGTAGTTAGAAGGTGGGCATAGGCATAAGAATAAGGAAGGCTAGGGAAAAAACAGGTATGATTGTCATCTTGGATTGGTTATGGAGTGTTCATTCTGGTGACCTATTGTTGATGTTGGTGAATGGTGATATTCATGATATTGGTGGTAATAATGGTGTTAATGGTAGAGGCAGAGATTGTGAAGACAGTGATGATGATGACTTTACAGTTGAATTAAACTAGTCATCATAATGGGAAGGATTGTGTCTTGGCCCAAAAAAAGATGACAAATTACAAAAGGTGACAGGGTCTGGGTGAACAGGGTGAATTGGGATATACATAAGACTTGGGGAAACAGGAATCTTACAGTCTCCAATAGTATAGCCTTTGAAGCCATCGAGGCCAGCCTTCTCCAGCTTCTTTGCCAGCTCACAGCGTCCATATATCTTGGCATCCACAGTGGCAACCAACAGTGTGACCAAGGTAGTCATTACCACAGGGCTCCGGACCTGCATGGCGCCAAAAATCCCTTCTATATGATTTGTTGCCTCAGGCTCATCCTGTGACTATAAAAATAGGGACATTCTGGAACTCTAGGCTCTATGAGCACACATGTGAGCTGTAGATTCTAGAACACAGGGACCTAGATGGCTGGGGACTGTACCACTTTCCCTAATGGCAACTCTGTTAGAGATCAAGAGACACGGAGAAAGAAAAACACTAGCACATACACAAAAATGAAGGAAGATAGAGGCAGGGAGAAACTCAGAAAGATCAGAAAGTTACAGGGAAAAAGAGACAATGTATGCAAAGTATAAACAGAACTTGAATACTTGTCCTAACAGTAGGCCCATATTCCACTACATCCTTTAAAATTGTCCTGCCTTGTCCTATCCTTGCTGTCCTTCCTTTGCCACACCTCCTTTTCTAGTCACTCTGATGCATGTTGCCTCTATTACCCCCTCTGCTGAGTGGTCAGTCCTGTCTTCTACACTGTGTTTACTATCAATCACCTCTAATTCCTTATGCTATGCAGACTATGACCATCATGCCTCCTTACCTTTATTTCCTTATGGTCTTAGTCTTTTTCTACTAATAAAGTCAAATACTTGAGACTATGTAATTCATTAAGAGCAGAAATATATTTCCTCATGGTTTTGGAGGCTAAGTCCAAGATTATAATGATGGCATCTGAAGAGTGCTTTCCTACCTTAGTCTAACATGTGGAAGACAGAAGGACAGAGTGAACCCATTTCTGCAAGCTCTTTTGTAACATTTTTCTTCCCCAAAACAACTTGGAAGTGGGGGGGAGGGCAGAAAGAGTTTATTTCACTCACAGTTCCCTGTAACAGTTCATCATGAAAAGCAGCGAAGGCAGGAACTCGTACAGGGCAGGAACCTGGATCCAACTTTAGGACCTCGTGACCTTGAGCAAGTACTGGTCTTTGCAACAGTGTCCTTATCTAACAGATGGGAGCAATGGGACTGTTACAGTATTATAGTGACTGTGTGAGGCACTTCAGTATGTAATTCACACACTATATGGCACACAGGACACATTCATTTTGCTTCCTGTGCCTCTTGCCAGAACCTCTACGCTGGCTTTCTTTGGGATCCCTCACCATTAACTTTTAGACCTTCCTTATTTTTTCTCTAAAGCCTCCCTTCCTACCATGTGTCTGTTTGTCTGCCACATGTCTGACCTCCATACCAGCTCAAAATAACCTTTTCTGGAGAAAAAAAGCATGTGTGTGTGTGTGTGTGTGTGTGTGTGTGTGTGTGTGTATGTGTGTGATTTTATTTAACTTATGATTAAAATCCTTTAGCACCTCTATGTAGCAGATGTTGTTCTACATTCCCCATAGTTATCAACTGATTTGTCACCACTACCTTAATGACACAGACATTCCCTTGAGGAAACAGCACAGAGAAACTAAGGCCTGTACCTTATGTCACACAGCTGGCTGGGGTGTTTTCGTTCTGCCCAGATAGAAATCTTGAGTAAAGTGAAAGGATTATCAGAATCCGTGCTAATTAAAACAATTCGAGTGAAAGAAGATATATCAGGCTGGTCTCAGAGTGATGTGGATGTTGCTCTCCTGGAAGAGTACCCGAGGTCATTCATATGCATATAGAATCGTATATGCATGTGGGGATGATGAAAACCCATTTATTAGAATTGTTCTATACTAGCTCATAGTGTAGGCCTACTAATAAGAGTGAAAGCTAACAATGTACAAAAACACAGACAGGGAAATTGTGAGTAGGTGAGGAGAAACTCTTCAAGCACTGCTTTTTTTTTTTTTTTTTTTTTTAAGATTTTGTTTACCTTACTCTGGCAGGAATAGGCAGGTTGTTAGGATTCTCCTTCTGTCTGTATTGCCTACCTGTCATGGGGGCATGGTCCTGCCTAGTATATAAAAGGACAGACCTACCTCACCCTTCTCTCTTCCTCTGTCTCTCTGTCTGTCTCTCTCTGTCTCGGTCTGTCTGTCTCTCTCTCTGGGGTACCCCTCCCCGTTTCCCCCCCCCCTTGCTCATTTGATAAACTCCTCATCTAATATCATAACTGTTGCCTGGCATCTTATTCTCTTCTTAGTTTTAATTATAAAACAGGTGGCAGGAATAGGCAGGTGGCAGTAGCATCAGGTGGCACAGTTTGTGCAGACTTCTGGTAATGTGAACCCTTAGCCCTACAAGTATTTGCACTAATCACAGCCATTTGCTTTAGACAATCACAGCCTTGCATCTTAGTACCAATCATAGCCATTGAGACTTGTGTTTGAACCAACTACAGCCTTTCCTCTTTAGCACCAGTCGCAACTGTTCCTCTGCTAGGCCAGCTGGGGAAATGTTCCACTTCAAGTTGCGGGGCGGGTTGTTTTTTATTTTTAATTTATTCACTCCTTAACATTCTGGTCATAGCCCCCTCCTCTCATTCCCACCCTGCCTCTCCCTTCCCACTCCCCTATTCCTAGTAAAAGGGGAGCGCCCCCACCCACCCACCCCAGCTCATCAAATTGCATCAGGATTGAGTTGGTCTTCTTACCGTGTGGCCTGACAAGGCAGTCCCCTCAGGGACTGTGGTACAAACTGCCCCAACCAAGCCTGTTTGGGGTTGTGCTGCCACCTGCAGCAGCCACCACCTGACTTGCCACCAAACAGAGAAAATATATTCGCCAAAGGCCAGCGATTTCTGTCTGGGAAAGGGCCTCCAGCCAGCTGGTGCATAACACTAATAGGTAAGGTTTTTATTTGGGCTAACCCACCATTAAAAAAAAAAGGAGTTTGTTGAGTACACTGCAGGGGAGCAGTAAAGTGGGCATTAACTATCTGCTTGTAGTTTTACATGTAATTTTACGCTCAGTATATAATGTTAGGTTGCTTTATCTCTCTTACTAAGTAAAATATGAAGCACTGTCCCTGCTTGAGAAAGTCCTACACCTTGTAATCAGTGTCCACACATCCTCATTGCCAACACAATGACAGACTGCTTTCTCTGGAGAAGCAAAGGCACTGCCAGCCACCACTTCAAACCCTAAAGTACTCTTCTTAGTGTGTGTTTGTGGCCCCATATGGCTGTTAATTCTCCCAGTTCTAGACAATAGATGGAGCCAGGGGCTTTTACCTAAACTCTTATTCAAAGCACTTAAAGCAGTGGGCCCCGCATTGTATTGTTAATTACACCTGCAACCCAGTGGCTGCCTGCTGAATGCACCTCACCGAAACTTCCTTCCTGTTAGAATATTTTTCTTAACTGGACACTCCCTTTCTCCACCATATTTAAAAAAAAAAAAAATGGTGTCAGACCTCGTAGAAATGCCAACTGCTGCAAAATAAACACCGGCTCTCCATGCCACCCAAAAGCTTAAGCGATAAGGCGGATGCAGAAATCCCACCCCGATCAGTGACGTCACCGACACTGCCCGCTACCCACTGTGCCTGCTTTGGGCCTGGTCGCCTTCGGCGCGCCATGTTGACTATTGGCGGAAGCGGTGTCAAAGGCTTCCGTAAGCATGCGCAAAACAGCCAGCCGTCCCACTTTAGGCGGCAGAGACAGCTAGTGGGTCCCAGGCGGAAGTGCTCCTCCGGACCATTCACCTAAAGGTCTGCTGAGCAGCTCGCGGAGAATCTGGTTTTGTAAGGACCGGCAGCTGGGGTCGCGAGCTGAGTGGTGGGGAGTTTTGGGGGATGAGTGAAGGGAGGTTTGTGAGTGGCATTGATGTGATAGACTGGGAGGTGGAATGGTGGGGGCTTGAGAGAGCAGTGAATTGTGGTCTGCAGAGTTATTAGTGGGCAAAGTTATGAGGCTAGTTAGGATTAAGTGAGTCTTATTAAACTTTGGCTTTTACACATTTTCCAGCACAGTGATCTTCCCTCTTTAGACGCGCCCCCCAGGTCTCCATCTGCCAGCGTACTCCTCGCCGGGGAAGGGTGCTGGATTGAATCAGCATCTAAAGCCTTCTTTGCACAGAGTTAGAAGGCCCCAGCGAGGTGAGGGAAAAAATATCTGTAGATCCTTAGCAGCCATTGGACAGTTTGGGGTCTAGGAAGGATAAACAGGCACTAAAGTGGGTGAATTGACATACCATTTAAATATTAGGGCATTTTTAGCGTTTAATAAATAATATTTTAGATATATTAATTGGAAAATAGAGGGGAAGAAAACAAGAACTAATTTTACCTTATTTAAATGTCCAATCTTAAATATACAAAAGCTATGGCTGACTTCATAGTTAACATTTAATTTGTACATTTCAAATGTGTGCCTGTGGTTTTATATACCTTTTTCATTTAGAAATTTAGTTTGGCTTAAGATATTTTTCTATAACATTTTCTAAACTTTGACTTGAGCAATATGTACCACAGAACATGTAGATAATAAATGTACAGTTTCATACATTGTTTTAACAACTAGTAGAGTCTCTTCCTGAATTTCTTCTTATATATTATATTATATGGTATCTAGGATTGCTTAAATTTGCCGTTATTAAAATCAGTTCTGTATATCTTGGTAAATATAGTAGTGGCTTAGCCTGTACAAGGCCCTAGGACTAAGTTCTATCCTCAGTACTACAAGGAAAAAAATGTATTTATAAGCCTTTTTTTGTTCATAATTCACATGACAATGAGAATGCACAGGCTGGTATTAAAATGTATGATTGCTACTAGATGTGGTGGTGCACACCTTTAATTGTAGTGCTTGGGATGCAGAGACAGGCAGATCCTGTGAGTTCAAGGCCAACCAGGGCTACATAGAGAGACTTTAACTTAAAACAAAACAGAAACCCTTATAATTGCCCAAACTCTGTCAGAGAGTGGCCTCTCATGTGAAGGGCCTTCTGGTCAGATGATTCTAAGCACTATAAATCTAATACTATCTACTCTTACTTTCTGCTCTACTCAATCCAGCTCAACTTTCATATATCTGTTTTCTCAAGAGCACCAGGAAATGGCCAAACCCCAGGTAAGTATGTGTTTCTATATTTTATCATAGATGCCATGTGATATATAGACATCAGCACCACAAAATAGGAAAATATAAATGACTGGGATCAGAGAGAGTGAAAAATACTCAGTTAAGGTCAAGATATATTGTTGATGCATTGAGTAAGGATAACAGATACAGACACTTCTTAAGATGATGTTATGTCCTGGAGTTATATCATCTCAAGGTTGAAATTTCATTTAATAGCTTATCCCACTATCCTCATGGTAACATGGTATACTGTGCTGGGTTTAGCCTGTGGTAACATTGCTTACTGGGAGCTGTTGCTCAATGCTGCTGCCTTACATCATGAGCAAATAGGATATTATCTTTAGACCAGGAAAAATCAAAATGTAAAGTATGATTTCTATTCAGTATGCATTATTTTTGTACCATTGTAAAATTTAGTTAAGATAATCTTTGAGTTTCCAGTTTGTCTTTGAGCCTTCTGGCAGCTATGCGGTATTGTAACCAGTACCTTGGCTTGCCTTGTTTCATTCGGATAGAGTATACCAAGACCTCAGGGGAAACCAGGGTTTTCTGGAATTATATTTTAGGTCATTTCTTTGCTGTGCCTTCATGTGGAATTGTCATTAATAGTAGACTGGTAATAAATGTATCCCTGGTTTCCTGAAGTTATTCCCCATAACATTCCATAGAGAGAATGGAGACAGAATAGTCTGATAATGAAATCTCTTTAGGGAAACTGCTTCTCTTTCAGATGATTTTCCTCAGTTGGATTTTCTTTTCTTTTCTTTTTTTTTTGTTTTTTGTTTTTTGTTTTTTTTCTTTTTGGCACAGGGTTTCTCTGTGTAACAGCCCTGGCTGTCCTGGACTCACTTTGTAGAACAGGCTGGCCTCGAACTTACAGAGATCTGCCTGATTCTGCCTCCTGAGTGCTAGGATCACAGGCATGTACCACCACACCCAGCTCTCGTGTGGAATTTCAATTCTCTTCCATCCAAAAGACAAATTCCTTGAGATATTTAAAACCTACCATCTTTTTTGCTCAGTATTCAGTTTTTTTCTAATTTACAGTGAAATCTTGCTCTTGTATAAGTTAATACTTGCTAACACAAGAAGATTGATATAACTAACTAACCAGACATGGAGAGTACTTTCATCTCCCCCAAAAGTATCTCATGCTGTTCTCTTATAGTTAAATTGTCTCCCATCCCATAAACTCAGGCAACTATAGATCTATATATATTCTGTTTCATTACAGTTTTGTTTTCTCAAGTGTACCATATAAAATGGAGTCACATATTTATAACCTTAGTTTGAAATTATATATTTGCTTTGAAGATGATTGATTTACATACAGTTTGAAGGATATGTACATTTGAAGAATAGTTTGAAGAATAGTACAGAAAGGGCCTACATACCTGCTGTATCTTTCAGAAATATAGTACAATATCACAAACATCGACATGATCAGGCCCCCCAAATTGTATCATTTTAATACATTTAATTCTGCCTCAAGGCTACATTCACTGTTCCTTAACCCCCAACTCCAAACCTAGACTGCTGGAAACTCCTACCTGTTCTCTGTTTCAGGAGTTTGCTTATTTCATGAATATGATATAAATAAAATCATCTAGCTATCAGGCTATACAAAGCCCTGTCTGACCTCTCACTTCAAATCAGTTAATTATCTTCTAGGCATGATGGCCTATAGCTGCAATTGCCGCTGAGATAAAAGGACTGAGTTCTGGGCTACCCTGAGCTACATAGCAGGATCCTCTCCTCAAAATACAAATGCTAAGGATATAGCCCTAGTATAAGCAACACCCTGCACTCAATTGCCAACACTACAAAAATTATTGGTGGTATCTATCTCTGGTTTGTTTGTTTTGTTTTGGGTTTTTTTTTTTCAGTTTGGTTTGGTTTGGTTTTTTTTTTGGTTTTTCGAGACAGGATTTCTCTGTGTGTGTATCCCTGGCTGTCCTGGACTCACTTTATAGACCAGGCTGGCCTCGAACTCATAGGGATCCACCTCCCTCTGCCTCCAGAGCTCTGCGCTGTTCTTATTTTTAAAAAGGGATATTCAGTATAGTTGTATATATTTACTGGATATTGCACTAGCTAGTATGTTAACTTGATACAAACTAGGCTTGTCTGGGAAGAAGGAAGGGTAATTGATGAAATGCCTCAGGCTGATTGGCCTTATCGGGCATTGTCATTTAGTGCATCTGGCAGTGGCCTAGGTTCCAAGTCTGCTGTTTGTTTCCAGACAAAAACAGAGGGAAGAGATCAAAGATCTCATTTCTCTCTCAGGAGCAGCTTAGATGCTCAGGGTGAGGCCTGTGTGCTAGGCAAGGTTCCTAGTCTCACCGGCGTTGGGGGTTGGGGTGGGTGGAGGGAGTAGGGGGTGGAAATGAGTTTTCCACTGGGTATTACAATTAGCTCCTTTAAAATGAGATTGCTGGTATCAGACAGCAGTGGAAACTCAGAAGTTCCAAAAGCCCATGATGAAACCAAAAGTGTTACAGCCCCTTGTTAAGCTGCCATGCTTGCTAAGCAGGACAGAGAAAGTGGATGGATGTCCATAACCAGCCAGAAAGCAGGTCTGGTGAGAAAGTAGGCCTGGCAGGCCTGAAGGCAGGTTGGCGCTTAGCACCTAGCTTGACACAATGGAGCAGGTTTCAGCAGTTGCCAAGGCAGTCCCACCATCACTGCCCAAAGCCCAGGCATCCAACGATGATTCTTCCCCAAAATAAATGATGAGGCTTAGATGGTAGTGGTGGAAGAATGGAGTGAGAGAGCAAGCCAGCCTTTATTTGTGAATTTGGGATTTATAAACCTTAGGCAACGGAGAGGGGTTTGAGGGTGAATGTGCCTGATTCACTGGGGCATGAGGTGCTAGGGATACTTAATCTACATTTAACAAAACTGCCTTAGCATAAGAAGGAAAAGCAGTACTTTATTATCCTATGGGTGAGAAAGAATCTTCAGGAACAGTTAAAAGGTTAGTAATTGAAAGCCAAGACATCTTATTAGCATAGGGCAGGTATCTCCAGGAGTTCTCCAAGTGCTTGAGGAACAGATTTCTCATCAAGAAAGGGTCAGGCCTGTAATCTTCCCTGAGGGCTCTGTGACCCTCCTTAGGGGATCTAGGGTCCCCCAGATCAGGGGAAGATGGGACCTCACTAAGAAAAGAATCTGTTCTTATACCAAGCTCAGAAGCTATCTGGAAACACCAGACTTTGACTTTCCAACAGGGTCCCACAGGGCATTTTCTTGATTAATGATTGGTATGGGAAATCCAAGCCCACTATGGATGGTGCCACTTTTAGGGAGATGGTCCTGGGTTATACAAAAAAGCATGGTGACAGGCAGCAGACATAAAATGATGCTATTTACATATAGTGGAGTGCCTAGATCAAACTCTATACATCTATTACCTCAAGTACTTATTATTTAATCCTGTCTAACTGAAATATTCTATGCTTTGACCAATATCTCCCTATTCCCCTCCAGCCTCTGGTATCTACCATACTGCTTTCTGCTACTATCGAGTCTGATTGTTTTTAGATTCCACATGTAAGTGAGACTATACAGTCTGTATGTCTGGTTTATTTCACTTAGCATAGCATCTTCCAGGTTCATCTACATTGTCATAATGACATAATTTCTTTTTTTTTTTTTTTTTTTTTTTTTTTGAGACAGGGTCTTGCTGTGTTTTGTTTTTGTTTTGTTTTTAATTTTTAAGGTCTTGATTTGTAACCAATGTTGTCCTGAAACTGGCTGCACAATCCTTTCTGGCCAGAAACTTTTGGTCCTCCTGTCTCTTGGCATATGAGTGCTATGAGAACAGACATGCACCACCATTGCCAATTCCTGTGTTTTCATCTAGGAGTTGTCTGTTTTGTTTTGTTGTTTTGTGTATCTGTCCACCACTACTATAGTGTCTTCATTAATGAAGCCTTGTAGTAAATCTTAAAATTAAGTTTGCCAGAATTGTTTGGCTATATGTGTTCCTTTCCTTTTGACTTTCTGCATAAATTTTAGGATGATCTTGCTTATATGTTTTAAAATATCTTTCTAGGACTATAATAGGTATTAAGTACCATTGAAAGTCATTTTAGGAGAATTGACATCTATGAATACAGTATACCTCTCCATTTATTTAGGTCTTTGATTATCTTATCGATGATTTATTCTTTTCAGCATACAGATCCCATGCATGTATTTTGTTCTGCTCAGGTTACCATGAGAAGACACCACAGTTAATAAAGATATAGCTCAGTCATCAATTACACAAAAAAAAAATGATTAAAAAAAAACCACCTCATTTTGGGTGGCTTAAACTATATAACCTTATCTTCTCACAGCTCTGAACACTGGCAGTACAAAATCAGGTGCCACCAGGGTTGGTTTCTCGTGAAATGTCTCTTTAACTTGTACATTGTTGCCTTTTTGTGTGCCCTTACATGTCCGTTCCTATGTGCACACAATAGGGGAAGGGGGGTCTGGGAACTTCATTTGTTCTCCTTGCTCTGATGGACTCACTCCTATCAGGTAAAGTCCCTACCTTTCTGACTTCATTTAACCTTAATATTTCCTTAATTGCCCCCAAACCCCACTACATTGGGAATTAGGATTTAAATATATAATGTTTTGAAGCCAATAATGAGGTGTCTTATAATAGATTTATTAGCACATATTCTACATTGTCACGGATTTGATTATGATCTTTTCATACATGTATACCATGTGGTTTGATCATTTTCACTCTTCTTTACTCTTGTCTCTTTCCCACAGTGGTCTTACTCTTCTCAGATAGTACCCCTGCTTTCATATCTGGGGAGGAGGATGTCACCGAATGAGTTTCATTAGGGTTGTTTACATAAGCATAGGTAAGCGTTTATTTACTGGGACATGATGAACACTTTACCAGTGGCTACCCCGCTGATGAAATGTCTCTCCCTCTCCCAGCCCACCTTTACTTGCCTATAGATACTTAGAGAGATGTGGGTCTTATTAGCCCCTCACTCTAGAAAACCATTCAAATATTCTAAGAGAAAAATAACTACATGATTATATCAGCAGATGCAGAAAAGTCTTTGAAAAATTCAAGAGTGGTTCATGATAAAAATCCTCAGATAATCAGAAAAAGAAGAAGTATTCTGAGCCCGATTTAAAAAAAAAAATCTTAAAAACTTGAATGGTCCAGGTCTAGATTCAAACATAAGGCCAGCATATTTGTTTTCCCCATTGCTACTAAACTGGGAAAGCGAGCTATTCCAAATATGCAGGAAAACAAAAATCAGTCACAGTTCTATAGACTGATAGTGACTATTGGAAAATAAACATTTTAAAGCAAAGCCATTACAATAACTCTTAAAATGAAACACTTTCTTTTATGTACTTTATGTGTACAGGTAGGTCTTTTTATCTACATCTACGGCTGTGCACCATGTGTATGCCTTGTGCCTATGGGGACTAGAATAAGGCCTTATAAGTAGAGTTACAAATGGTTGTGAGCCACCATGTGTGTCATAGGAATTGAACCCAGATCCTCTGGAACAGCAGGCTATGCTCTTTTAAGTTAATTTACTTATTCACTTTATATCCCAATCGTAGTCCCTTCCCTCCTCTCCTCCTGGTCCCACCCTCCCTCCTTATTTTCCTCAGAAAAGTGGGGACCACCCCTACTAACCCACCCACACTAGCTCATCAAGTTGCATCAGGACTAAGTGCATTCTCTTCCCCTGTGGCCTGGTGAGGCAGCCCCACCATGGGGAAGTGATCGAAAAACAGGCAACAATAGTCCATGTCAGAGACAACCCCCACTCCCCTTACTAGTGGAACTATATGAAGCCCGAGCTGCTTGTCAGCTACATCTGTACAGGAGGCATAGGTCCAGGCCATGTATGGTACTGGGTTGGTGCTTCAGTCTCTGCAAGCTCCTCTGGGCCCTAGTTAGTTGGCTCTGTTGGTCATCTTGTGGAGCTCTTATCACTTCTAGGTCCTGTTATCCTTCCCCCTACTTTTCCACCAGACTACTTATGCTTTGCCCAGTGTTTGACTGTGAGTGTCAGCATATGTTTCAAATTGCTCCTGGGTGGAGCCTCTCAGAGAACAGCTATACTGGGTTCCTGTCTGTGAGCACAGCGGAGTGTCGTTCATAGTGTCAGGGGTTGGGTCTCTCCCAATGAGTGAGTCTCAGGTTGGGCCAAGCATTGGTTGGCCATTCCCTCAATCTCTGCTTTATCTTTATCCCTGCACATCTTGTAGGCAGGGTAAATTTTGGGTTGAAGTTTTTGTGGGTGGGTTGTTGTTCCCCTCCCTCCACTAGGTGTCTTGTCTAGTTAGAGGGTGCCCTCTTCAGTCTCCATGACCTGTGTTACTAAGAGTCTCAGCTAAAGTCACCCCATATACTCCCAGGATCCTACATTGTCTTAAGTCTCCAGCTTGTCACAGAAATACCTCCTCCCAAGGTCTCTCTTCTTTCTGTAAGTCCTCTGTTCTCTTGCCCACTACTCTCCCCAGGTCTGATCTCCACCTTCATTTCTCTCTCCACTCCCTCTCCTACCATGTTTTCTCTCTTCACTACTGCTATCTTTTAAATGCTAAGCCATCTCTCCAGGCTCATTCCTTTTTGTTGGCACAGAGTCTATATACAGTCTTGGCTGGCCTCAAACTCAAGATCTAACTATCAAATTCTGAAATTGCAGGCATGCACCACCTCACCTAGCTCATAATTACTTTTTATACAACTAGTATTATTACATTTGAAGTATGTTCTTGTAGATAACATACAATTGGGTCACTAGTCTGTTGGAAGTATCATACCAAAGTGCCACAGACTAGGTGCCTTAAACAATAAAAGTTTGTTTTTTCCTGGGTCTAGAGGCTGAGAATTCCAAGATCAAAGTCCTTTCTAATTTATTGTTTGGTTAGGGCCTGCTATCTACTTGGAGGTGTCCTACTTGCTGTGACCTTGGCTATCCTCTTCACCTTGTTCCTCTTCTTATACCCGTTCTTTATTGGTTCTGCTTTCATACCTTCATTCAACTTTTCCATTGTCTTTTATGGCTATGCTGGGGATTGAACCCAGGGCTTTGTCCTTGCTAGACAAGTACTCTACCACTGATCTGAAGCCTCATCCCTTCATTTAACTTTTTTTTTCTTTTTGGTATCTCGACACAGGGTTTCTCTGTGCCATCCTGGCTATCCTGGACTCACTTTGTAGATCAGGCTGGCCTGGAACTCGCAACAATTCCTCTGCCTCTGTCTGCTGAGTGCTGGAATCACAGCTGTGCGCCACCACTCCTGGCTCTAATTTAACTTTTAATTACCTCTAGAAAAACCCTATCTCCAAATATAGCATATGAATTGGGGTCCAGTGTGTGATCTAGGAAGTGCACAATTGAGTCCCTAGTACTGGGTAATATTTTTAATCAATTTGGATATCTTCATTTAATTGCCATATCGTAGTCTTTCTGCTTTTAATGTTATTGATACCCTTGGATTTAGATGTCCCATTTCATTATTCATTCACAATTTTTTTCAGTTTTATTTGGTGATTGTTCCTCTTGCTGACTTTAAAAAGTTATTCAACCTTTTTTAAAATTACATCATTATTTATCTCTCTGTATGTGGTGAGAATTAAACCCAGAACCCTGCTATGCCCAACATACTCTACCACTGAGTATCTTGTGTTATTTTTTGAGAATGAGGTCTTGCTATCAAGGCCAGTGATTTCAATTATAGTCAGTATGTCAAAGCTTGTTTCCCAACTCATACGTATTGGGGAAAAAAATGTATGCTCTGCTTTTTAGTGAGACATTCTGTATGTGTCACCAACAGTTAGTTGGTGGTATTAGCTTTGTACTCTTTTGTTTTGTTGGTTGGCTTTATTTGTTTTGAGACAGTCTCACTATATAACTTTTGAATGGCCTTGAATTCACAGAGATCTGCCTGTTCTGCCTCCTGAGTGTTGGGATTAAAGTCCTGTGTTGATTTTTCTATCTACTGGCTCTTTCCATTTCAGGCTGTTTTGGAACTTGATGTACAGCTCAGGCTGACCTCAAACTTGTGATCCCTCTGCCTCTTCTGCTTCCTAAGCATTGAGATTGCAGGTCAGTACCACTATGCTTTGCCCTTGGTTGTATATTAAGCTATATTGATGGAGTTTCTTTTGTGTTTCCTCTAGAGATTATCATGTTTACTTAACTTATACAATACAATTAATGTTAATAAATTTACCTCTTTAGCTACATGTATGAATTGGCTATTATATAAGTTTTCTTATATAATAAGGTCCTCTTTCTATTTTGGTTGTCATATATCTGTGTGGATTGAAAATTACATTGGACACTATTACAGTGTTTTTGTCTCTTTGTTTGGTTTAGGGTGTTGTTATTTGTGGTGTTTCTCTATGTTTGCTGTCAGCTCCCAAATTCCTAGGTTCATTTTATCCTCCTGCCTCAGCCTCCCATGTAGGTGGCAACAGCCATGTGCTACTTTTAAATTATCACTTTTAACATTTTCATATTCCAGGTTTGTGTGTCTCCCAAGGAAAAAGCTGAGTTTTCTGTTTGTGATAGGCAGTTAACCTAGTTGAGTTCAGGCTGCATGTTGTAATCTGCCCTCTGTGGTTCAGGGTTTTTTTTGTTTTGTTTTGGTTTTGGTTTTGGTTTTTCTTTTCTTTTTTTAATGTCTATTCAGTTTTCAAACCTTACCAATTTCATTTGTACCTGTCATGTCTGTCTAATAGCCAGTTCTGGTGTGTGGCCATCCCTTAGTTCAGTTCTCAAGGTATTTGTTTTTCTGTTTCAGATTAGCTTCACACATTAATAGCTTGAGGATGAGTCCAGGAGCTGATAGTGATTTTATGGGGTTATGTTCCTCAATTCCCCCTCCCTGTAATTTCCCGTGTACTTTTCAGTCCCCCGCAGCCCTCATTTACCATCCTTTGTGGAACAGTGGAAATTCTCTGTCACTGTAGTATCTCCAGAGAGGGAGAGTCTTGTCCCACTTTTTAAACATCTAGCAGGGGAGGAGGGAGGCACACATCTGCAATGATGCTTGGGTAGAGGTCAGAGGACAACCTGTGGGGATCTCTTTTCTTCTTCGGCTGTGTGAGTCCTGGTCTTGAATTCAAATTGTCAGGCTTGTTGGCAAGTGCCTCTTTCTGCTAAGGCATTTTGCTGTTCCTATCTCTGGGCTTAGGTCACTATACTAGATTCCACTGTTGCTTTGTCTTCTGGTTTTGCAAGTGAAACTGCTGGGGTTTCTGCTACGCATACATAGATCGGTCTGATGGGACCTCACCGTGGACTACTCTCAACTGTTGTGTTGCTGAGCTGCTAGGCAGATGTGGAAAGCAGTGGGACTATTGGTATTGTCTGTTTTGTACTCCCCGATACATTCATTTGTACGGGTATTAGTACAGACCACACAATAGTTCCACAAAGTTACTTGACTTCAGACACCAGCCAAAAATGGAGTGCCTAGGCTACCTATACCCCTGCCTACCCACCTACAAATTTGGGAATGTACTCTGTAGTTTTCTCATCACTGTGACCAAATACCTAACACACAAGAAACTCATGGTTTCAGGGTACATTCCGTTCCAGAGGGAAAGTTGCAGATCATGAAGATTGCTTCCTCACAGAGCAGAAAACAAAGAAGGGTAATACTGGTGCTCACTTCAGCTTGGCTTTCTCCTTTGTTCCCTTTTTATTTAGTCTGCCATCCCAGCCCTTGGATGGTGCCACGCGCATTTAGGGTGGTGCATTTCTCCTCAGTTAATCCACTCTGGAAAGGCCTTCATAGGTATACCCAAAGGTGTGCCTCACTAGGCATTTTAAGTAATAAACCCAAGTAATCATCATGAGATTAGAAGGAGTCCCCCTCCCCACACGGCCATCCTATAAACAAGTTCAATAATGTACTTGAAAACCTCAGAGAACTCAGGAAGGTAATGTTCTGTGGGCATGTCTGTGGGACAGTTTTCTTGTTACTGATTGATGTGGAAAGACCCAGCTCGTTGTGAGCAATGCAACTCCTGGGCCGTGATTCCTGCTCCTGGTTGATATCCTGCTCTGACTTTCCTCAATGATGGACTGTGATCAGGATGTGTAAGGAAAATAAGCCTTCCCCGCCCCCCAAAGCTCCTTTTGGTCATAGTGTATCGCAGCAACAGAAGAACCAAATTAGAACAAGGGTACAACTCAGTAACAACCAGATGAAAGAGATAGAAAGCAAGGCAAGTGGAGACGAAGAGCTTCTTTCCACAGCCCCTGAATATGCCACCCTCTCAGTACCTCATTGTTGACTAAGTCAGACGTTCCCTAACTTTTATCCCTATCACTTAGGGTTCTACACAAGTAGGATTGGTTTAATCACTAGCCATTGATGAGCAACCCAGTTTCTAGCCCTCCTCCGTAGATCTGAGCCAGGGCTGGAAATACTTACCCTCAATAAGCATGTGTTGGTTTCTGTGGTAACTAGAGACTGCCATCCTGGAGTTCTCAAGACATCTATGAGTCTTCTCATTACTACTAGTAAATTCTAAGATTAGGGAGTTGGGACACATCTCTGCCAGAACTGGAGACAAATAACACTTTTTAAATATGCCACAGGGTTTTTCTTTTTTTTACTTTTTGTTTTTGTTTGTTTGTTTTTTTAATTTGAACTTGTTTTCTTTCTTACAAGAGTGGTTGTGAATTCCAGTCCAGTTGAGCAGGTTCCAGGAAATATGGTAGGATGATTTTTTTTGGTAGGATGATTATACTGTGCTCTTCATAATGTGCAGTTTTACCCTGATGGGTGGCTTAATGTTCAAGTTTCTGCTCTTACCCAATGCCTCCAGCTCAGGAATCTTGCTTACACTGGTAGTCACCTGATAGCTCTTATCTAATCTGTGTAGTGTATTCCCACGAAGCTATCCCTGTGAGTGGAAGACATTACATTCAAGTGTGCCAGTCAGGTGAGACACAGAGAAGGCAGTTAAACAAAACCCCAACAGCATAACAGAAATGGAACTTAGAAGAAGGCATTATAATACCTCACAGCATCGACAGGAAAATAAGGGCCATCTAGGATGTCACTCAGGTGTGGTGCAAGAAAAAGTGAGGATCCTGCAGGCCAAAGCCTTTATTGGGCTTTGAGGTATCATCTAGTTAGGTTTTGCTTACAGGAGTTTCTATCTGGAGCTTTAAAGCAATCAGGAACAAGGTTCCTGGAATCACATTGTGACTGAGAGGTGGTCACAACAGCATATCTGAAGTCCATGAAATATGTGGGGATCAGTGGGCTGACTCCAGTAGGTTATAACTAGCTGTCCCATTGAGGGGTGGCCACTAAAAAAGCAAGGTAGGTAAGGTGTGGTAAGTAGACCTGTGTTGCTAGCCTTGAGGAACTCAGAGGAGTTATAGAACTAGAATCTGTATGGAAATTGACCAAGCCCTGCTTCTGGTACCATAAAATTATAGGAACTTTCTAAGTTAGGCTTCTTTTATGGAAGATTTACCCCTGCAGTATCTATGCCTGGTCACAACAGAAGAAAGGGTTCTTGGCCAGCAGGAATGAAGAGTATTTCCCACCTGGATGCTGATGTGTAGGTCTCCCATTAAGTGCCACCTGTTTGCCAGCACAGACAGACTCAGTGGGGGAACAAAAGCACTTTCTCCACTGCAGGCTCCCAACTGATCTCCTCTGCTGGTGTTCCCTTCTTCTCTGATGTTGTTGGAGGGCCACCTGTAGATCTGGGTAAAGGCTGAGCCACCTACACAGATTTGTTGGGGATTAGAGACATGGTCCATGTGCATTCTGTTGTTGGGAATGGGCAGTCATAACATGCTATAGCACTTTTGTTAAGCTCTTGGATCCCTAACCAGACTACTTTCTACTTCTCCTTTGAGAGTCTTTTTGGGTACTTCTTGTGTACTTTCAGGGTATATAGCTATACTTAATGTAGTTACTGAGTGACTAGAGTGAAGCCATCTTCTTACATAATTGCATGTGATTAGCAAACAGATTGGGCATCCCTAACCTAAAAATTTGACATCTGAAATGCTCCAGAAATCTAACATTTTTTGAGTGCCAGTATTACAGAAATGAAAAAATTACCCAGCTGATCTCATGTGATATAATAGCTAAAAATCAAAATGCACATACACTAAAAATACAGCAGAAATTTACATTCCGTCTATATTAAGATATGGATATGTTGTTAAGATTCCTTCCCTGGGCTAAATATAAATCAGCTTCTATTCCTTCTCCCAAGGTCACTACAACAAATCATGGTACAATTCTGAACCGAGGAATTTTGTTGGGCTTACTGACAGAGCATAGGGAAGGGCTTATTGACTTACAGGGATGTGAGCACTTCTCTCCCTACAGGCCACATCTGGAAAACCTTATTCCAACAGGGATAAAGTGCATAGATGGATGCCCAGCTCTAGTCTTCCCCTTCTGTATACTCTACACCTTTTCCCAGGCCCAAGGCAGAGTCCCCAGGTAGTAGGGAGCAACAGCTGAATACTCAGGCAAGAATCTCTCTCTTGCCCTACTCTGCACCACTGTCGGGAGGTATAAACCATTAACCAACCTAGCCAACTTAGCTAGGATGATCTTTTGCAAGGGGTTCACTGCTGAATTCCCCAAGATAGTATTTACTTGGCTCTGAGGACAGTTACTCATGACACAGTGTGTGTGTGCGTGCGTGCGTGTGTGTGTGTATTCATAAGTGAATTTTATATTTGGGCTTGGGTCTCATCTCCAAGATATCATATATATGTGAAAATACTCTAAGGTATCAGTCAAAACATAAAAATATAAACTCTTGTTATTCTAATCACTTACTTTAAGAGTATTCACCCTGTATTAGTTCAGGCTGTTATAGCAGACCATCACAGATTGTGGCCTAAACAGCAATTTTTTTCCCACAATTCTGGAGAGTAGAAGTCAAAAATCAAGATGCCATCAGGGTTGTTTTCTGCTGAGGCCTCTCTCTTTGGCTTGGTAATGTCTGTTATCTAGCTGTCTTTATACATCTGCACACTATTACTAATAATAACAATAAATAAATAAATAGGAATTTGGACTAAATTAGTTAATGTACATATAATACCATTTCTTTTTTAATTTGGCTTCCTGTGTATATGTATATATATATATATATATATATATATATATATATATATATATATAGAGAGAGAGAGAGAGAGAGAGAGAGAGAGAGAGAGAGAGAGAGAGAGATACAATACATACATACATACTGCACACTTATAAATGCATTCTTGAGTTCAGACAGTATTGCATGTATCTTTGTGGTTATTCTTTTTTAAATTTTTTATTTATTATCATTCATTTACATGACACCCCAGTTGTTAGCCCCTCACTCCTATCCTCGCACTCCTGCCCTCCCTCCCTCTCTGCCCCATTCCCCTTCCCCTAGATCTCTGATGGGGGCGGCCCTCCTCCCCCACTGTCTGGCCACTGCCTATCATGTCTCATCACGATAGCCTGCATCCCCTTCCTCCAGTGCCCACCAGGCCGTCCTGCTAAGGGGCAGTGATCAAATCCATGGGCACCAGAGTGCATGTCAGTTCCCCATACACACACACCCCACATGGCTACATCTGAAGAGAGGGTCTATTTTCTCTTCATGCACCTTCCTTGGCTGCAGGTCCCCTATGTCTAGATCCACCAGCCTTGATGGTCTCCCCGTGGAGTTCCTGACCCCTCTGGGTCCTTCCCTCCCCCAACTCTTCCATACACCTTTCAGGGCTCCACCCAGAATCCAGCTTCGAGAGTCCCAGTATCTGTCCCAATCTCCCACTGGGATCCCCCTCTGATCTCTCAGAGGTCATCTATGTTGAGCTAATATCCACTTATAAGTAAGTATGTACTGTGCATGTCTTTCTGGGTCTGGGTTACTTCACTCAGGATAATCTTTTCCAGCTCCATCTATTTGCCTACAAGTTTCATGATGTCCTTGTTTTTGATAGCTGAATAGTATTCCATTGTATAGATGTACTACAGTTTCTTTATCCATTGGTTGAGGGACGTTGTTTGGTTGTTTCCAGTTTCTGGCTATTACAAACTATGAACATAGTTGAGCAAATGTCCTTGTTATATGGTGGAGCATCTTTTGGGTCTATGCCCAGGAGTGGTATAGCTAGTTCTTGAAGTCAAGCTATTCCCAATTTTCTGAGAAAGCTCGAGATTGATTTCCAAAGTGGTTGTATGAGTTTGCACTCCTACCAGCAATGAAGGAGTGTTCTGCTTTCTCCACATCCTCCCCAGCATGTCATGTCACTTGAATTTTTATTAGCCATTCTGATGGGTGTAAGATGGAATCTAAGAGTAATTTTTATTTGAATTTCCCTGATGGATACGGACAGTGAGCATTTTTTAAAGTGCTTCTTGACCATTCAATATTCTCTGTTGAGAATTCTCTGTTTACCACTGTACTGTTACAATGAATTGTATCTGTTCGGCCTAGGAAGCCAATGACTGACACAAAGAGACTGAATCATAATTCAAAGCTGCAGACACTCTACTGGGCAGAATCTAAACTGCTACTAATCTAACAGTAAACTAAAGTAAACTACTCTAATCCTCATAACCAACCTATATCCCAAGCATTTGCCAATCTAATGATCCTTGGGCAGCTTCTCTCCTCCAACTCTCTCCATCAACTGTCAACCCTCAACTGTCAACTTCCAGCTCCTCCCCCTTCCACTTCCTATCCTTCTGCCCAGCCGATTGGCTAAACAGTGCTTTATTTACAGTTGTTACATACACTCAAGACAGTCTTCCACACTGTACCCCATTTTTAAGTAGGATTATTTGGTTTGTTGGTGTTTAATTTCTTGAGTTCTTCGTCTATCTTGGATATTAGCCCTCTGTTGGATATAGGGTTGGTGAAGATCTTTACCCAGACTGTAGGCTATCGTTTTGTTTTAATGACAGAGTCCTTTGCATTACAGAAGCTTTTCAGTTTCATGAGGTCCCGTTTATTAATTGTTGATCTTAGAGCCTGAGCTATTGGTGTTTGGTTCAGGAAATTGGCTCCTGTTCCAATCAGTTCAAGGCTCTTCACCACTTTTTCTTCTAACAGATCTAATGCTTTTCATTTTATGTTACGGTCTTTGATGTACTTGGACTTGAATTTTGTGCATGGTGATAAATATGGATGTATTTGTGTTTTCTACATGTAGCCATCCAGTTAGACCAGCACCATTTGTTGAAGATGCTATCATTTTTCCATTGTATGATTTTGGATTCTTTGTCAAAAATCAAGTGTCCGTAGTGTATAGGTTTATTTCTGTGTCTCTGATTCAATTCCATTGTTCCACCAGTCTGTTTCTATGCCAGTCCCATGCAGTTTTTATTACTGTTGCTCTATAGCACAGATTGAAATAAGGAATGGAGATACCTCCAGAAGATCTTTGTTGTTGTTGTTGTTTTTTACAAAAATTGTCTTATATATTCTTGGTTTTTCTTTTTCCATATGAAGTTGAGAATTATATTTTGAAGGTCTGTAAAGAAATGTGTTGGTATTTTGATGGGAACCACATTGAATCTATAGATTGCTTTTGATACGATGGCCACTTTTACTATTTTAATCCTACCAATCCATGAGCATGGGGCATCTTTCCATCTTCTGATACCATCTTCAGAGACTTGAAGTTTTTTCTATACAAGTCTTTTACTTGCTTGGTTAGAGGTACACTAAGATACTTTATGGTTTTTGTGGCTATTGAGAAGGGTGCTGTTTCCCAAATTTCTTTCTTAGGCCATTGTCTTTTGTGCATAGAAGGGCTACTGATTTTTTTTAATTTAATTTTGTATCCAGCCACTTTGCTGAAGGTGTTTATCAGCTATAGGAGTTCCCTGGTAGAAATTTTTTGGTCACTTATGTATATTATCATCATATCATCCACAAAAAATGATACCTTGACTTCTTCCTTTCCAGTTTGTATCCCCTTGATCTCCTTTAGTAGTCATATTGCTCTATCTAGGACTTCAAGTTCTTTATTGAAAAGATGCAGAGATAGTGGGCACCCTTGTCTTGTCCTTGATTTCAGTGGACTTGCTTTATATATCTCTCCATTTAGGTTGATGTTGGCTATAGGCTTGCTGTACACTGCCTTTACTATGTTTAAGTGTTTGCCTTGTATCACTGATCTCTGCAAGACTTTTAACATCAACAGGTGTTGCATTTTTCAAACTTTTTTCCATATCTAAGGATATGATCATGTGACTGTTTTCTTTCAGTTTGTTTACAGTGGATTACATTGATGGAATTCCATATATTGAATCACCCCTGCATGCCTGAGATGAAGCCTACTTGGTCATGGTGTATGATATTTTTGATGTGTTCTTGAATTCAGTTTGTGAGTATTTTTACATCAATATTCATAAGGGAAATTGGTCTGAAATTCGTTCTTTGTTGGGTATTTGTGTAGTTTAGGTACCAAAGTGATTGTGGCCTCATAGATGAGTTTGGTAATGTTTCTTCTGTTTCCATTTTGTGGATTAGTTTGAAGTGTATTGGTAGGTCTTGGAAGGTCTGCTGGAATTCCGCACTGAATCCATCTGACCCTAGGCTTTTTTGGTTGGGAGACTTTTGATGACTACTTCTATTTCCACAGGAGATGTAGGACTATTTAATTGGTTTATGTGATCTTGATTCAACTTTGGTACATGGAATCTATTGAGAAAATTGTGCATTTCATTTAGATTTTCAAATTTTGTGGCTTATAGGCTTTTGAAGTAAGGCCTGAGGATTCTTTGGATTTCCTCGATGTCTGTTGTTATGTCTCCCTTTTTATTTCTGGTTTTGTTGATTTGGACAGTGCCTCTGTGCCTTTTCATTAGTTTAATTAAGGGTTTATCTGTTTTGTTGATTTCTCAAAAAACCAGCTATTGATTTCATTGATTCTTTGAATTATTCTCTTTGTTTCTAATTTGATGTTTTCCCCCCAGAGTTTGATTATTTCCAGCTGTCTACTACTCATGGGTGTCTGCTTCTTTTTTTCCCAGGACCTTCAGGTGTGCTGTATTTTGCTTGTATTTGATGTCTCCAATTGCTATGTGAAGGCACTTAATGCTATGAACTTTCCTCTTAACACTGCTTTGTTTGTGTCCCGTAATTTTGTGTATGGTGTGCCTTCATTTTCATTAAATTTTAGGAAGCCTTCAATTTTCTTCTTCATTTCTTCTGTGACACAGTTTTCATTAAGTAGAGAGTTATTCAGTTTCCATGCATGTGTAGGCTTTTTGTTATTTCTGTTGTCATTGAAGTCCATGGTGGTCTGATAAGCTACAAGGGACTATTTCAAACTTCTTGTATCTATTGAGGCTTGCTTTGTGACCAATAAAGTGACCAAGTTTTGGAGAAGGCTCCATGAGGTGCTGAGGAAAAGGTATATTCTTTTGTGTTTGGGTGAAAGGCCTGTAGATGTTTATTATATCCATTTGATCCATGATACCTGTTAATGTCATTATTTCTCTATTTAGTTTCTGTTGTTTGTTTTTTTTAACCTGTCCTTTGGCAAGAGTGGGGTGTTGAAGTCTCCCACTATTAATGTGTGTAGATCAATGTGTGGTTTCAGATTTAGTAATGCTTCTTTTATGTTTGTGGTGCCCTTGCATTTGAGGCATAGATGTTCAGAACTGAGGTATCATCTTGGTGGATTTTTCCTTTCTTTAGATTCGGAAAATTTATTACGACTTACTTGAAAATATATTTTGGTCTTTGGAGTCGGGAATCTTTTTTTTTTCCCCCTGTCTTTTTTCCTATTCCTGTCCTATTCCTGTAAGTTTCAGTGTACTTGATTTCTTGGATGTTTTATGTCAAGAATATTTTCAGTTTAATATTTCTTGACAGATATATCTATTTCTTCAATTTTATCGTCTACACCTGAGATTCTTTCCTCCATCTCATATTCTGTTGGAGATGCTTTGCTCTGTAGTTCCTGATTTTCCTAAGTTCTCCCTCTCCAGGGTTTCATCAGTTTATGTTTTCTTTATAGTTTCAATTTCCATCTTCAGATCTTGAACTGTTTTATTGATTCCTTTCATCTGTTTGTATTTTTCTGTATTTCTTTGAGTCATTTATTCATTTTCTCTTTTAAAACCTCAATCTATTTTTCTGTATCTTCTTGTATTTCTTTAAGGGCTTCCTCTTTAAAGGCTGTTATCATCTCATTAGCATAGCATTAATGTCATTTTCTTGTGTTTCAGTTGTGTTATGGTATCCAGGGCTGCTCACCGATGGAAAACTGGGTTCTGGAGATCCCATATTGCTCTGGTTTTGTTGATTATGTTTTTATGCTAGCCTTTAGCCATTTGGTTATCTTTGGTGTTGGCTGGTAAATCCTGGTGCCTGCTGGAGTTCTTCGGGGTTCTAGCACCATTTATTAAAAAGTAAGTTTTATGTGCTGGGCATAGTGGTCTATACCTATAATTCCGGTATTCAGACAGCTAAGGACTTAATGGCCAGACTGGGCTACATAATAAAACCTTGCCGCTAAAACAGTGGGTTTTTTGAGTCAGTACTTTAAGATGAGTCATTTTTTTTTTTGTTCCAGTATTTTTATAACTGGTCTTATACAGAATTTTTTCTGGTGTCGTATTTTTCTAACTAGTCTTATGCAGTTTGGTTTTGTTTATGAAATAGAGTCTTGCAATTTATGTTTCTCTGGCCTCATGTGCCATATATGTAGCCCATGATTTCTGAAACTCATGACTCTCCTGCTGTGGTGCACCTTGCCCTTATTTTTTATACACTTATATATTTTGTACATGGCCTTTTTTTTTTTTTTTTTTTTTTGCTTTTTTCATATTGGGTGTTGAAGTGCATACATGTAGAGCTCCCCTTTTCTTCTCCCTGTGTAGTCAGAACATGATTTTGGACAGCACTGTTTAATAGCACTCTGAGAGTATTGCCCATTAGGGAAGCTTGGGTAAGTTTCAGTGTTCAGAATTTTCATTATGTAGGCATGCTTGATTGTTCATGTGGCTGGTCTCCACCTTCATCCCCTTTGGTAATGACCCAACGCCTCCATTCTAAATCATAACGTAGTACCCGTGTGGACAAAGACACTCCTATGGACATGAAATCTTAAAAATTACCTCTATAAAGCCAAGCACCAAAGCCAGACAGTACTTTGAAAAGATTAAATTATTTGTACTATGTATTGTTAAAAACAGAATGTCGCTGGGCAGTGATGGTGCACTCCTTTAATCCCATCACTCGAAAGACAGAGGCAGGAGAATCTCTGTGAGTTTGAGGCCAGCCTGGTCTACAAATCAAATTCCAGGACAGCCAGGGCTATACAGAGAAACTCTGTGTCAAAAAGTAAACAAAACAAAAAAGAAATGTCATCATTATTTGTGTTTATCTAGAATTTTTCAAGTTTTCATCATTTAGATTTTTTAAATTTCTTTGAAAAATATCTCTAAATATTTTTCCTTGTTGGTATCATTCTGCTGTTTATATAATTTAACTAGCCTTTGTTTTCATATGTAATTATTGATTATACTTATAGCTTTCTGAAATCTTCAAATAATTGTTTCATATTGTTGATTTTTCAGATATACTCTCATATGATTGGCAAGTAGAGTTTTATTTATTTTTAGTTATACTCTTTTGTTTTCTTATATCTAATTGCATCAACTAACCCATTCAAGACCATATTTCATAGTAATGGTGACTGTATTTTGCTTTATTCCTGATGTTAATGGAGATAACTCTAGAATTTTCCCATTAAGTGAAATGTTGACTCCAGGATTGACTTATATCTTTAACCTTCCTTGAAAGGTCATAGATCCTCTATTGTCATAGTTGGGGCTTCTGTTGCTGCCATAAAATGCCACGACCAAAAGCAATTTAGGGAGGAATGGGTTTATTGCATTTTATACTTCCACATTATAGTCTATCATTAAAGGCAAGTCAGGGAAAAAATTCAAGGCAAAAACTAGAGACCACTGAGGAGTGCTGCTTACTGGTTTGCTCCCCATGGCTTCTTCAGCCTGCTTTCTTATAGGACTCAGGTTCACCATCCCAGGCATGTCACCACCCACAATGAGGTAGGCCTTTCCCACATCAATCAGCAAGCATCAGTCAAGAAAATACCCATAGGCTTGTCTACAGGCCAGCCAGTCTTATGGAGGCATTTTCTCAGTTGAGATTCCTCTTCCCAGATGATTATAAAGTATTCAAGTTGACATGAAATTAGCTGATACAAGAGTAAATAACCCGGCCGGGCATGGTGATGCACGCCTTTAATCCCAGCGCTTGGGAGGCAGAGGCAGACAGATCACTGTGAGTTCAAGGCCAGCCTGGTGTGCAAGTGAGTCCAGGACAGCCAGGGCTACACAGAGAAACCCTGTCTTGAAAAGCCAACCAAAAATAAAGCAAATAACCCTTGGTTAAATTAAATAAATTACCTTCAATCCTTCTGTCTCTCTTTGTCTTTGTCTTTTTCTGTCTCTCTGTCTCTGTCTCTGTCTCTCTCTCTCTCTCTCTCTCTCTCTCTCTCTCTCTCTCTCTCTTTCTGGGGGTGATTTTAAAACAAGAAATGGATGCTAAATTTGTTTCAGTGTTTTTCTTTTTAAAAAAAGTTGGTATGTGTGTGTGTGTTTGGAGGTCAAAGGAAAAATTATTGGCATTGGTTCTCTCCTTCTCTGACATAATTCATATGGATAAAGTCTGATCATTAGACTTGATGGCAAGAATCTTTACCCACTGAAGCCATCTTTTCATCATTTTCTTTCTTAAAAACATAAGAGTTACTATTATGGGATGAGGCATATGCCACAGATCCCTTCTTCTACCTTTACATGAGTTCCAGTTTCTGTGGCAAACATGTTACTCTCTAAGCCCCATTTCAGCATGTTTCTATTAAGATTTTAAAAATTAATCTTACAAATTTTCTTTTGCTTGTGATTGCGAGGCTCAAACCTGCTGTCTTACTCAGTGTTCTATTGTTATGATGAATACCGTAACCATGGGAACTCTTATGAAAGAAAACATTTAATTGGGACTGGCTTACAGTTTCAGAGGTTACTCCATTGCCATTATGGTTAGGAGCATGGTGGCATGCAGATATGCTGGAAACCTACCTGAGATTTATACAACTGAATCCACAGACAGCAAGAAGAGACACTGGACCTGGCTTAAGCTTTTGAAATCTCAAAGTCTGCATTCAGTGACACACTTCCTCCAATAAGGGCATGCCTACTCCAACAAGGCCACACTTCCTAGCCCCTCTCAAGTAGTGCCATTCCCTAACGATAGAGCATTCAAATATATAAGCCTATAAAGGCAACTCTTATCTCAACCACTACACGCATACTAAGCAAGTGCTCTACCATTGAGCTATATAGACACTTCTCTATTTAAATGGTGAATTGTACTATACTAATAACTTCTTTTGTTGGGGCATCATTGTATTCTTAGAATAGATCTCATTTAGTCATATTATATTATTGTATTAATGTGGTCCTACTCTGCTTATTCACTAGTTTCAGAAGTGAAACTGGTCTGCTGTTTTCCCATTTAGTACAATCTTAACTCCATTTACTTACCAATTTGTTTGATTCATGTAAACAATTTGGAAGTTTTCCATTGTCCTTTCTCAGGAAGAATTTTTTGTAGTGTTGGAATTGTCTTTGAAGGTTGAGTCAGATTCCTATGTGAAGTCTTTGCAGGTTAGTTCCTTGATAACTTTATAAGATATTCTAATCTGTTTAAGTTGACTTTCTTTGCCAGGTTAAATTTTGTTCATTTGTATTTTTTAAGATATCCATTGCATGTAGATTCTCAAATTCATATGCACTAAAATATGTGTGACTTTTAAAATTTCTGTTTTATTGTTCATTATCCCTTATCATATTTATAGTATATATTTGTACTTTTTTCTCATTAGGTCAGCTAGTGGTTTATCTATAATTTGATGTTCTTTTAAAGAGGTAAGATTTTAATTTTACTAGCATATTACTGGTATCTTTTGTTAACATTGCTTTTCTTAAATTTAAATCTCTTAGTTCTTAATAAAAGTGACTTTGCTTGCTTTTGTGGGTTTTCTACTCTAGATTTTTTTTGGGTTTTTTGTTTGTTTGTTTGTTTGTTTTTTGGTTTGGGTTTCTTTTCCAAGACAGGGTTTCTCTTTGTAGCCTTGGCTGTCCTGGACTCACTTTGTAGACCAGGCTGGTCTCAAACTCACAGCGATCTGCCTGCCTCTGCCTCCTGAGTGCTGAGATTGAAAGCGTGTACCACTACACCCAGCTCTTATTTTTTTTTAATTGGAAACTTTTCCCTTTTTTGTTCTTGTTGATTTGGTTTTGAAGCTTTAAATTTTCTTTTATTCACTGCATTCTGTATCTCATGGAGTTTGATGTGGAATTTTTTGTGTTCTTTTTAGGAATTCTGTAATTTTGGATCATTATCCCTTTTCCCAAAAGAGATAATAAAAGCTTGTTTTAATTTCAAAGTAGAAAAGTCTATTGTTACCATTTTTTATTTTGGGGTTTTGTTGTTGTTGTTGTTGTTTTGGGGTTTTGGTTTTTTTTTTTTTGTTTTTTTTTTTTTTTTTTTTTGCTTTTATTTTGGTTTTGGTTTTTTGAGACAGGGTTTCTCTGTGTAACCATGGCTGTCCTGGACTCACGTTGTAGACCAGGCTGGCCTCGAACTCACTGCATTTTTATCAAAATGTTTTTGTGATATCTCTACAGTTACTGATTTGTCACCCAATATATGATCCGTTTTTCTCAGTGGTCTATGACATTGAGAAAAACAAATCCTATCTAAGATTATATATAAAATCTGCCTTACTGAATATGTAGCTTAGGTCTTCAGCAGTCAGATTTCTTTTTCTTACATCTTCTGACTTCTTTTTAAAGATTTATTTATTATGTATAAAATGTCCTCCCTGCATATGGGCCTGCCTGCCAGGAGAGGGCGCCAGATCTTATAGATGGTCGTGAGCCATCATGTGGTTCCTGGGAATTGAACTCAGGACCTCTGGAAGAGCATCCAGTGCTCTTAGCCTCTGAGCCATCCCTCCAGCCCCCATCATCTGACTTTTATGGAAAGTAATCCCTTGCTGTGGTTCATTTTGTTCCTTGCATGGATATTCATAAATTTTTGTGCATTGTAAAGTTGAGTAATAGAAACAATGTTGTGTGTATTGTTTAATGCATTTTGGCTTTGATGCTTAAATTCTGTTGTCAGAAAGTCTCTGTCTCTGTCTCTCTCTCTGTCTCTCTCTCTCTGTCTCTCTCTCTCTGTATCTCTCTCTCTTTCTCTCTCTCTCTCTCACACACACACACACACATACACATACACACACACACACGCGCGCGCTATGAAATGCTGAGAATTGAGCCCAGGACCTTTCCCATGCCACCAGCACTATAGCTTCGGCTAGCTCTTGTCGCTTTTATTTTTTATTTTTAGAATTTTATGTATGAGTACTATATTCACATCATTTCCCCACTATCTCTTCTCCCTCCAGCCCCTTCCATAGCCTCTCACTTCCTCTCAAATTCTTGGCCTGTCATTCTTTAAGTAGTGTTGTTATATATCACTATGTATTATAGATATACATATGTAACCGTACACATATAAGCTTTAATGTGCAACCTGCTGAGGATATTTAGTGTTGTATATGTGTTTAGGGCTGACCATTTGGGATTGACAGTCTATCGGGACTTTGCCCCTGGGGAAGACTGATCTTCCTTCTCTCAGCAGCCAGTAATTGTATATAGCTCTTCATTTAGCGATAAGGCTTTGTGAAATTTCCCCTAACCACATTGACATGCCAATTAGTGTTCCATTTTTTTTAGAGATATTTAGGCAGCCATGTTGTTGAGATTTCATAAGTGTGGCTAAGATACTATCTCACAATAAATATCCTGATTTTCTTGCTCTTACAATCCTACCTCCTCTTCTGTGATATTACTTGAGCCTTAGATATAGGTGTTGTGATAAATATGTATCAGTTAGAAATGGGCACCTTATAGTTGGTTGTCCTCTCACTTGTGGCTTTCTGTAATAGTCTATATCTGTTGCAAGAAGAAGCTTCTTTGATGATGAATGAGAGGCAATACTTACCTATGGGTATAAGACTAAATATTTATAACGCAGTTCTAAATTATACTAGCTTAGGGAAGTAACTAGGTTTTTCCTCTAGCGCCCATGGCCTCACCAGCCACAAGTATTGAGCCAGGTTTACAAATCCAGGCATGAATTTCTGCCTTTTGAGCCGATACTAACTCCAATTAGATGGCTGTTGGTTACTCCCAGGATATAAGTGCCACTACTGTACCCTTAGGAATATCTTGCTCTTCTAGTCATTGTTGTGGTGTGTAGGTATTACAGCTGGATTGCTAGTTTTCCTTTGGCGGCTTGCAAAGCTCCTTACAGTATTATGAGAGTTAGTCCTCAGGGAGGAGGTTTCCAGGCAAGCTCTAGCTCTAGTCTTCCAAGACCTGTGTGGTACCTTAAGCTAACTCAATTTCTGAGAGATAATCAAGGACAAAGACAACAGCCTATATTGTTTTAGAGGTCTCTTGAACTCCCCTGACCCACAACTTGAAAGGAGGTGCTCCTTGCTTGGCACTAGGGTTGTTGTTAGTCTATTATTGTGGGTGAGAGCCTTGTAACCTCAAGTGGCATAACATCTATATTGTGTGTGTGTGTGTGTGTGTGTCTCGTGTGTGTGTGTCTGTCTCGTGTGTGTGTGTGTGAGATGCATGCATGTATATATAAACTACATATGTATGCATAATATACACATACAGATGTGTAATTTTAAGTAAACATAAATGATTCTCTGTAGCTTTTTCAAAATTCTTTAGTGGTATTTACCTTTCCTCCTTCATTCTCCCTCTGTTTTGCCCCCCCTCCCACCTCCCCTGTTAAAGTACCCTCCAATTTTTCCCATTTCCTTCTTCATAGCACTGGTGTCCTCCTACCCTAGAGTGTCTACACCCAGTGCCCCGGCCCCAGTCCTTTCTTCCTTTCCTGTTATCTCAATTAATTTTGGGTTATATACTCATATCTGAAGGAGAGATAAACCTGTTTTTTAGGATCCCAAATACGGGATCGGAACGGTCTTGTGAGAGAACAGGTGAGGTTAATCCACTAGAAGACCAACCACCTCGTGCGGGAGCTTGATTGTTGCCAACAGAAAAGATCCCGTGAAGTGATTCTGGGAGGAGATATATAAATGAGCCCAGAACTGGAGGCGGGGCTTTTTGGAGACTTGGGATAGTTTTTGGCTGTTCATCGCTGCACTTCGAGATGCTTCTAGACAGAACCGTTCAAGGGAAGGCTTCAGGGCTCCAGCTCCTGCTGAGGTTCTGGGTTCTGTTTACTCTAGGTTCCAGCAGAAGAAATCCTGCAGATTGTGCCAGGAGAATTGTATCTCGGAACTGGTATCCTTGCAGTTTTGTTATTGTGTCCATTAATCCTCATTTCCTATTGTTTTGGTTAGTCGGGTTATAAGTGGCATATGCTCAGTCACTAAGTTGTTAATAAAATATATTGGTTAAGAAAATTGAGCCTACACATATTTAAAGACTGGGGGCTATAGTCCAGAGCTGAGATGCTTCTCTATCTCAGTCTGTGGCACCTCACTTGGTATATTTTCTAGTTACATCCATTTTTCTGCAAATTTCATGGTTTCATTTTTTATTACACCTGATAGTATCTCATTATGTATATGTACTACATTGTTCATTTATCTGTTGATGGACATTTGTTCCACTTCCTAGATATTGTGAATAGAGGTAGAGCTGAGCAAGTATCTGTGGAGTAGGATGTCAAGTCCTTTGGGCATGTGCTAAAGAGTGCTATAGCTGGGTCATATAATACATTTAATTTTAGCTTTTTTAGAATTCTCCATACTGATTTCCAGAGTGGCTGCACCAGTTTGCAATCTCACCAACAGTGAATGAGTGTTTCCATTTCTGCCACATCCTTGTCAACGTTTGTTGTCAATTGTTTTCTTGATCTTACCCATTCTGGCCATGGTAAGGTGAAATCTCAGTTTAATTTTTAATTTGTATTTCCAAAATTGCTAAAGATGTTAACTACTTTCAGATATTTCCTAGCCATTTTTATTTCTTCTTTTGGGAACACTGTTAAGATCCATAGGGCATCTTCTCCACTTGTTTTCTTGTCACTTTTTTTTTTTTTTTTTTAGTTCTTTGTATATTATGTTGCCTATCTTGCCAGACATTTAGGTAACAAAGTTTCATTCCCACTCTATGAGCTTCCTCTTACTTGATTGACTATTTCATTTACTATACAAAAGCTGTTTAGTTTTATGAGGTCCCACTTGTTAGTTATTGGCCTCGATTTGGGGACAAATAAGAGTCCTATTCAGAAAGTCCTTTCCTTTCCTATACCTATGCTTTATAGGGTACTGCCTGTATTGTCTCTAGCAGTTTTAGCATGTCAGGTTTTATGTTGACATCTTTGATCCATTTGAAGTTGTTTTTTTTGCAGGGTGATAGATGTAAGTCTAATTTCATTCTTCTATATCTGGACATCCAAATTGTTGAACACTATTTGTTGTCTTTTCTCCAGTATATATTTTTGGCATCTTTGTCAAATATCAAGTGCTATAGTTGTATGCACTCATGTTTGGGTCTTCTATTTTGTTCCACTGATTTTCATGTCCATTTTTGTGCCAGTGCAATGCTGGTTTTATTACTAAAACTCTGTCATTTATCTGGGAATCTGGAGTGGTAATCTCTCCCAAAATGTTTTTTGTTGTTTTATGGTTGTGTTCCCCTGTGACTCAGAATTGTTTTGGCTGGATCTTTGGTGGTTCCATATAATTTAGTATTTTTTTTTCTAGTTCAGTGAAGAATGCTGTAGGAAAATTTGGTTTGGGATAGAATTGAATCCGTAGTAGTTTTTCGTAGGGTGGTTATTTTCATAACATTAATTCTACCAATCCATGAGCATGGGCACGCTTTCCATCCTCTTAATAACTTCATCAATCTCTTTCTTCAGAGATTTGAAGGTTTCATTGTAAAAGTTTTTTCTTTAATCTCCTTAGGTTCATTCTTAGATATTTTTGAGGAAAGCATGAATGGGAAATGTATCCATGATTGCTTTCTCTGTATTTGTTGTTGGTATGTAGAAAGACTTTTGAATTTTTGTAAGTTGATTTGATTTTAAAAGTTGATTGTACTCTTCCACTTTGCTGAAATTGTTGAGCATTTCTATATGTTTTCTAGCAGAGTTTTGTGGATCTTTTTTGCATATTATGTATGTATGTATGTATGTGTGCATATTTTGTGCATATGATGTACATACATCATATGTAAATAGGGATAAATTTGATTCATGTCCTACTTCCTTCTTTTGTTTTATTTCTCCAACTAGTACTTTGAACACTATATAATGGACAGCCTTGTCTCATTCCTGATTTAAATGGAATTGATTCATATTTTACTACATTTGAGATAAGTTGGCTGTGGATTTGTTATATATAGCCTTGATTATGTGGAGTTATATTCCCTTTCAGCCCTGTCCTTTCAAGGATTTTTATCATGAAGAAATGCTAGATTTTGTCAAAGACTTTTTCTGCATCTATTGAATCATTCATGTGATTTTTGTTTTTAATGGCATGTAACTTGCTACATAGACCAGAATAGCCTTGAATTCCAAGATCTCCCTGCCTCTGCCTCTGCCTTCCACATGCTGGAATTAAAGGCATACACCACCACACCTGCCATAAAAAAATGTTTATTTTTTATGCATCTCTTTACATTCTTGGGCTCTACTTGTTCTGATTTTAGTGGCTTAGATTAATCTAGAAATTTGTAATTTCTTTAAGATTATCTTAAAATAGTGAACTTTTAAAGTACTTTCTTGTAATATTCATCTATGCCTATTCAAAGATTTGCCATTTTCACGGTGTGCCACAGTTTGTTTTCTTTTGCATTAATATATAGTTTGATCCTGTTGTGGGTGAAAGTTCTTTGCATGGTTTTAGTCTTTTTTTTTTTACTTGTTCTCCACTTTATTTTTTATTTTTATTAATTTATTTATTCACTTTACATCTTGGTCCTATCCCCCCCTTCTCTCCCAGTCCCACCCTCACTCCTCACTCCTCTCCTATTCCTCAGAAAAGGGGAGCCCTCCCTACCCACCCACCCCAGCTCATCAAGCCACATCAGGTCTAAGTTCGTCCTCTTCCCCTGTGGTCTGGCCAGGCAGGCCAGTTAGGGGAAAGTGATCAAAAGGGAGGCAGCAGAGTCCGTGTCAGAAACTGCCCCCACTACCCTTACTAGTGGACCCGCATGAAATCTGAACTGCCCATCGGCTACATCTATGTAGAGGACTTAGGTCCAGTCCATGCATGGTCCTTCATTGGTGCTCCACTCTCAGCAAGCCCCTCTGGGCCCTGGTTAGTTGGTTCTGTTGGTCTTGTTGCACCCTTGTCACCTCTAGGTCCTTTTCTCCCTCCCCTCACTTTTCCATTAGACTCCATATGCTTCTCCCAGTGTTTGGCTGTGAGTCTCAGCATCATTTCTAAACACTGCAGGGTGGAGCATCTCAGGGGACAACTCTGATAGGCTCCTGTCTGCAAGCATGACAGAGTATTGTTAATAGTTTCAGGAGTTGTTCTCTTCCATGGGGTAGGTCTCAGGTTAGGCTAGGCATTCGTTGGACAGTCCCTCAATCTCTGCTCTATCTGTTCTATCTTTATCAATGCAATTCTTGTAGGCAGGGTAAGTTTTTGGATAGAAGTTTTTGTAGGTAGGTTGGTGTTCTCCCTCCACTATGAGTTTTGTGTTTAGTTAGAGGGTATTCTCTTCTGTCTCAGAGGCCTATTCTGACTTAGGTCTCCACCTTGTCACAGAGATGCCCCCACTCACAGTTTCTCTTTTCTCTACATCCCTCTGTTCTTTCGATACCACTGTCCCTAGGTCTGATCTTGAGCCTTATTCCTCTCTACATTCCCTCACCTACCTTGTTCCCTCTCTTCAGCCACTACCTCTGTCTGATCTACTTCTCTTTCTTGGTGAGATGTAAGCATCCTCCCTTTGTTCCTCCTTGTTACTTATCTATTTTGACTCTCTACTTTGTAGTATGTTTATCCTGTACTGTGTAGCTAATATCCACTTATAAGTGAGTAAATACCATGCATGTCTTTCTGGGTCTGGGTTACCTCACTCAGGATGATCTAGTTCCATCCATTTGCCTGCATATTTCCTGATTTTCTTGTTTTTAATAGTTGAGTAGTATTCTGTTCTGTAAATGTACCACAGTTTCTTTATCCATTCTTCGGTTGAGGGACATCTAGGTTGCTTCCAAATTCTAGCTATTACAAATAAAGCTGCTATGAACATAGTTGAGTGCGTGTCCTTGTTGTATAGTGGAGCATCTTTTGGGTGTATGCTCAGGAGTGGTATAGCTGGGTCTTGAGGTACAGCTATTCCTGGTTTTCTGAAAAACCTCCAGATTGATTTCTAATGTGATTGTACAAGATTGCTCTTCCAACAGCAATGGAGGAGTGTTTCCCTTTCTCAACATCCTCGCCAGCATGTGCTGTCACATGAGGTGTTGATGTTAGCCATTCTGATGGATGTAAGGTGGAATTTCAGAGTAATTTTGATTTGCATTTCCCTGGTGACTAAGGATGTTGAGTATTTCTTTAAGTGTTTCTAGGCCATTCAAGCAAGATTCCTCTATTGACAACTGTCCGTTTGGCTGTGTGCCCCATTTTTCAATTGGGTTATTTTGTTTGTTGGTGTTTAATGTTTTTAATTCTTTATATATTTTGTTGAGGATGGTGGGGGGTTTTTTCATTGTATGCTTTTGACTACTTTGTCAAAACTTAAGTGTTCTTAGGTGTGTGGGTTTATTTCTGGGTCTTCAGTTTCATTCCATTGATCAGCCAGTCTATTTCTACACCAGTATCATGTAGTTTTTATTACTATTGCTCTGTAGTATAAATTAAAGTCAGAGATGGAGATGCCTCCAGAAGATCTATTGTTGTATAGCATTGTTTTAGCTATTCTAGTTTTTTGTTGTTGTTGGTTTTCCATATGAAGTTTAGAATAGTTTTTCAAGGCCTGTAACAAATTGTGTTGGTATTTTGATGGGAATTGCATTGAATCTGTAGATTGCTTTTGGTACGATGGCCATTTTTGCTATGTTAATCCCACCGATCCATCAACATAAGACATCTTTCCATCTTCTACTACGTTCTTCAATTTCCTTCTTCAGAGGCACAAAGTTCTTGTAATACAGGTCTTTGACTTGCTTGGTTAGAGCTACACCAAGCTACTTTATATTTTTGTGGCTATTGTGAAGGGTGTGGTTTCCTTAATTTCTTTCTCAGCCCATTTGTCACTTGTATACAGGATGGCTACTGATTTTCTTGAGTTAATCTTGTATCCAGACACTTTGCTGAAGGTATTTATCAGCTGTAGTTCTCTGGTGGCATTTTTCAGGTCACATATGTATACTGTCAATATCATCTGCAAATAAGGATACTTCGACTTCTTCTTTTCTGATATGTATCCCCTTGATCTCATTTAATTGTCTTATTGTTCTAGCTAGAACTTCTGGTCCTATATTGAAGAGATGGGGAGAGTGGGCAACTTTGTCTTGTCCCTGATTTTAGTTGACTTGTTTTGAGTTTCTCTCCACTTAATTTGATGTTAGCTATTGACTTGCTGTATGTAGCCTTTATTATGTTTAAGTATAGGCCTTGTATCTGTGGTATCTCCAAGACTTTTATCATGAACCGATGTTGGATTTTGTCAAAGGCTTTATCTGCATCTAATAAGATGATCATGTCTTTTATTTTCAGTTTGTGTATATGGTGCATTACATTGATAGATTTTCATATGTAGAACCATCCCTGCAGACCCGAAATGAAGCCTATTTGATCATGGTGGATGATATATTTAATGAGTTCTTGGATTCAGTTTGGGAGCATTTTTTTTTTTTTAGTATTTTTACATCAATGTTTGTGAATAAAATTTGTCTGAAATTCTCTTTCATTGAATCTGTGTGCGCTTTAGGTATCATGGTGACTGTGTCCTTATAGAATGTTCCTTCTATTTCTGTTTTATGGAATAGTCTAAGGAGTATTGGTATTAGCTCTTCTTTGAAAGTCAGGTAGAATTCTGCACTGAAACCATCTGGCCCTGGTCTTTTTTGTTTGGGAGACTTTTGATGAATGCTTCTATTTCTGTAGGGGTTATAGGATTATTTAAACTGCTTACCTAATCCTGATATAACTTTGGAAGGTGAAATTTATCAAGAAAACCATTCATTTCCTTTATACTTTCCAATTTTATGGAATACAGGCTTTTGAAGTAAGAAAGAACTAATGATTTTTGGGAATTCCTTAGTATCTGTTGTTATGTCCCCCTATTCATTTCTGGTTTTGGTAATTTGAGTAATGCCTTTTACTTGTCTAGGAATTTGTCTATTTTGTCAATTTTCTGAAGGAACCAGCTTTTGGTTGCATTGATTCTTTGTATTATTCTCTTTGTTCCTAATTTGTTGATTTTCACCCTGAGTTTGATTATATGCTACCATCTACTTCTCTTGGGTGGGTTTGCTTCTTTGTTTTCTAAAAGCTTTCAGGTGAGCTGTTAAGTTGTTAGTATGAGATCTCTCCAATTTCTTTATAAAGACACTTAGTTCTATGAACTTTCCTCTTAGTACTGCTTTCATTGTGTACCATAAGTTTGGGTATTTTAGGAAGTCTTTAATTTCTTGTTTTTATTCCTTCCCTGACCCAGTGGTCATTGAGCAGGGAGTTGTTGAGTGTCCATGAATGTGTAAGGTTTTTCTTATTTCTTTGTATTTGAGGTCCAGCATTAATCCATGGTGATCTGATAAAGAACAATGGCTTAAATCAATTTTCTTCTATGTGTTTGCTTTGTGACTGACTATATGGTCAATTTTGGAGAAGGTTCTATGCGGTGATGAGAAGAAAGTATACTCCTTTGTCTTTGTAGACACTTCTGTAGACATTTATTAGGCCCATGGATTCTTGACATCTGTTAGTTTCATTATTTCACTGTTTATTTTCAGTTTCAATGATCTGTCAATTAGTGAGAGTAGGGCGTTTAATTCTCCTACTATTAATATTTGGAATGTATGTATGATTTAAGCTTTAATAAATTTCTTTTTACAAGTGTGGGTGCCCTGGTTTTGGGGCATACATGTTCAAGATTTAGATGTCCTCTTGGGGGATTTTCCCTTTGATGAGAATGAAGTGTCCTTCCTCATCTCTTTTAATTAATTTTGGTTGAAAGTCTACTTCATTAGATACTAGAATGGTTACTCCAGCTTGCTTCTTAGCTCCACTTGCTTGGAAAACCTTTTTCCAGCCCTTTACACTGAGGTAATGTCTATCTTGTTGGTGAGGTGTTTCTTGTATGCAGCACAATTACACAAACATTCCTTTACCTGTGTCTTTTTATTGGAGAGTTGATTCCGTTGATGTTGATAGATAATAGTGACCAATGATTGTTATTTCCTTTTATTGTAGTGTTGGCGGTGATAGTATATTTGTATGCTTGTCTCTTTTTTTTTTTTTTTTTTTTCTGTTGTGAAGTTACATATGTTCTGTATTTTCTTGAGTGTAGTTTACTTCATTGGGTTGGTGTTTTCCTTTTAGTAATTTCTGTAGGGCTGGGTTAGTGCATAGATATTGTTTACATTTGGTTTTGTTACGGAATATCTTGTTTTCTCCCTGTATGGTGATTGAAAGCTTTGCTGGTTATAGTAGCCTGGGCTGACATCTATGGTCTCTTAGTGTTTGCATGATATCTGCCTAGGCCCTTCTGGCCTTCATAGTCTCTGTTGAGAAGTCAGGTTTGATTCTGATAGGTCTGCCTTTATATGTGACTTGCCCTTTTTCCCTTGCCACTTTTAATATTTTTTCTTTGTTCTGTAGATTTAGTGTTTTTATTATTATGTAGCAGGAGGAATTTCTTTTCTAGTCTACTCTATTTGGTGCTCTGTAAGCCACTTGTATGCTGTTAGTCTCTTCTATCAGGTTCAGTGTATCTGGTTTTATGTTGAGATCTTTGATCCACTTGGACTTGAGTTTAATACGGAGTGACAAGTATGGATCAATTTACACTCTTCTACATGCTAACATCTAGTTCTATCAGCACCATTTGTTGAAGATGCTTTTTTTCCCCCACATTGTGTATTTCTGCTTTCTTTATCAAAATTCAAGAATCCATAGGCATATAGATTTGTATCTGGGTCTTCAATTCAATTGCATTGCTCAACCTGTCTGCTTTTATGCCAGTACTCTGTGGTGGTTTTTATCATTACAATTCTGTAGTACAGCTTAAAATCAGGGGTCATGATACCTACAGATATTCCCTTCTTTTGATTTTGCTAGTGTAAGATTATGTATTTCCTCTGTTTTCATAGGTGTAGTTAACCTTCTATTGGAGTTTTCATCTTACTATCTTCTGTAGGGCTGGATTTTTGGGTATATATTGTTTAAATTTGACTTTATCATGAGATATCTTCTGTTTTCCATCTGTGGTGATTGAAAGCTTTGCTAGGTATATAGTAGTCTGGGCTAGCATCTGTGGTCTCTTAGATTCTACAGGACCTTCAAGCTTATAGAGTCTCCATTGAGAATTTGGGCATAATTCTAATAAGTCAGCTTATTATGTTACTTAGCCTTAATCGCCCTGAAGATTTTAATATTCTTTTTTTGTTCTGTATGTTTAGTATTTTGATTATGTGGTGAAGGGACTTTCTTTTCCGGTACAATTTATTCGATGTTCTGCATATTTTTGTACTTTTTTATCAGCATGTCTTTTAGGTTAGGAAATTTTTCTACTATAATTTTGTTGAAAATATTTTCTGAGCCTTTGAGCTGGGAATCTTCTCATTCTATTCATATTTTGTTTGTTTGTTTGGAATTTTATTTTGTTTTGTTTTCAAGACAAGGTTTCTCTGTGTAGCTTTGGCTGTCCTGGACTCACTTTGTAGACCAAGCTGGCCTCCAACTCATAGCAGTCTGCCTGCCTCTGCCTCTCTGAGTATTGGGATTACAGGGGTGTGCCACAGGGCCTGCCTTCTATTCCTATTATTATGTTTGGTTCTTTCTTCCACCTCTCCTATTATATTGGTGATGCTTGTGTCTGTAATTTTTGATCACTTACCTAGATTTTCCATCTAGTTAGAGGGTATCCTCTTCAGTCTCTATGGCAGCTGCTACTAGGAGGCTCTGCTAGAGTCCCCCTCATATACTCCCAAGAGCCTACCCAGAGATGTTCCTGCCCACAGTTTCTCTTTTCTCTATAGGCCTTCTGTCCTCTGACCCCTTCCCCACTACCCAGCTCTCCCCAGGTCTGATCTCCACCCTCATATCTCTCTGTGCTCCCTCTCCTACCTTGTTCCCTCTCTTCAACCACTACTTCTGTCTTTTCTATTTCCCCTTCTAGGTGAGATTTAAGCATCCTCCCTTGGGCCCTCTTTGTTACTTACCTTCTTTGGGTCTGTGCATTGTAGTATGTTTATCCTGTACTATATAGCTAAAGTCCACTTATAAGTGAGTATATACTATGTGCATCTTTCTGGTTCCGAGTTACCTCACTCAGGATGATCTTTTCTAGTTCCATCCCCTTGCCAAATTTCATGATGTCTTTGGTTTTGATAGCTGAGTATTATTCCATTGTGTACTGTGTTGTATTCTTTATGTTGATTCTATCTTTGTGCATTTGCTGCAAACTTGTGATTGTTTTTCCAGAGGTATATTTGTTTTTATTTATTTACTGTGTGTGTGTGTGTGTGTGTGTGTGTGTGTGTGTGTGTGTGTGTGTGTGTTGCCACCCAGGCATAGAGGTGAGAGGACAACTTACGTCAGTCAGCCCTCTTCTTTCACCATATGGTCCTGGGATTGAACTCATAGTTAGTCTTGGTGGCAAAGGTCTTTACCTGTTGGGCTATTGCATTAGTCCTCTTATTAATTTTTGTTTGTTTGTTTTTGTGAGAGGTCAAGAGCTTAGAGTTCCCTACTTTGCCATTTTGCTGTGATCATTGTGAGGTGAACTTTTTGTAACCTGCAATGGTTTTGGAGGGATTCAGTGCTGGGGATTGAACTTCAAGTTCTACTTCTCAGATATATTCCCAGCTCAGTCACAAAACATCTTATTTTCCATTGCTCTTAACACAAGTTTTGAGTGGATATCCATTTTTTTGTCCGTTTGTTCTAAGAACATTTGGGGGTTCAAGTTGTCTCTATGATGCTTGCAGCTTCAACAGATGACTTCTGCTTTGGGCACTACTCAGAGGGATTTTGTATAGTCTAATATGGTTTTGTTTTATCCCAGTCTTTGTTTTGCATTGTTCATTATTTTTCTTGATGCTGTGACAGAAATACCTAACAAAAGCAGCTTAATAGAGTAAGACTTTATTTTGGCTCATAGTTTGAGAGTGTCTCGGGCCACAGTGGAGATTATGAATGTTGGTGGAGGCAGCCAGACCAAGGAGAGAACACAGGCCAAAATCCAAAGCAGGAGTAGATATAACTTTGAGAACTTTACCTCTCAGTAACCTACTTTCCCCAGGTACCATTTCCTAAAGTCTTCATAACCTCTCAGAACAGTGCCATCAGCTAAAAGGCAAATGTTCAAAGCATTGTGGGATATATTTGAATCATAACGTATATGACCCTAATATTCCCTCCCCCTTCTGATTTTTTTTCTTGTCACTACCCAATCTTCAAATTCCTTTGCTTTCATTTTCTCCTTCAGAAATGATGCTCTTCATGCCTGTTACCTTGGATTCTGCATGTTTTTCCTACAACTAAGAGTCCTCTGATATAGCTGATAAGTTTTTAGTACTTTCATACACATAGCTGACAGTGACTGGGCATCTTTCTGTACATGAGCTCAGCTTCATTTACCCCCTCTGCTCTGGCTTTTCAGACCCCTCTTCTATTCCATAACAGTTCATGGCAAGAGTTTGAAATACACCTGAGCTAGATGTTTGTTTTTGTTTGCTTGCTTGTTAGTTTTTGGTTTGTAGATGATTACAGCATTCTGTATTATTTGCTAATTTACATTATACTGAAAGTATTGATTATGTGTGGTATTATGTGATGTGTTGACTAGTATATTTTATTGGGAGGTTTATGGAGAGATTTGCAGGAGCTCTGGTAAGTTGGTAAATGCTGAAGATTCAACCCAAGCCTTTGTACATGCTAGGCAAGTGCTCTGCTAGAGAGCTACATCTCAAGCCCTTAGATGGAAATATTTGCATTTATATAAATGTATTGATTCTAAACTACTTAAAGGCCTCTTGTTTTTGATTTTAAGACATTAAGTTATAATTTACATACAATAAAATGGATCATTTTAATGTATAGTTGTATTAACCCATAGCTGTGTAAGCACCACCACAATGGGGACAAAAGTTCTATTACTCCCTTGGTAGTAATCCCCTGCTCTACCTGGTCCTCTAACCACTGGTATATATTCTGTCTCTGCAGTTTTTACTTTCCCATTATTTGCATAAGTGGCACCATACAACAGATGGCTTCTTGGGCCTGGCTCCTTTCATTTACTCTCTTGATTATCTATATATTTACTCTCTGTATAGATTGTGTCATTCTTTCATTTCTGTTGTTGGATAATAGGACATTATGTGGATTCAAGTTTGCCCATTTGCTGACTGAAAAGTCCTTAGGTTATTTCATGTTTGGGTGATTAAAATATAAATGTTCATTGGTAAGCTTTGAGGGCTGTGCGACTTTCATTTCACTGGGGCAAATACCCCTAGGAGCATGAATGATGTGTTGTTAGGTAGTATATGCTTAACTTCACAAACACTTGGAAAACTGTTTCCAAATGTGCTGTTTCTTCCTTCACATCTGTGACAACAGAGATCCAGCTGCTCCATATCTATATTACATGATACTGTGAGGTCTCCTATACTAACAGATGTGTGATGGCACTTTATTCACCATAGTTTCAGTTTGAAGTTCCCTGATAATTAATGATGTTGAACAACTTTTTTATGTATTTATTTGCCATTTATATGTCTTGTTTGGTGAAATACTTCACTTTTTATTCCAATGAGTGTTTTTCTATTTGCAGATAGTTGTTATATCTTAGTTTTCATACTCTCCAATAGTTTGATAGTATTTTTATATTATCAGATATCGGATCTATAATATTTACTTCTATCCTGTAACTTGGTCTTTTCATTATCTTTAAAAATATCAAAATAAAAAGAGTATCTTTGGAATTTTTTGTGTTACAGAAAAACACTTGACTCATAAAGATTTAAGGGACTTTGTCCCATACTTTTTTTTTCCTACAAAGACTATGGGTTTAGATACTACATTTAGGTCAGTGATGCATTTTGAAGTATTTTTTATGCTGCCATTTTAGAATTACTTGTTGGAATATACATTTTCAGGAAATGAGGCAGGAACTGAAGCAGAGACTATGGAAGAATGCTACGTATGGGCTTGCTCTTTGTGCCTTGCTTAGCTACTTTTCTCATAGACTCATACCCATCTGCATAGGGATGGTGCTACCACAGTGGGCTAGACACTCCTACATTAATTAGCAATTAAGAAAATGCATGACAGATATGCTGGTAAGACTAGGCACTGAACTGGGAGCGCAATTAGCAGTTCTCTCACGTTATATAGTTATCATTCAGTGGTCAGCATTGTAGAATAAAAGAAGCTTGCCATTACAGGAACTAGTGACATTTGAAGATGTAGCTGTGGATTTCACCCAGGAGGAGTGGCAATATCTGAACCCTCCACAGAGGACCCTGTACAGAGATGTGATGCTTGAGACCTATAGCAACCTTGTTTCTGTGGGTACGGTGGCTTCCACAGGTAATATTTGATGGTTCTTGTATTGCTTGCTTGATTTCACATTTTCCTTTTCTTAAAGGGAACTCACAATATTGGTTAAATTGTTTGTGTCAAGTGACAGGTCCCTTGTGCCTACCCCAAATTGCAACTTCTTCTGTTTCAGGCTCTGAAGACCAAGGAGGTAGCTATCAGTTATCATCTTCAGAACCGCAGGTTACTAAGCCAGATCTCATTATCAAGCTGGAGGTTGAAGAGCCAGACCCAGAAGATGGGGACATTCCAGTTTGGAGCTTTCCAGGTAGTATCATAATGCCCTCTGTCTTCTTTTTCTTGTAAGCTAGATAAGATTCAGGGCTTTCTTCCTCTCCTTTTCCTTCCTAATTTCCATTGAGAGGTTTCTTATGCACAGCTGTCTCCATTTTATGCTATTAGTTATCAGTTAATTACTACTTAAGCCAGTTAATTCACTAATAACTGCAAAGTGGTGAATTTTTAACTTTTTTTATTCTTGGGAATTTCATAAATTTATACAATAAAATATGACTGCATTTAACCAACCATGTCCCACCTCCTGTTACTCCCATAGTCCTCTCACCATATCTTCCTCCCAATTTCATGTTAGTGCTGTCCATATGTTCATGGATGTGGGGAGACTCAAAGCATCTGTTACCTGAACAAGCTCAAGCCAGCCCAAATTGCATCATAGATTGAAGGTAGACAATCACCAAACCTCAGCCCTGACTAATGAACGATTGGATAGACAAGAGAGTCACTGTTTGAGAATATGGCCTCTAGTAGGACTCTCATGATCCAATGAGGAGACATTAATTGTTATTTACTTATTATTTAGCTAGAATACTTCTATAAAGACAAATTGTCAGGGCCATGAAGGCACATACTCAGCAGTTAGAAGGCATAGACAGGAGGATCTCTGTGAGTGTACATAGTGAGACCCTGGAGAGAGACAGAAACAGAGACAGAGAGATTATGGTTTCCCCTCTCTCTACTCTCTCTACTCCTTCCATTTCCTCCCCACCTCCCCTCCTATACAGATCCACTCCCTTTCTGTTTCTCATTAGAAAACAAACAGGCTTCTATGGAATGATAATGAAATAATAAAGTGATATAAAACAAAAAGTAACACCTCAAAATTGGACAGAACAAACAGAAGAAAAGAGCCCAAGAGAAGGCACCAAAAAGAGACCCACTCTTTCACACACTCAGCAATCCTTTACAAACACTAAACTGGAAGCCATCATACATATGCAAAGGACCTGTAGGGTAAAAAGAGAGAGGAAAAATGTGTATACATAGAAATAAAATAAACATAAAAAATAAGATGATTTTTTTTTTAAAAGAAAGAAGAGACCTGACATGAAATTATGAGACAAGGAACTTTCAAAGATGCCATTCAGTTCATTGTCTGCTTCTGGGCATGTAGCCTACCCCTAAGAGTAGTTTGTTTCCCCAGTGAGACTCCCTTGAAGAAAACTAAATTTTTATTTACAGGCAGTTATCATTTGGATATTGCTTCTGGGTTAAGGATGGGGGTTTGTGTTCACTTCTTCTTTCAGCTCTAAGGCCCTAGCTGGTGCAGACCCATGCAGAATTGTGTATGCTGCCTCAGTCTCCGATAGTTCATATGTGCTTTGCTCGTGTTGCTTTATAAAGGCCTTGTTTTGTTGTTATCCTCTATCCTATGTAACTCTGCCCAAGGCATTCCCTGAGCTCTGAGAAGAGGGCTTTTATGGAGAAATCCATTTAGGGCTCAATGTTCCAAAGTTCTCATTCTCAGAATAATATCTGTATTTGTTCCCATATGCTGCAGAGGGAAGCTGCTATGAGTATAGCAGAATGTCATTAGGAGTCATTTTATTGCTGCATTTTTTTTAGAACAGTATTATTTGGTTTTACACTAGGTCCCTGGGCTATCTAGTCTAGTTTTGTTTTATTCTTCTCTCATCTCAGTCACAGTTACCCCTCCTTCCTCTCCTCTCAGCCTCTTCCCCCCACCTCCCCTCTCACCTAAATCCACTCCTCCTCCATTTCCCTCCAGAAAAGAACAGGCCTCCCCAGGATATCAACAAAACATGGCATAACACCTTAAAATAAGATTAGGCGCATGCCCTCATATCAAGGCTGGACAGACAACCCGATAGGAAAAGGGTCCCAAAAGCAGGTAGAAGAGTCAGAGACAGTCCCTGCTGTCACTTTTAGGAAGAACAAGCTATATAACTGTAACATATATGCAGAGGGCCTGGATCAGACCCATGCAGGCTCCTTGGTTGTCAGGTCAGTCTCTGTGAGCCCTCTGAGCCTGGGTTAGTTGATTCTGTGGTGTCCTTGGTCCCCTCTGGCTCCTACAATCCTTCTTCCCTCTCTTCCATGGGATTCCCAGAGCCATGGGTCTCTGTATCTGTTTCCATCAGTTGACGGATGGAGCCTCGATGATGATGATGATGATGGTGGTGGTGGTGATGATGATGATGGTGGTGGTGGTGATGATGATGATGGTGATTATGATGATGAGTTCATATGATCTATTGATCATATTGAGGTAGATCAAGATCTATGCTAGGTTCTGGTCTATGAGTATAGCAGAAATATCATGAGGAATCATTTCATTGACCTGTTTTGTTTGTTGGTTTGTTTGTTTGTTGTTTGTTCATTTTGCTAGTGTTTGGTTCTATCCTAGGTTTCTAAGCTATCTAGCCTCTGGTTCTTGGCCATGCAGACAGTGTCAAGTGTAGGTTCCCTCTCATGGTGTGGGTCTCAAGCTGGACCAGTCATTGATTAGCCACTCCCACAAGTTCTATACCACCTTAATCCCAGCACATCTTTCAGGCGGAAGTTCTTAATCACTCCAAGCAGTGCTGCATATATATGGGTCTCATCTCGTGAAGTGGGTCTTAAGTCAAATCAGCTATTGGTTGGTTGCTCCCACAAGCTTTGTGCGACCATTACACTGGCATATCTTAAAGGCAGGACACCATTGTCAAAGAGGTTTTGGCTGGTGTGATTTTCACATTACTCCTTTGGTAGCATGAAGAGTATCATTCCTATACCAGTTTGACTTCTTCATGTTCAGTCAATTGTCTTCAGCAATGGGACCTTGCAGTCAGTTTGTGGAGAGCAACCTATAGTCTTGACAAGAGGCTGGGTTGTTTACGGGTTCCCATGGGACCTTTGGCCAACAACTCAATTATAATCTAATCCCAGTAGTAGAAGCTTCATTTGGTAACAAAAGATGGTCATTTGAGGTTCTAGCTCCCCCATAATTTGGTGATTTCATTTAGATTGCCTTCGTGTTTGTGTGTGAGAGTGTGTGTGTGTGTGTGTGTGTGTGTGTGTATGTATGTGTATGTGTGTTTGTGTATTAAGAAGCTTCTACTGTATTAGGTTTCCATACTTCCCCTCTAATTGCCCTTAATTTTAACGATCTCCCCATATTTTCTCTCTCAACGCCCTCTTCCTTTGCCCTTCCACTTGCTCCTCCCATTCTAATCTCCACCTCTTCCCCCATTTATCCATAATTATCTATTCTATTTCCCTTTCCTGGGAAGATCTACCTGTGCGCGCACATACACACACACGCACGCACACACACGCACGCACACACACGCACGCACGCACACACACACACACACACACACACACGCACACTGTCCTGACTTCTGTGATTCTACAAACTGTACCATTATTATCATTGACATAACAGCTAATAATCAGCAAATACATACCATATTTGTGTGTCTGGATCTGGGATACCTCACTCAGGGTGATTTTTTTTTCTAGTTCCATCTATTTACCTGTAAATTTCATGATTTCATTTTTTTAAAGCTGATTAATACTACATTGTGTGAGTGTACCACATTTTCTTTATCCATTCTTGTGTTGAGGGGCATCCATGTTGGTTCCAGTTTCTGACTATTGTGAGTACAGAAGCAATGAGCATGGATGAGCTAGTATCTCTGTGGTAAGATAAAGCATCCATTGGGTATATGCCCAAGAGTGATCTCGGGGTAGATCAATTCCCATCTTTGTGTGCTATTCTGATTTCCATAGTGGCTATATAAGTTTGCATTCCCACCAGCAATGAAGGAATGTTCCCCTTGTTTTACATCGTCACCAGCATGAACTATTATTTGGTTTCTTTTTGTTTTGATTTTTACCTTAGCCATTCTGACATGTATATGATGAAATCTCAAAGAAGTTGTGATTTGTACTTCCTTGGTGGCTTAGAATATGGGACATTTCTTTAAGAGTTTTCTCAGGCATTTGAGTTTCTTCTATTGAGAATTCTGTTTAGATTTGTACCCTGTTTTGTTTTATTTATTTCTTGATACCTAGTTTCTTGAGTTCTTTATATGTTTTGGATATTAGCCCTCTGACAAATGTGTAGTTGGTTAAAAATATGTATTTTTTCCCTTTCTGTAGGCTGCCATGTTGTCAAATGATGGAATCCTTTGTTGTATAGAAACTTCTCAGTTTCATTTGGTCCCATTTATTGTTTGTTGATCTTGGTGTGTGTTTTACCAGTATTCTGTTCAGAAAATCTTTTCCTGTACTTACGTGTTCAATTCTATTTTCCAATTTCTCTTGTATCGGGCTCAGTGTATCTGGTTTTGTGCTCAGGTCTTTGAATCATTTCAACTTGAATTTTGTGAAGCGTGATAACTATGGATCTACTTGGATTCTTCTACATGAAGCGAACTGGTTTAACCAGCATCATTTGTTGCCTTTTTCTAATAGGTGTTTCTGTCTTCTATATAAGAAACCAGATGTCCATAGGCATGGATTGAAATGTCTGGGTCTTCAATTAAAATCCATTGGCTAATGAGTCTGGTTTTTATGCCAATACCATACTGTTCTTATTATTAGTATTACTCTATAGTAGAATTTGAAATTGAGAATGATAAGACCTCTAGCAATTCTTTTGTTATTCAGTACTGTTTGGGGTGTTTTGTGTTTCATTTGAGGATGAAGAGTGTCGTTTCAAGATATGTTAAGAATTATGTTGGAATTGTGATGGGGATTGCATTGAATATGTAGATTGCTTTTGGTAAGATGGCCATTTGTTCTATATTAACCCTAATGGTCCATGAGCATCAGAGATCTTTCTATCTTCTGGTATATTCTTCAATTTCTTAAAGTTTGTATCATATAAGTCTTTCACTTGCTTGGTTAGAGCTACTCCCACACATTTTATGTTGTTTCGGGCTATTGTGAAGGTGCCACAATTTGATTCTTATGAAATCACTCTTAGACATTTTCATTCATAAGAGTTAAAGACTGTGTATAAAGTTCTTTAAAGAAAAAATCCTCATGTCTTCAAATTGATATTTCTAAATCATATTCTAGGGTTTTTTGTTTTCATTGTGTGTATGTATGTGTATGCATAGCGTATTCATGCATTCTTAGAGACACGTGCATGCCATAGCATTTGTTTGAAGGTCCTAAGAAAATTTACAAGAGTAGGGTCCCCTTATTTCACCTTGTGGATCCCAAGAATTAAACTAAGGTCACAAATAACTTTGCCAGCTGAGCCATCTCACTAGCTGTAAATTTTTTTATTAATTTTACATCTGACAGTATTGTTATGAGTCTGTTAACACACATAGAGTGTATTGAGTCGATGGAAGTAATTATGTTGGTGCCTCTGAGAATTGAGACTTCACACTAGGAAATAGAAATGACAGTATTATAAACATCTTTTTTTGTTGTTTTCCTGATAATTTTATAAAATGTTACAAAAAATATTTACATGGTTCTGAAATGCAATCTGGAAAACAAGGTTATTAAAAGCAGCTCAGTGCTGGGGAAACAGCTCAGTGAATAAAATGTTTGGTGCCAAGTCTGATGACCTAAATTCAATTCCTGAAACCCACAGGATAGAGGTGAGAACTGACTTCTATAAGTTGTCCTCTGGCCACCATATATGTGCTGTGGCATGTTTGCCCACCTAACATACAAAATAAATAAAAATACTTTAATTATTCATAAAATGAGTATTTTATCTTATAAATATATCATAATATACTATTATTAAAAATAAATAAGTAAAATTTAAAAAGATCAGTCCAGCTTCTTTTCCTCTTCACCTTACTCTCTTCCTTTCATTGCAGGTAACCATTAGTGCAATTTACAGGTTTATCTTCCCATTGGTTTCTTACAACGTGACCATATATGAATATCCTTAAACACTGACCTATTTTCTTAAAATTATACTTTACTATATACAGTTGTTTGGTTTGGTTTTTGAGACAAGGTCCCATTGTTTAATCCTGGCTGTCTTTGGACTCACTATATAGACCAGGCTGGCCTCTAACTCATAAAAATCTCCTGCATATGCCTCCAAATTTCTGAGATTAAAGATGTTCACTATCACGCCTGGCCCAAAGCACAGTTTTATTTGCCACTTTTCACTTAGTATTTGAGAACACTTCAAATATATATTTGCATGTATATAATTCATTATTTCTTTTGTAGTAATATAGTAACTCATAATAACAGCATACATTTAGTTTAGTAAACATTTTAAGTATTTCTTTGGGATATAAGCTCTGTTGTAAGTATTTGAATCCCTCTGAATATCCATTTTGGTGTTTTATAGGTGGGAAAAATATACAAATAGATTTGATCAAATGAAAAGCTCAGTGGGGATTTACCCCTCATCTAGATGTTCCCCATGGCCACCACAGGGGCCAACTATTTCTGACCACGTCAGGAGGTTCAGATTTAGCAGATCCAAGAAGAGGTTTAACTCCTTCTAAATGCAACTTATGAGACCTCTTCCTGTGAGTCAGTGTTCATCCCTTACCAAAAAACATGTGCTTTTCTATCTAAAGAAAGGAAGTCACAAGAAGGGAAAGTCCAACCATGTTACCTATTTTAAAATCATTGTTACTATAGGAAATCCAAGTGTAATGGAATTTAACTTGAAACTTGAGAAGTAGATGTAATACAGTTGTTTCAACTTTTATTCATGCTTGAAGATTTTCATATGCAATCTTAGAAATTCCAAAGGCCAGAGAGCTAGCTCAGCAGTCAAGAGTATTTGTGTTACTCTTGCAAAGGACCTGGGTTCAGTTTGCAGCACTCACATGGTAGTTCACAACTGTCCACAACTCCAGTTCCAGGAAATCTGATTCCCTGTTCTGACCTCTGTGGTCACCAGGCACATAGCATGGTATACATACATGCAAGCAAAACACTTCTACATATACAATAATTAAATCTTTAAAAAATGAAGTAAATTTAAAGATATAATTCATATAGCTGTGAACATTTTTAGATTTTGTTAGGTTCAGGACATCATTTATTGTAAGATGTCACTAAACAATTGAGTTATGGCATGTTGATAGCATTGATTTTGAGCTACGTTTAGATTGAGAGATGTTAAAATGTATAATATTTTACAGATGATGAAATATGAAATTAAATAGTTTTGCAGTTTAACTGTCTAAATGAGTGGTGCAACTTATTAAGTACATTAGCTGTTAATCAAAATTTTATCATGTTATAGAAGCTTACTCTGAAATTCCTGTATAATTTGAAACTGTCACTTAGAAGTTATGTAGGTTCTATATGTAGCAAAATATAGAAGATGGGAGGGAATATAAATAATGAAACATTATAAAGTCATAGAGTTAAAATATACACAGTTTGTAAGTGAAATAGAGTACATAGTAATGAAGACAGTGGTGCTGAAAGACTGTAACTGTCTTGAGGGAGATACATTTGTGAAACTTGATTGAGAATATTTTGGGGTTTTTGAGCTCATTAGTCTAGATTTTCTGTCATATGGAGCCAGGATCATTAATATTGAATTTAGGAAGCACAGCACTACATTATTCCCTAGATAGAAGTAATATATAAGTCATGTGTTATCAGAAGTTCACATGACTAAGCCAGGTATAGTGCTACATGCCTTTAACCCCAGCACTCAGGAGGCTAAGGAGGGTGGATCTCTATGAGTTCAAGGTTAACCTAGTCTACATGGCAGGTTCTAGGCCAGCCAGGTCTACATAGTGAGACACTCTCTCAGAAGAAAGTGCATTTAGCTAAGAATTAAGGGTGAGAGATGAAATAAAGCAAAGGTAAGACTCTGAAGTGTTATGGGAAGCTTTTATCTATCATAAAAAATGGCAGTACATGAGAATATACCAAAAGATCCTCTCTCTTTCTTTTGGCACTCTAAAAATGATACAATAGCCTCATCTGAGTCACAGGAAAAGCTCTTATAAGATGCACTTAGAGAGAGACAAGCCCAAAAGACCTCAGAAGGTTGGTAGTAGTATTAGAGGTAACAGTTGAGATAGTAGCAATATAGCATTAACTGTTGAGATCACGGCATTTCTGAAAAAGGTCTATTCCCCCATAATGATTATAAATATTGTTTACTGTCTTTTTTTTTTTTTTTTAGAACTCTGCCAAGTAAATGAGCAATTTGAGAGGCAGCATCAGGATAACCAAGATAAGTATCTATTGATGCAAGTTGGATTCTCTGATGACAAAATAATTACCAAGCGTGGCCAGAACTATACTGAATTTGGAAACACATTCCATCTGAGCACAAACATTGTTGTTCCTCATAAATTTGAATCCTTTGGAAATAATATGGTAGACAATCTAAATTTACTTAGTAGAAGCTCTACAGAAAATAAACATGATACTGGGTGTGCAAAATTATTCTTCCATGCAGAATATGAAAAACCTAATTTCATAGTCAAACCCTATGGATATAAAGAATATGAGAAAACCCTTAGGCTAAAGAAAGGCCTTAGCCTTCATCAGAGAATTAAAAATGGAGAGAAGCCTTTCGAATGTGCTGCATGTCAGAAAACATTCAGCAAAAAGTCACACCTCGTGGTACATTGGAGAACTCATACAGGAGAGAAACCATTTGAATGTACTGAATGTGGGAAAGCCTTTAGCCAAAAGTCTCAGCTCATTATCCACCTCCGAACGCATACAGGAGAAAGACCCTTTGCATGTCCAGAATGTGGCAAAGCCTTCAGAGAGAAGTCAACTGTCATCATACATTATAGAACTCATACAGGAGAGAAGCCTTATGAATGTAACGAATGTGGGAAAGCCTTTACTCAGAAATCAAACCTCATTGTCCATCAAAAAACCCACACAGGAGAGAAAACCTATGAGTGTACCAAGTGTGGGGAATCTTTCATACAGAAACTTGACTTAATTATACACCATAGTACTCACACAGGAAAAAAGCCTCATGAATGTAATGAGTGTAAGAAAACGTTCAGTGATAAGTCAACCCTTGTTATACATCAGAGAACGCACACTGGAGAGAAACCTCATAAGTGTACTGAATGTGGGAAGTCTTTCAATGAGAGGTCAACCCTCATTGTGCACCAAAGAACTCACACTGGTGAGAAGCCCTATGAATGTGATGTGTGTGGGAAAACTTTCACCCAAAAGTCAAATCTGGGTGTGCATCAAAGAACTCATTCAGGAGAGAAACCATTTGAGTGTAATGAATGTGAGAAAGCCTTCTCTCAGAAATCCTACCTTATGCTACATCAGCGAGGCCACACTGGAGAGAAGCCCTATGAGTGCAATGAATGTGAAAAGGCATTTTCGCAGAAGTCCTATCTCATTATACATCAAAGAACTCATACAGAAGAAAAACCCTACAAATGTAATGAGTGTGGAAAGGCCTTTCGAGAAAAGTCAAAGCTCATTATCCATCAGAGGATCCACACAGGAGAGAAACCCTATGAATGCCTTGTGTGCTGGAAAGCTTTCAGCCAGAAGTCACAGCTCATCATCCATCAGAGAACACACACAGGAGAAAAACCCTATGAATGCACAGAATGTGGCAAAGCATTCCGGGAAAAATCCACATTCACTGTACATCAGAGAACTCACACTGGAGAGAAGCCCTACAAGTGCACAGAATGTGGGAAAGCTTTTACCCAGAAATCCAACCTTATTGTACATCAGAGGACCCATACAGGAAAGAAAGTGCATGGAAGAGGCCACGCCCACAAGTCAAAGCTCACTACACAGTAGTTAGAAAGCAATGGTGTCTTTCATATACCCCAAAGGAAAGATCTATTAATTTAATGTTGGAAAATAATTACCTGAATTCTAGCCTAATCACTGGGGTAAAGTCAGCATTTCCTTTTATCTTTTTCACCCTAATGCAAGTGGAAAAAGAAGCAGATACATAATTTCTTTGGAAACCACTATAGTCATAGGGCTGCCAGACTAAGAAACAATCGGGTATCAGTATATGAGATTTATGGACTTCAGAAGCAAGGCAGCATAGATAAAGACTCTGCTGAGGGTGGAGTTACACTTGACAGCCCATGACCACAGATAGCTATGACTAAGCCCGTGTGAGGCTTGAGGAGAAACAGGCAGGCAACCCTTGTATTTGTAGTAAGTAATCTGACATATTTGAAGAACAGCTGGAGGTGGGGAAACTGAGGCAAATAACGGGATATAGGGTCTTGTTTACTAATTTGGGGAAAGTAAAGTGTGAAGGACATATGGTAGGGAGTATCTCAATTGTTTGAAAAAGCTGATCTATCTAAAATGTGCTCCTGGCATCTCCACAAGATCCACTGGCAAATAGCAAGACCAGGAACAACTTTTCTCATTCAAAGAAAAGCATTTAAAAGTAATCAAACCCACAAATAAATTTTACCTTCTAGGAATACATATATCCGCATGTGTACAAAATGATCAAAACACAGAGGTACTTGTTGGTGTACTATTTATAAACAAAAGATTAGAAGCTGCTCAAATCGCATCATCTGGATTCTGCTCCCTGAAACTGTGATATATTCATACAGCAGATTCCTCAGAGACAAAAAATGAACAAAAAATAACATGGCTATCATTTCTGTAGTGAGTTGAGATAATCTCCAAGTTACATCATTAGATAGGAAAAGCAAGGTGCAACACAGTGTGTATGATGTGCTACCATTTGTATATAAAAAGGAAGAAGTGGTAAGTCCAGAATTGGTTGTGTGTATAAGCTGTTCCTAGAAAGGAATATAAGAATCCGATTACATATTACCTTACAAAAGGAAAGGGGTGACCAAGGAGGTGAAACTTGGAGACACCTTTATGTTCTCTCATCGCTTTGAAAGTTGTACAGTGTGGATTGACTACCTTTTTGAAAAATAAATCTTTAAAGCTGCATTTTATTCCTTTATTTTTTTATTTTTTAAAAATTTTTTATTAATTTATTCTTGTTACATCTCAATATCATTTTATTCCTTTAATAGTTACTCTAGATACAGAATTCACAACACTTGGTGTATGTAAGTTCAATAGATTTTAATTTATTTTCATTGAATAAATTGAATAACCAGGCATACAGAGGAGCAAAAATATTCAGTCAATTACTAATATATGTAGACATTTTCCCTAAGCATCAAGTAAAGTGAACTGACGTCACCTGGGACCATATAACATATGCCTAAAATAACTAAAACTAGAATACATTTCTTATTTAGGGTACACATTGACACCTTTGGGAAGTTACTTTATTAAAGTCTATTGATATCTTTTCAAATCTTAAAATGATTTTAAATGACTCCATATACATTCACTGGTTTTACAAGAAGCATAAAATACCAAATCAATGGAGGTAAAGTAGCTTGCTCCCAATATAACACTAGTGCTGGTGACATATTTTCCAATATCAGACGTGAAACTGAGCCCCATGAGAATAATAGAGCAACATTTGCTTCATAACAAGAGGTCTTATTTGTCAATTACTGTATTTTTAGCCCTCTTGCTAAGGTGTCTATTCATGGAGTCTATATCTAGCATTAGTAGACAATACAAGCTATGTAAAACCTGGAGGCCAGCAGGGTTTATACTTATCAAAACAGACCTGGGTCTGTTTGTGACTTTCTAGACCACCTATTTTTTAGAGTGTTTGGCTGGGTGGTGGTGATAACACCTTTAATGCCAGTGAGTTTGAGGCCAGCCTGGTTTACAGAGCAGGTTCCAGGATAGTCAGGGCTCCACAGAGAAACCTTATCTTGAATCACCCCCAAAAAAGTGTGTTTGTGCATGCATGTTGAGGCTAGAGAGTCACTCTCCAAACTTTTTTGGGGGGTCTGTGCACAGATTCAAATCCTGGAAGTTAAATTGCTTTGATAATAGATTTCTAAATGCAATTTAGAAAGTTTAATATAACTACTCAGTGATTCTCTCTCAAATGTCATAGCCCCAGTCAAACAGTACTTAATATGTAAATATTTGCTGAACTTGAGTGCTCCGTAAAAGCTCTTTTAACTGCTGAGCCATCTTTTCAGCCTTTTTTTTTTTTTTTTTTTTTTTTTTTTTTTTTTTTTTAGTTCTTTAATTCTGAAAAAAAAATAACTGAGCCATGGGCTCAGAGTGAGAGAAGAGTGTTTTATGCCAAAGGTCAGGCATGGGGCTTTGCAAATGTGAAGTGCTCTCACACTCCGCTGCATCCTTACTTTATTTTTGACCTCTGTAAAACATATGTCAAATTCCAGGGAGAGGAATTTTAAGGCTGACTAGCTTATTCCTGGTGAATTCTTCAGAAAAGATACCCAGGGGAACTGGATATAGCTATTTGATCTTTTTACCAGTAGAAAATCGCCTCCATTAAAGGTCAATCTGCAGTAAAGTGAGGGTTCAGATTGTACCTTGTCCTGGGAATCCTGGGACACCTTCCAGTGCCACAGATGGCAACTTGTTCCAGCTACATGTGGGCAAACTGAGGTGACAGAGACAAAGAAAGGCATGAGGATGAACTGCAGGATATAAATGTGCTGAAGTTAGGGAAAGAGGGGAGGGTAATGAAGCACCAAGTGTGGGTAAATGGGGCAGTAAAGGGGAGACTTAGGGAGTGAATGGGGAAAGATGGGGAATTATGATATATCCAGTGGTGTAAGGTACTTGAAAATAGTTGGGCATAAGTAAACATGGGTAGCACTTGAGGATGGATGAATGGGCAGAGCGGATTATATTGGAGCTAAGGTAAGGCAAGAGACCATCAGAGCAGACTGCTGGAGTGAAAGAATGATGGGGACTTGTAGGTAACAAAGATATGTGGTATGAAGAGTTATAGTCACAGGACCTTGGGGCAATTGGTGGGACCCAAGTGGTGAATTCCACGACTCTGGACTCAGTGCTCAATGAAGGGCCACTCTGTTCTCCATGTCCTTGTTGGTATGTCTGAGGTCATCATATATCAAAAAAAGGAGCTGGGAATAAAAAATTTGAATCTCTGAAGATGAAGAAAAGCCAAAGAATCTGTAAAATATTAGAATAAATGAATTTAGCTAGGTTGGTAAATACTAGCCCAAAGTTTAAAAATTATTTTTCTTTGTACTAGCAATAGCCATAACAGGGACATAATTCAATGTGGGGGAGCAGAAACACATAAAGTCATTCATTGAGACTCTTGAAAGTAGTTGATTGAGGATTAATCTATAAATGTCTAGAGAGCATTAGGAAAGGAGTGGAAGATAGCTGGAAGGAAAGTAAAAAAGCCATGTATCAGATTCTGGAAGTGAGGGGAGCTGGGGCCCACTCTCAAACAAGATGTTGTAGTGAACTATGAAGATGCCTTGTTACTGAAGGATTTGGCTTCCATATGTTGGAAGCACCAGACACCAGTATTCTTTAAGGAGGCATTATGGCAAAAGATCGATACCCACTCAATAGCTAAATCTGTCTTCCAGTCACCACCCCAGTGTTACTTACTGGTGCTCTCTCACTTTGCAACTTTAGATTTTTCTCTTGTCCAGGGCACTTTCTCAATATGGAGACTATGTCTGCTTTGAGAACTTGTCACCCTTACATAGGCATGATTAAATGTGTCAGACCACCCATGTAAGCTTGGAGTGTTGTCATGGCTAAGAAACACCCATTTCTGTGCAGGCCAAGTCAGGCCATTCTGCTAGACGAGGGAACAGATGTTTCCTCTGGGGGCCACAGAAAATGGAAACACAAGCACACACATGGGGGGATGGGCACAGTCAAGAAACAAGCTACATGTGTGGGCCCATGTATCGGCTCCTCTGCTAATGCTCTTACTAATGTAGACCTTGTCCTCAGCAGCGAAGATAAGTGTAATGTCTTAACTATGAGAACACAAGGTAGGCAAAATGGAGAAACATAAACATGCAAAGATGAATGCAAGAAAATGGGTGTGTCTATGCTATAACATGATAGAGTAGTTCCCTTTTGTCAAGCCTATACTTAAATTTCAGTCAACTCTGTTCCAAAATATTAAATGGAAAATTTCCAAAACTACTGTTTTATATTGGCATGCTGAATATCATCATCTCTTTATCAAGCATTTTCATGCTGTTAGCTACTGCCTGTTAGTCACTTAGTAAGTAGATGATAAAGAAAAGCTTAGCAGGCCACACATGGTAGCACATGCCTTTAACTTCAGCTTTCAGGAAGCAGAAGCAGGTGGAATTCTGTGAGTTCCAGGATAATTATATAGAGAGACCTTGTCTCAATATTTAAAAAAAAAAAATCCCAGCAAATCACAAGAACATGTATGTCGAGGTCCAGTTAAATAAAATCAGGCAACTTCAGTTATTCTTCACCACTCAAGTTAAACTTTTTAATTAAATATGAACATATCAGAAATAGGTGAGTATATAGATCAGAGGCATCTAATTAAAACTAAAATACTTTCTGTTATATAATACTTATATCTCAAAATCATCTCTCTCTGTTGACTAGCTAGAAATCCTCAAACTCACTAAACACTGCAGTATGGATGTTTTGTTTTGAATTTTTCACTAGTTCTATAAGTTTGTACATTGTGTTATGATCATATTTACCCCTCCCTCAAGTCCTTTCAGATCCATACCCCCCCCCAACTTTGTACCATTTTTAAAACACCCATCAAGTCCAATTTGTCATACCCATATATTCTTGGATGTGTGGCCTTCCACTGAAGCATAAGCCGTGGATGACAAGGAAACAATGTCTTCTGGATACAGCAGAGTTGCATATATGAGCTTGGTGGTTGTGACAGCATTTTTAAGACTAAATTCCAACATGGAGAGAGGAAGTGGACATGAAGTCCCACTCCTAGGTGAGGAGCTATTGTTGGCAATTGATAGCCACTAAAAGAGGGAGAGTCCATTTTCTTTATGGAATTCCTGAGCATGTGAATAAGTGGGTATCTGACTTGTGCCCTCTCTTGGGCTCTTTTCCTTCTGCTGGCTGTCTTGTCTGACTTCAATGTGATGGGGTTTGTTTTATCTTAGAATATTTTATATGTTTTAAATGAATGAGTCATTATATACCTAGCCTCAGGGGTAAAGATTAATTAACAGAACTGTTATTTATGCCTCATGGGAGAGGGAAAATCAATTTTCTCTAATGGAATGACACTGGGTCAAACACTCCAGGGAAGAACTCATTTTCAGATATAGTTAACCAACAAATAATGGACTCCACATGTTTGTGTTTGTGCTTTTATTTGGTTACAAATTGGTTTTTTGTTTGTTTGGGTTTTTGAGTATTTAGTTGGTTTGTTTGGGGTGATATATTTTCTAGGTTCTGGGCATTGTTATACTGGGTTTTCAGGTTGTTTTTTGAGCAAGAATATATAGTTAAATTTGTGTTACTAGTGAAGAAGAGAGGATGTGGATGATCTTGGGGAAGGGGAAAATATCAAGATATATTTAAAATATAAATTTATTTAAGTTAAAAAAAGAAAAATACCCTGTCAGACCTTAAGCATAGCTCATTGATGAGAGAACTTACTTATGCTTAAGGTCCTGGGCTCCATTCCAGTTATGCAAATGATAAAAATTTATTACCTGAACTGGATATTTCAGCTTTGGAATTTTTTATTTCTCAGATTTTAGAATACTTGCCTAGGCTTTACAAGTTGAGCATCCTTAATCTGAAAACCCCAAATGCTCCAAAATCTGATTTTAATAATCTAAAAAAAGATAACAATAAAAGATAAAGCCAGGTATGATGGTGCACATCTTTAATTCCAGCACTTATGGAGCAGGCAGATATCTTTAAGTTCAAAGCCAGCCTACTCTACAAAGTCAGTTCCAGGCCAGCCATGGCTACATACTGAGATCTAGTCAATGGTGGTGGTAGTGGTGATACCAGGGCTAACATAATCAGCTTGGCACCTCTTCCTTGACTCATATTTGTTATTACCAAGGTGAATTTTACATTGTACTCTATGGAATTGAGCTCTGACTGTTCCAGGAAACAATGCAAACTTAGGTGTTGCTTAAAAGACAGATATTTGATCCCATGAAAGAACTGAAGTGCTCTGTGCATTAGAGGTTCTCCACATGTGCTGGCTAGTTTTATATCAACTTGACATAAGCTAGACTCATCTGAAAGGTGGGAACCTCAATTGAGAAAATGACCTCCATAATATCCAGCTGTAAGACACTTCTTAATTAGTGACTGATGGGGGAGGATCTGTCACATTATGACTGGTGGCATCCCTCAGCTGGTGGTCCTGGGTTCTATAATAGAGTAGGCTGAACACGCCATGCTGAGTGTCTTAGTCACTTCTTGCTGTGAAGAGACACCATGAACAAGGCAACTCTTATAAAAACAAAACATTGAATTGGCGCTTGCTTACAGTTTAGTCCATTTTAATAATGGCAGGGAGCATGGTAGTAGAGAAAATGGTAGCAATGCTACATCCTGATCTGTGGAGAGAGAGGGGGTGGGAGGGACAGAGGGAAGGAGGGGGAGAACACAACAATCAACAATGTTGAGCCTGGCATGGGCTTTGGAAACCTCAAAGCCCAGCCCCAGTAATAGGAAACTGAAACGCCTATCAGTTGGGTGAGAAATGTACAACTGCCCTCCAAGCCCATAAACCTCACCCACAAATGGCATATTTAACTCCAAGCTAGACTAGATTCTGCCAACCTGCTCTTAGTACACATGGTGAATAGTTTGGCCTCCACCTCCTGTAAAGACCAGGCTAGAGACACTCCACTTTTGCTAGGCCTCCATCTTAGTACCTAATGACTGTTTGCCCTCGACTCAAAATTCCAGAAAGATGAGTCCCCATAAAGCAACCCTAACTCAGTGATCCACACCCAGAAATATATAGCCATTACCATCTACTTGTTATGATTTAGTCAACTGTTTTTTCACTTCTGTGACTTGCTTACAGACATACCCAAAGACTATTTTGAGTAGCCTTATCTGTAGTGGATGTAAATACTTTTGTTTTGATCCCAAATGTGGGAAATGAAACAAACTTGTGAGAGGGCATGTGGTGTTTGTCCACTAGAAGAGGAACTCCCTCATGCAGGGCCGTGGTCTTGCCAGCTGATAAAGTATGGGCTCTGAGAGGATATATATATGTATGAGCCCCAAACTAGGGGCTTGGTCTTTTGGCTTTTACATCTCTTCGCATCACTTGGCTGTTTATCACTTTGAGATGCTCCTAGAAAGAAACACTCTAGACAGTGCTTTAAAATTCTGGGTTCCAGCGTCTGTGGTTGCAATCACTTTCCTGAAAATCTGGCTTGCTCTTTAATGGGTCTTCTGGAATCCTGACAATGAAGAGTGGAATCTGCCCAAGGAACTGAGTTTTAAAAACCTGGGTTTTCAGGTTGCTTTTTGAGCAAGAACATAGAGTTAAATTTGTGTTATTAGTGAGGAAAAAAGGGTGTGGATGAACTTGGAGAAGGGGAAAATATCAAAATATATTTAAATTTTAAATTAACTTAAGTTAAAAAAAAGAAAAATACCCTGTCAGACCTTAAGCATAGCTCATTGATGAGAGAACTTACTTATGCATATACTCCTGTCCCCATTAACCTCTTTTCTGCCCTATCTAGAGTAAGTGGGTTAGAAGGGAGGTATAGGGATTAAAGAACCCCAAATAAAGTAGGTTTGTAAGATATCAAAGCCTACACTTAACCACTTAAACTTGTCAGAACATCTTGTGGTTTACCCGTTTAAAAGCCCTTCCCCATACCCGTCCTTCATAGCAGTCTCAAATTTGGCTCAGAGATTGTTTGTCCTGCTAGCAGCTAATCAAATCTTTTAGTTATAATTGGATTGAGTCTATTGTGTTTTCCCAGAAGTCACAAACTCCATAATAATCCCATGTAATTGTAATTGGAAATGGGGCATCAGGAATTAAGGTCAAATACAAGCATAAAGAGGCCCTGATAGGGCAATTGTCCGAGAAACACCAGAGAGCTCATGGGTTCTCTTCCCACAGGGAAAAAGACTAGATGAGGACACAGGAAGGAGGCAGTTGCTCAAAAGCTAAGAAAAGTCTCACCAGAAACATGTGCGTGCATGCACACACACACACCCCAGCACCCACATGCAAAAAAGAAAAAAAAATCAGATTTGGAGCACTTGGTGTTTTTTTGTTTGTTTGTTTGTTTGTTTTTGTTTTTTCAGATTAAGGATGCTCAACTAGTAAAGCCTAGGCAAGTATTCCAAAATTTGAACAATAAAGTCTAAAGCTGAAATATCCATTTCGGGTATGAGATATCCGACCTGTAACATGTAGTACATACACTTAACTGCATATGTAAAAAGACTCAGGGTGGGGAAGATCGTCAGGAAGTTAATGTGACAAAATATGAATTACTGAAGCTGGTTCAAGAGTGTATCATGGCCTGGACCTTAGTGTTTTCCAGCAGGCATGAAGTGAGTGTCTCTTTATGTCCCACGCTACCTGACAGGATATGTGTAACAGCCTCACCACATCCCAGGAACAGCGACTCCAAGTGATGATTTCATTAAACCCCTGAAACTGTGAGCCAAAATAAATCTCTCATCCTTGGAGTTTCCCAAGGATTTTTTTTTTTTGGGGGGGGGGTGGTTTTCAAGACAGGGTCTCTCTGTGTTAGCCATGGGCATCCTGGACTCACTTTGTAGACCAAGCTGGCCTCGAACTCACAGAGATCCACCTGCCTCTGCCTCCCGAGTGCTGGGATTAAAGGCGTGCACCACCACGCCCGGCCTTCCCAAGGATTTTAATAAAGCGACCAGTTACCAACAAATTCCCCCAGGACTTACTTTGCTTGCATTTAAGCTTGTTCCTATTCCTACAGTGTACTTGAGGAAGAATATGGAGTCTGGTTCATTATCTGCTTCTGACTCACATTTCCTTCCTGACCTTTTAGGGATCTCAGAGGCCCAAAATGCGGGCTAAGAGGCCACATTTTCACATTTGTACTTGAGTGTTCACTTTCTTACCTGAGTGTTTGCCCATTCTTTTAGCACTTTCTAGAAATCATTTGTGTTGTCACTTCTCTTACTTCAGCTTTCCCCATTGTTTTATCCACATAGTATATTTATGCACTCAAAAGATTTGTTTTCTTTGAGACAGGGATTCACTATTGTTGCCCTGGCTGCTAATGTAGACTGCGCTGGCCTTGAACTTAGGGAGATCATCATGCCTCTGCATCCTGAGTGCTGGAATTACAGGTGTTTACCAACATGACTGGCCTAAAAGGAAAATGTATAAGCCAGGGATGTGGCTCAGCTCTTGAATTCTTGGTTAGGTCTTGCAAGGTTCTGGGTTCAGTCCACCACATTTTTCAATTAACTTTTTATGTCTTAGAAAAAAAATTGAGTTGAATGTTTATGTTCAACTACTTATTAAAAGAGTCTCTAGTCTAGGCCTCCCTCAAACTGTGTAGCCAAATGGGCTACATTCTCAGTCCCCAATCTTCATATAATTGAACAATTCATACTGTATTTCCATAATTTAAACATCTTCTCTGGTTGTCTTTCATTTCCCTATTTTCACTTCTCAGACTCTCAGACAACGTTATTGTCTTCAACATATATTGATGGTGCATAGAGTCAGCCTTTTATTTTTGGAAACAGTTTCGCTGTTTAATGCTGAATGTTCTGGAACTATCTATGTAGACTGGGTGTGGTGGTTTAAGTAGGAATGACCCCCATAGATAAGTATGTTTGAATGTTTGGCCATAGGAAGTGGCACTATCAGGAGGTGTGGCCTTATTGGAAGATGTATGTCATTGTGGGGGTGGGGGCTTTGAGGCCTTATATGCATAAACTGTGCTCAGTGTCTCACACACACACACACACACACACACACACACACACACACACACACACACACACAACGTCTTCTCCTGGCATCCTGCAAGTCCAGATGTAGAACTCTCAGCTCCTTCTCCAGCACCATGTCTGCCTTCACGCTGCCATGCTTCTTGCCATAACAATGATGGACTAAACCTCTGAAACTCAAAGCCAGTCCCAATTAGTTTTTCTTTATAAGACTTGCCATTGCCATGATGTCTCTTCATAGCAATGAAACCCCTAAGACAGTGGGCTAGCCTTGAACTCCCAGAGATGTTCCTGCCTCTGCTTCCTGAGTGCAGGGACTAAAAGCATAACCCTATATACTGTCTTTAGAACTGATTTTGGATAATTTTATAATTATTTTAGTTCATGTTTGAATCCACAGTCCCCAACTATATATACTATTTTGGGAGATGGTGGAAACTTGAAATGGGGCCAAGATAATGAAAGTAGGTTTGCTTTTTGAAGGAATACTGGTCTCTAGTCTTCCTGTGCTCAACTTCATATTTGTCATGAGATGAGCAAAGGAAGACCAGAGCTTCTGTCCACGAGCTGAGTAACTCTTGGGGCAGACTTGTCAGTCTGTGACCAGCCTAGCAGATGATAAGTCAGCACTAAATGGCAGGAAACAGTACTTCCCTGGTACAGCGTCTATACCTAATTATCTATTAGGAAGTATCGGCTGTCCTTATTGTTGTTTAAAAGTGATAGGCAAAATTGGTCATGGCTGTGGGAGATGGGTACACAGGCCTCAAATATGATAAAGGTGGAGGGACAACAAAAGCAAAATACCACAGTGGAATTTGTTACAAGTGAAATAGAAGTCTCGTCTTTCCGTGAGAGCTGGAATGAATGGTCCACTCTGGGTGGAGGATAATGGGGCAGATGAAATTAAACTACAGCCCATCCATGTTCTAGATGGCCAAGGGGAAGAGAAGAGACTCAACTGGCCCAGTACTGGCTAGAACCGTATCCTAGTATCCCAGGAAACTCTGCTGTCTGGGTCCTCTCTCAGGGTAAGGCTTCTCAGCTCCTGGTGCCTAACACAAGAGCCAGCATGTGTCAGAGTGATGAGTAACTTGAAGAAAGCATAGTAGCTTCCCCAAAGCAATGTGTCTTCCACAGAGATGCCACTCAGGATCAGATCCCAAAGCAACTGAGAAGGGGAGAGAATTGTTCAAGACTCCAAAATGGAAATATCATCATAGTTTTGGGAAATGAATATCACCACCGATGAATGGAAATGGTGGTAGAGCAAATAGAAAGGGTCAAGGTAGAGTCACTCTGGGTCTGGCTGTAGTCACTTTTGAGGGAAGGTTTGGGGCCATGGGGAAAGGGCTGGAAGACTGGATGAGACCTCAGGGAGTAACCTCACAAGATGTCTTATTTGAGGAAACAGAGTCTGTTATTTTAATGCCCGCAATCTGGCTGCACTAGTTACTATGAGGTGGGCTGCTGCTAAACTGGAGGAAAGCCCAAAGGTGGTGGGTAGGACATAGTAGGGAGAGGGAGGAGAAGGAAAGATTTTGAGATTGACAGCCCAGTGTTGCTGGCTGTATAAGAAACTTGCCAGAATGGCCAATGGCAAAAATGTCTTAGAGACTTTGGGTCGGAAACAGCATTGTGGTTGGGGCTGGAGTCAGAGTCTGAGGTTTTTGTCTGGGTGAGGTTGAGTGAGGAAGGAACTAGAGGAAATACCTGAGTCATTGTTATTTACCAAGTATACATGACTCTGGGTTTGGGTTTCTGTCACACAAAGGCTCCACCCTGTAGTCTTCCATTCCTTTGGAGAACAGGGAACTTATTGCAAGTGCTTTTGCTAAATTTTGGTGTGCTGGCCCTCTTAGTCTTTAACAGTTGGTGAAGATTCAGGTGGCCCGCTTTCAGGCTTGAAAGTCTAATTTTTTTTGGGACAGGGTCTCACAATGTAGCCTTGGCTGGCCTGGAACTCACTACATTAGCCGGCCTGGTGTCAAATTCAAAGAGCTTTATTAAAGGTATGTAGCACCACACTTGATGGTAGCTGAACACACAGAATAAGTTAGATACTTATTACAGACTGCAAACTTATCTCGCCCCTTCTATAGAATTTCAAGTATTACAGGTATCATAAATTTTATTATTAGCTGATAAATGAAAACATGAAGCTATGTATGTTTATGAGTCACCATGTGATGTTTAGTACATTTATACAGTACACTTAAATCTGGTGAAACATACCAGATATCTATTTCCTAAAATATTTATCCTTTTTTCCTCCCTCGCCCCCTTTTTTGAAAAAGGGTCTCAATAGCTCAGAGTGGAGTTGAACTCTTGGACAATGCCCTTGAGTTTCTGACTTTCCTGCCTGTACATCCTGCATGTCAGGATTACAAACACCTGGTTTACGGGTTGCTATGGATAGAATCCGAGGCTTGCTAGGCGACCATCCTACCAACTGAACAATATCCCCAGCCCACATTTATAATTTCTTTAGGATAAAATTTGTTCAAAATCTTTTCTTAACACTTTTGAAATGTATGATTACTACCTATACTACCCCTGTGCACTAACACCTCTATAGGATTCCTATTTACCTCCTTTCACCCTTTCCCCAGGTAGGAAATATTTCTCCATCTTTCTTGTCAACTATGATCTGCCTATTTTCCACCTCTCTCTCATAAAGACTCCTAAGAGCCTTCTCTCTACCCATGGTCTCACATCTATCTTCTTACATGCACCCTTAACAACATTCCTTCCATTTCCTCCTCATTCAGTACCAGAACATTCTTCACCCTACTCATTCTTCATACCCTATTCCTCTCAAGTGACTTCCCTGGTCCCCTCCCTCCTCTTTGATTCTCAGTAGAGAAGAAAGGCAGACTTACCCCCCCATCCTTCCCTGAAACCTTCTCACAGCGCATCTGAGATCATGTCCCTCACACCCTTTTCCTTCTCGCTGACTACAATCTTCCCAACTCGCAGAAGTATACCAGGTTTCTGTGCCACCAGGTTACCCACACTGGCTCCCATTCCTTCAGAGGTGCCACTGCAGCACCATTCACTATCTCTCCCCACTTCTCTCTAGTACAATCCTTTCATTCTGTATCATCCTGCCTCCAACCTCCCAGTAGAAGTGTCTCTCCTCCCACTGCAAGTTTTCTGTGCCACTACCCTGGAGCACATATGTTCAGTCACCTCAGAGCAGACTTGTCTGGGATGTTTTAGGATTTATCTGGAGGACTGTCAAAAGAAACCATAGCAAGTCAAAAATCAGCTGTTCCTTCTAAGGTTTGGGATAAAGATATAATCAACTGGCAGAACTGATAAAAATGTTAAAGACTCAGTAGTCTTCTTTAAAAGTACATGACTAATATGGTCTGGGACAGAGTAGTGATGAAGCATGAGGCTTGGGATAATGAGGAGTCTTAGTAATATAGCCATGGGCTTTTGCCTAAGGTCTTAAGGCAAGAAAATTATAAACTGGCATAAATATAAGCAAGAAGGCTCCCCCCAGATGACTGGGACATGTCACTGAATCCATGTGGTTATCCTCAGTACAAAGCTGGAGGATCCCTAGGGCTGTTTGAGTAGCCCCCAGAGGATGGATAAGACAGTCTATTCTCATTATTGATTTGGAGAGTATGAGCTAAAAGGATCAAATTAAAAAATGGTACAATTATTAGCGATCTGCAGAGTACAGAATATTAGATATAAGAAGATGCACGTTGTTCTTGCTGGGTACTCTGAGAGGGCCAAGGAATCAGGGTGGGCCAAGGAAAGAGTCTCAAGGTGTTAGGAATGTTATGGGTAGGCCTACATATTTTGTTTCATTAGCAATGCTGGCTTAAAGCTTTAAAGTTATCAGATAGATACCCATTGGCACAAACACTGAAAGTTTGCAACTCTACCAACACAAATCTGAGATGAAAATGTTGGTGTGGGAACCTAGAAGGCATTATTTACAGCATTTTGTAAGTGTTGGAGAAAGGAATAATACAGTAAACAGATGATAAAATCCAGTGCTGTGGTGTGTATCTATAGATGAGTGGATGAAGGGGAAACTACCCATGTTGTTACAGAGGGTTAAAGTGCCATAAAATTAGAGGGAAAGTACTGGTATGCTGGTTTGTGTTCTGTGCTCCCATATTCTAGGAACAAGGGAGGACAGAAAATAAAATAAAATGAGCAATACAATTAAGGTTGAGTGTGTCGGTACTGTCATAAGATGGTCACTGGAGGCTCATGTAACATAGTAGTATTGCCACACATGACTACTGTTGTAAACATAGTAGTTGTTGTGCACACCTCAAATCCATCATATCCTGTCCATAGTCACAGCAGGAGCTGCTGAAACAGAAAGATGCATCAACACCAGAGGAGGTGTACTGGTGGGCAGACAACTACAAGCAAGGTGTGAGAGTACAAGGAGGAAGAAAGGCCTAGTATGTGGAAGCTTTCTGTATTCCCCTCTGCTGGAACTGAGAAATTGGGGGTGACAATATTCACCTGTTACAGTGCTTGTTAATGAAATGTAAAATAAACCAGTAAGCACATCAAAGTCTCCAAATGTTAACTGCTATTTCTGTCACCACAAGCTTCTCTCCACCCAACAAGGATGTCTTTTGTAGTCAGTGTTCTACTGCTGTAAAGAGAAGCTATGAACATGCCAGCTCTTATAAAGGAAAGCATTTAGTTGGGACTGGCTTATCTGACTGTTTCAGAGATTTAGTCCATTATCATGGTGGGAACCATGCAGGCAAACAAAATGCTGGAGATCTACATCCAGAGAGAGAGAGAGAGAGAGAGAGAGAGAGAGAGAGAGAGAGAGAGAGAGAGAGAGAGAGACGGGCTTTTGAGACCTCCAAGCCCAGCCCAGTGATACACTTCCTCTAACAAGGCCACACCTCTGAATCTTTCTAATCTATTTGAATAGTGCCACTCCCTGGTGACTCAGCATCCAAATATATGAGCCTATGGGAGGGGAGCATTCTTACTCATACTACCATATTCCTCTCCATGGCCCCCGTAGACTTGTAGCCAAACCATAATGCAAAAATGCATTTGGCCCCCATACTCCATCATAGTCTCAATACTGTTTAAAATTCAAAAGTTCAAAGTCTCTTCTGAGACTCATGGTAGTCTCTTAACTGTAACTCCCTGTAAAATCAAAATCAAAAACAGATCACATAGTTATAACATACAATGGCATGGAATATACATTACCACTCCAAAGGGGAGGAAAGCGAGCAAAGTAAGGAAACGATGGATCAAAGCAAGTCTAAAAACCAGCATCCAAATACTGCATCTCTATGCCTAATATCAAAGTGCTCTTCAGATCTCCAACTCTTTTCAGCTTTGTTGGCTGCAGTACCTCTCCCTCTCACCCGCCTTCCCCCCTCTCTTCCCCATCTCTGATTCTACACCTTGTTAGCTCTCTTTGTCAGATATTACATGACTCTGAAATCTCCGACATCTTGGGGTCTCCAAAACAATCCAGGCCTTACCTTCACACCTTGGAGCAATGGCCTCTCTGAGCCTCCGTTCAAGAGCACTCCTGATATACAATCATATCTCCTTCTGTCATGCTTAATTTCCAAATGAAAACAATAACCAGGTTATAAATATGCCTAAACATGATATAACTATCTCACATCCAATTGCATTATATATTTAACCAGGTCATAATTATACCTAATATAACTATCCCTCATACAAATGCAAATGCATTATAAATTTAGAATGTGTGGCAATGTTCTTTGAGGAATAGTCTTTTAGTATCTCAAACTTAAATATGATAATCATTGATATTCTCTTCATTGATATTGCATCACATGATAAAGAAATTGAGGAAAGAAAATACAAGTATCTTTACAAACACATTCTTCACAAAACATGGCAAATACTCATGTCAACTATAATTCTCATGTACGGCCTTAGCTGGTATTTATACATACATTCCTCTACTAGCCATTCTGTATTTCCTCCACCTTCTGAAAGCACATCAGCAGGTCTTGCCTCTTTTCCTGGTGAAGTGACTATCCCTTCCTTCCTAATTGGTCTGTGCCCTTTGTCATCCTGCCTGGATTAGATCGTTGTAGTTTCCCACTGACTTTATGCACAGAGCATGGTGGCACCATGAGGTGCCCCTAAAGGATCTCCTATACTCCAGACATAATTCTTACCTCCCTATGGAGAAGCAGTCCAATTTCCCCCTGGTAATCTAGATAAATCACCCCTCCTAACACTGTTATTCCTTTCTTAAGCCTTTTGCTTTGAGGGAATTAGAAGCCCAAAGTGGCCAATGGGAAGTCTGAGCTTCCAGTTTAATGAAATGTTGTGGCTCCTGGCGGGAGTGATCACCCTCTGGAACCAAAATTTCTAGGCCAACATAATGTATGGTTGCAGGAACAGATGGCAAATTTTTTCCTAGAGGGTCTAAGGGTGGTGTTTGAAACTATTCCTTTTCACACCCCTTGTTTCCTGTACCTGTGGATCCTGGCTATGGGGGGAATAATCCCCAATAGGCATGCCCAGTCATTTGTGTTTTAGTTGATTCTAGATATAGTCAAGATAACAATCAAGAATAGTCACCTCCAGTCCATCCAATTCCTACACACACACAAACACACACACACACACACACACACACACACACACACACACACACACACACACACACACACGTAACTTTAGCTATAAGACACTGGCCTGAATTTTCACCTAGGGCTAACCAAAACTGGAATAACACCCTTGCAAATCAGGCCTACCACCTAGAGCTTCTGTATGTCCTGCCTGCCAAAGAAACTGCTCTGAAACTCTGCCCACCAGTACACTCAGCCCATCACCTTTGCATGCTCTGCCCACCATATAAATCCTCCACTCACGACATACACCCCCATCTGGAGAAACTTCCACTGCTGCCAACTCCATGCCCTACCACTATGTAAGGTGAGTGCATGCACACCCCTCTTATTAGGCAAAATGCACACACACACACACACACACACAAACACATGCCCCCATGCCACTCCCACTGTGGAGAACACACCTTTAGGCCTAACTCTTCACACGGAGCATGTTTTCTATCCACCTCAATATTTTGACACCACTTGCTCTTCATTTTTGTGTCAGAAAATAACCCAGTGTTCCATGAGAGAGACTGTCCCCCCTCCCGTCAGTTGATATTGTGGAGAGTTGCAGGCTAGTGTGGCAGTGCAGACACTATAGGAGAATGGAAACAGCAGTGGCTGTTGAGATTATATATACAAAATGCCCTTTGGCAAGTTATATGAAGATAAGATAACCTATGAATATATACCATCTCTCAATTCTATCAACAACAACAACAAAAAAAGAGAACAAAATCCTACAAATTAAAACATGACAATATGCTATCCAGGTGTTGTGGTTTATAAGACTTAGAAGCTGTGGGTGTTGATGAGGAGAAAGCAGTCACCTTCCAGCAAGTGGGCAATTTCTGGAGAGATTCATGCTCTATAGAGAGCTTCTATTAAATTATAGAGATAAAAGTGCAAAAATATCTCAGAACTACAACACATGTAAGAGAAAAGTGTGACATGCCATGTGACTTACCCTGTGACAAATGAAAGAAAGTATTCTGACCAACACCAGCTTAGTAAAATGGACTTGTTGAGGATCTATTACAGGAATGTGGATCACTTAAAGGCAAATCCCCTGAGCAATCTATGTGCAGCTACACCACTGAAAAGTCCACCTTACTTCATTTCTTGTTTCTTTTATGTCATCAGAAAGGGGTGGAAGATTCTTGACAATTTCAGAAAGGACCTTAAGGTTTGAGGAGCCTCCTCTTTCTCTCCACAAGGGAATGTTCTCTTGATGGAATCACAGCTCTCCTGTGACAACAGAACAACAGTGGTCATGTCCAACATGAAGGAAAGAGCTACTCAGCAACAAAAATCCCTAAAACCTCCTCTGGAGGTCATATTTCCATAGTTGTTCTGTTCTAGAGAGGACTGGGACTACAGACACAAATATGAGTTTGCCTGGCCTGGGCCTAAAATGCTCCATCCTGACTGCTACCTTTCATATTGCCTGAAGGTACAATGCATTCCATTTGGGTGAAAAGTCATCAATGGTATTACCAAGCAGTGAACCAGGGTGCTACAATACTGACCTGTCAGGTGTAGGCTTTGAACTTTTTCAAACCTATTTTATTTGGGGTTCTTTAATGTTTGTACCTCCCTTCCAACCTCCTACCCTACATAGGAGAGAAAAGAGGTTAATGGGAACAGAAGTAGACCATTTTTTTACCTTTTTAAAAATTTTATTTTATTAATTTATTCATATTACATCTCAGTGGTTATCCCATCTCTTGTATCCTCCCATTTCTCCCTACCTCACATTTTCCCCTTACTCCCCTCCCCTATGACTATGACTGAGGAGGATTTCCTCCCCCTGTATATGCTCATAGGGTATCAAGTCTTTTCTTGATAGCCTGTTATCCTTCCTCTGAGTGCCCACAGGCCTCCCAATCCAGGGGACGTGGTCAAATATGAGGCATCAGAATACATGTGAAAGTCAGACCCCACTCTCCACTCAACTGTAGAGAATGTCCTTTTCATTGGCTAGATCTGCGTAGGGGTTTGAAGTTTGCTCAACCATGTTCATAGCAGCCTTATTCATAATAGCCAGAACATGGAAACAGCCTAAGTGTCCCTCAGTAGAAGAATGGATAAAGAAACTGTGGTACATATACACTATGGAATACTACTCAGCTATTAAAAACAAGGAATTCCCGAAATTTGTGGATAAATGGATTGAGCTAGAAATTACCATAATGAGTGAGTTAACCCAGAAGCACAAAGACTCAAATGGTATATACTCACTTATATCTGCATACTAGCCCAATGGGCATGTCCCATGAAAGCCTTCACTTACCAGGAAATGGGGACAGAGGGGAGGACATCCTATTGGGACTCTAGATGAGAGAAGTATGGGAGAATAGCAAAGTAGAAGGATCTAGATGATCCTAGAAACCTACAAGTAGAACATTATGATAGGCAGATTTGGGCCCAGGGGTCCCGCTCAAACTAAGGCACCAACCAAGGACAAAACAGGCAGTAAACTTTAAACCCCTACCCAGATCTAGCCAATGGACAGAACATTCTCCACAGTTGAGTGGAGAGTGGGGTATGACTTTCTCACGTACTCTGGTGCCTCACATTTGACCATGTCCCCTGGAGGGGGAGACCTGGTGGCACTCAGAGGAAGGACAGCAGGTTACAAGAAGAGACTTGATACCCTATGAGCATATACAGGGGGAGGTAATGCCCCTCAGGAACAGTCATAGGGGAGGGGAATAAGGGGAAAATGGGAGGGAGGGAAGAATGGGAGGATACAAGGGATAGGATAACCATTGAGATGTAACAAGAATAAATTAATAAAATGATTTTGGTATACAAATATAATAAAATACTATTAAGCAATAAAAGGACTGAACATACATACATACATACATACATACATACATACATACATACATACACACACACATACACACACACACCTGAATTCAGCCACAAGAAGGGACAAGCTCTTGTTACTTATGGTGGCAGTATGGACAGACTTGAAGACTGTAACATTAAGGAAAATAAGTCAGGCATTAAAAAATAAAGACAGTGATTTCACTCCCTATGTGGAACCAAGAAAATCTGAGCTCATAGAAATCACATAATAATGGATAGATAACAGAGACTAGGGAACATAGGGTAGAAACAATAATAGGGAGAGGTTGATTCATGTGAACTATAACACTGATAGATCACAGGAATGTTATGGTCTTCTATTACACAAAGGGTAATTACGGTTAGCAATATTGTATCATGCAGTTCAAAATGCCTACAAGAAATTATTTTGGATCCCTTAATTATGCAAAATCATGGCTCTCCCTCATTCTTGGGGCCATTAGCCACCAGTCTTCAAGAACAAAGGAACAGAAGAGACAAACTGGGGATGTGGTGGCCCTTGAGTGTCAACAGACATGAAACTCTCCAGGGTCACCTTTGGGGTGGCAGATCAGTTTTATTCAGGGTGAACTAGGGTTATATACAACTTTGGGGAGAGGATATGGATATTCAAGGTGGACAAAGGTTATTGGTTGAAGGGTTAAGGTACAATATCATGCAAACCTCCCCATGTTTAGTGGTTATTAAGGTTATTAGTCTTCTTCTGTTTTAGAGCACAACCCTGGCAAAAGAGTTTAGCTGTCACACGAGGGTCTCAGTGATGTGCCATCACATGATTAAGTTTGTTTCAGAGGTCTCTAGCCAGGTGGTACATCTGAATAATGGTTGCTGTCATGGTGGTCCCAGCAGATCCAAGGGAGATGCCAAGTCCAGGAAAGAATATCTGTCTGGTTCGTAATAATTTCCTCTTCCTCATAGAGATAGACCTATGAAATAATCACAAGGGGGTACAGACTGATTGCAATCAGGGCCACAGAAAGGACTCAAGAGCCTAACTATGACATTGACCTGTTTTCCGGAATAAATTTATAAAGGTAAAAACTGCAATTAGCTCATACAGGGAGTAAATGGTGAGACAGGTGGTCAGCTCTGACTCAAGTTATTTTGAAACAAGTAGTTCTAGTTGCTCTTTAGTTTGAATGGCTTAACTGAGATAAGTGAGGCAGTGCTTAGGATACATACAAAATGTAAACAAGTATGTAGATAACATAATATGAATTATGATAACAATGAATCATCTAGTGTAGGTTACCTTGATCTGGCAGGAAAAGTTAGTGTCAGCTATGAATACCTGCTTCTAGAAAGCACAGTTGAAAAGTTTAAAAATGTTTGAACTTAATTTCACTTTATAAACAAAATGGAAGAGAAATATGAAAATGGCTGTAGCTTTGTCAAAAAACAGGCCTCAGCATACTAAGGTATCTCTCCTTTACCCACTGTGGTAGAGTTAAATTTTTATTAGTCATTCCCACACTTGTTTGTTTCAAGATCTTTGATCCCATTGTGATCCCTGAGATTGTGAACTGTGAAGACCTATCTTTTGTTTAGCATGGTTGAGCCCTATACATACCTTTAATTCAAGAACTTCCTGTTTATTGTAAACAGGAGATTAAGGTGTTATTCAGTCAGCCCTAGCACACACCTTTAATACAAGAGCTTCTGTACACAGGAGTTAATAAAGTTAACCCTAGGTCAAGAGGCAGAGCAAGAAACCAGCTGACAGGGATTAAAGAGTAGGAGGGATGTAGAAGTAGCTCTTTAGCTCTTGGGCTTTTAGCTTTTAGCTCTTCAGCTCATTGGCCTTTGGATTTGAGCCTTTGGCCTTGGGTTTTTTGTTTATTTGTTTGTTTGTTTTTGTTTTGTTTTTTTGGCCTTTTCCTCCTGGGCTGTCAGCTGAGCTAGTGAACCTTTTGGCTCTTTTCCATCTGGGATGTGAGCTGAGTAGGAAGGTCAGCTGGGTGCTTTCTCTGCCTCTCTGAGCTAGCAGGTTTTCATCCCAGCATCTGGCTCTTGAGTTTTTATTGGTAAAATAGAATGTTTGGGATTTTCATTTATAACAACACAAGTCCTTTCATAGAAAGTTTAGATTATGAGGAAGTCAACTCATTTTTATTTTCATTTTAAAGGAAAAGAGGTTGTCTATTTTTAAAAGTAATATTTGTTATTATTTTTTTGTTTTCCTTGTGTAGTTTTTTGTTTTTTGTTTTTGTTTTTTTCTGCCCTCGTGAAAGGATTTTTCTTTCTTTTTGTTCTTTTTTCTTTTTCTTTAAAATAGTCATGTTGGGGGCTGGAGAGATGGCTCAGAGGTTAAGAGCATTGACTGTTCTTCCAGAGGTCCTGAGTTCAATTCCCAGCAACCACATGGTGGCTCACAACCATCTATAATGTGATCTAATGTTTTCTTCTGACCTGTAGGTGTACATGCAGAGCATTGTATACATAATAATAAATAAATAAAATAAAATAGTCATGTTCAGTAATATCTTTCACGGGCACAGTAGCTTTTATCAACTATATTATCAGGGTGATCTTTTTTTTTTTTTAACCAGGAGCTGAAACACCCATCTCTTTGGTTTTTGACTTTTATTTTTTAATTGTCTGGTAAATGTCTTTACTTTGACAAATATTGATTGCATATGTTTTGTATGATACTGGCAATTTTAGTAGTTTAAAGACAGAACAGTTAGATTTGGCTGTCACCAACGTACTAAACACAGTTGGCAGCCCTCAGTAAAGATGGTTGAAAAACATGACTTACCCATAGCAAATATGGTGCTGCCCTTAATCAAGATGGCTGCCAGTCATGTGACTGCTCTTAAGCTGATTGTGAAACTAGTTTTTCCCATAACAAAGATGGCGACCAATCACAGCTTGTTTATATTTTTTCCTGCCGTTTTTTTGCTGTCGGCCAAGGGTGTAGACGCCTGAATAGCGGGTGTCATACTCAATGTTTTGTTTGTGCCTTACAGTCACTTCCTGGCTCTATGTTTGCTTCGGCACCTAAAACTGGTTTGGGCAGTAGGACAGTGGGAGGGAAAAGCGGCCATATCCAGTGCAATGGTGTGTCTGCTTGGCAGCATGTACTGCAGGCTCCTGGGAAACAGACCCATCCCGCCACAGCCGCTGCCATCTGGCTCCTGCTGCTGCACTGACAGGGACTCAGTCTCAGCACCTGGGGCAGCACCCCATCCTTCAGGGCGCCCCCTAAGCTTTGCTTCTTCCACAGGGAGGAACTGGCCTGGCCTGGCCGACTGGCCCCAGATCATAGGCTGGTCTCTGGAGCACGCGCAGTCGAACGTGCTTTCCCCGCCTACTGGCCGCTGGATTCCTCCCCCAAGCGCTGGGCCGCAAGATGAAGCCCAAGTATGGAACAGCTTCCTCTCTGCTCATCAGGGCCCAGTCTCCGCCAGCGTTTGCTCCCACCCAGCAAGCCCCCACCACTTGATGCCTGCGCCCTTTGGTGGACAGGAGGAATGCGCACGTACCAGCCCCGGGCATGCACATCCGCTATGATAGTGGGGGCGAGGGTGGCAGCATCATAGCCTTGCTGGGCGAGCTCAGACCCGCTATCTGGCTGGGACAAGCTTGTCAGTGTCTGCCCAGCAGGTTTATTTCCCTCCCAGCTAGTGCGCCCCGGCTATGCATTGTTCTCTCGAAGTGTGGCAGCACTGTCCGGCTGATAGCAGTCGCCCCTCTGCTACTTTACGTCGGCCTGACCCCCAGAGAGCAGATTGGGAACGTGAGACAAGCTTGGAGTGGCAGGTGCATGCCTGCGTAGGCAGTAGGCATAGCGATTCTGGATCTAGCCCAAAAGACCACACCTTGCTATGGGGGTTGGGAGGTGGGGTGGGCGGGGAAGAACCTGTCTGTTCAAGGAAGCGTTCTGCCTAATATAGAGGGATCCAGCTTAGGCAGAACAGGCATCAATTGTGAATGCTTAGAAGTTGGGACTCCCAAGGGAGGGGCGCACAAGCAGAAGGGGAGGCGGAGCCAGCCGTGGAACCAGACAGAGGCTCCTCTCTGCCCTCGAATGGAGGTGGAGGGTTAAGGGATTATGAGGCTTTTCCTCCTGAAAAATGCTGCTTTGCTGGGAGAGAACGAGGCAGGAAAAGCCACTGCTACCTTTGTAATGGAGTCCTAATTTCTCTTCTAAAGATTGTCTCCAATTTTCACTTTGTTTTTTATCTCGGATACCTTAGCGTTTTCCTCAGTCCAATCTGTAAATTTCTGTGCTTTTTCACCTGTCTTTCTCCTGTGATGAGAATTACAAAATAATCATTAAATTATAAATAAGTCCCAGTGACATGATCTCTCCTCTATTTGTATCTTGCCATCATTTAAGCTATTTATATCTGTCTATGAAATTTTAAATCCAATTCTTTCTTTTTATAACATAAAAACCTTTCCTAACTCTTTGTTGTGTTCCGTCTCCCTCTGGTGTTCAATACAGGACATTGCAGCAATTTTGCCCAGGAAGACCCAATGCAACTTCTTCCCTGCTGCAGGTTGCAGCTTGGTATCCTCCAGTTGTTGGCAGGACCAAACTGTCCCTGTTCCCAGTGTCCACCAGCCTTGCTGGCCCTACCTTGGCCCGTTAAAAAGAGCGTGCCTAACTTAGCGTGTTCTGAACCTTGGAACCACGCGGCCCTTGGGAGTCCTACAATAATGCAGTCCTGAGCACCTTTGGTTTCCAGGCTGGGTCAGACAGGGCTCTAGGCTGGTGACGCCAACAGCTGTACCAGGTACTAGCATATTTTAACATCACAGGGACTGGTCTGCCGGCCTTCTGTACTACAAGGGTCCTCTACAGGCCTGTGAGTGGGTCCTGGTATGTCTAAGCTATAGGCTGAGGTGCAGCCTCCCCCATCCCGCACAGTAGGGTCTGTTTGGCATACAGCCACACCTCATGCAGGGAGGGAGGCCCCATTTAGCTCACTATAGTGTGCTTTTAACCCTGCTGCTCTTGCAAGAAGTCACTGCTGGAAATACAAGCTGAAATTGCTCTATTGTCCTGACTCTGTGCAGCATATCGTACAATGCTAACTGGGCTGGCACAACTGCTGAGCCACCTTTTCAGAGAGAATATTGCATCTACCGGGTACTTTTTCTCAGGTTAGCTTAGATTTAAGCACCAAGTGAGGTGTGCCAAAATGTAACATTTAATTAATAAATCAACAGTCTTTCTTTACCCCCCCCCCCAACTCCCAAAATAACTGGCGCTAATTTATTTTATAAGCTTTAAAGCACTAGAGCTAGTGCTATTTAGCTACCTCACAGCTACATATCCCAAGTTACTTGCCAATAAGTCATCCTGTCTGGGCTGCATCTGCTCCATCAGGCCAAGTCCTTTTTCCATCTTTCTTTCCTCCCTCTCCCTGGCCTAGTGGTCCTTTTTTGAATGGAAGCCCAGGAACTGCAACCCTGCCTACTTCTCTTCTGCCCAGCCCAGGGTCTCAGCAACTTTTTTTTACAGGACAGTCAGGCAAAGAATGCCACTACCCCTTTTAAGGACGGAGGGAGTATTCACTGGCACATCTGGGATCCTTGTTCAGGTGCCATCTGTGGCCCTCCGTTACTGGGGCGGTTGCCTACCAGTCCTCAGGAACAAAGGAGCAGAAACAGTGAACTGGGGATTCAGTGGCCCATGAGCCCAGATGAAAATGAAACTCCAGGATCAGCTTTGCAGAGGCAGATCAATTTTATTCGGGGTGAATGAGGATTATATACAACTTTGGGGAGGAGAGGGAGGGATATCCAAGGTGGGCAAAGGTCATTCATTGGCCAGAGGGCTACTGTACTAAGATGCCTCATTTACATGGAGAGGCATTCCAGGAATCCAAGGTACTTGCTGAATGGGTTCTTATAGGGAGAAATTTCTAAGGACTACATCACATTCCTCAGGTAGAGGGTGTGAGGGTCCGGGATATCCTGGGCAGAGAAAAGGAAGCCTCACCAACGAAGGGAGTCCTCCATTTTACACCAAGTTCAGGGCTTGCTGGTCTTGGCTGAATGAGACCTTAGCAGCAGGGTTTCCCAACACAAAATGGTAAATATTTGAGATGATAATGTTAAGTAATCTAAGCTGATTAACACATACTTGTAAATAGAACAAAAACATTACACTGTAGTTCATAAAAATTCAGAATTAATACTTATCAACAAAAATGAATTGAACACATTAAATTCAAGGGTATTTGCTCTTCTGTTAAATAAGAAGGAAAACTTTGGAGACAATAATATAGGAATACATACATATAAATGATACAATTCAATAATAGTATCCCACTTTTAAAATAAGTAAATACTTGAATGTGTTGGAGTGCAACTATAGTTTTGGCTATTTAAAAGCCTGAAGTGCAAGGGGCAATTAAACCTCAAGTTCAGCCCAGTCTATGCAACATGATGACACTTCTGGTCTCAAAAAACATGGGCACAATGTTTTAAAAGATATATCAACCAAGATAATATGTCACATGCAAAGGTGCTCAATAGCATTGCTTATTAGAGAAGCATACATCAAAACCACATAAAAAAATCCACCCCAACTAAAATGAAGAATAAAACACTTTGGGAAAGGATACAACATAATAGTGATATTTATATGCTGCTGCTGCTGAGAAATGTAAAATGGTACAATTGCTTTGCAAAAAAAAAATCGTTTGTTAACTTTTGAAATAGTAAGTATGTGCCTACAACATGACTAATTCATTCACTCCTAAGCATTTATCAAAGTGAAAACTTTTCACCCAAAGACATGTATACAACCATTCTTAACCATTTTATTTATGGTTTCCAAAAACTAGAAATACACATTTCTGTCAATAATGGACATATTTTGGTATATCAATATAATAAAATACTATTAAGCAATAAAAGGACTGAATACACACACATATATCAACACAAATAATTATGATGAATAAAAGTAAAACAAGAATGCCTATGATATAATTCAGTTCACATAAACTTGTATAATTTATGACAAGAAAAATCATGGTTGCTTGTGGGTGGGAAAAGGGTGTGGAGGAGGGCTAGATGACAAACATTATGGAAGTGAAAATATGCTCATTATTTTTTGTAGTGATGGTTTGAAAATTACATCCTTGTGTCAAATTTATACTCAATACTTTAAACAAGTTACACTTAATCTGTACTAGTTATACTGCAGTGAATACATAAAACATATTTTTGAGGGAAAATAGAAAAAAATGAAAGTAAACTGCATGGTGTATTGTAATATTAGGTTGAAAACAATATTCTGATCTTATAGGAAAATTTCCCCCTTATTTTTCAGGAGATGGGTGCTTAATTACTTACAAACATACATGTTACAGTCCCTATATCTAACTATCAACATTTGGGGAAAAATCACATGTGCATTGTTAAATCTTGATGAAAGTTACATGGATGTGTATTACGCTATCCTTTATATAGTTATACATGATTGAAATTTTATATAATTAAAATGTGGAGAAAATTCTATTATATTGTATTATTACCTATCTTCCTCTTTAAACAAAGAGAAGCATTATCTTTATTATCCTAGAATGTAACCAAATCAACACAAAATGTCTAAGAGGGAATTATTATCTATCTTTAGTAACCTGGGATGTAAATATTATAATGCTGCTGTGTTAATGTATAAATATGAAGAAACAGGAGAGATTCATGAAGATTTTTTCACTAACAGGAGGCTAGATTCAATCACACAAAACCAGAAATAATGGCAGAAATACAGGGTGAGGAAAATAAATATAGCAGATACAATAGTATCAAACACATACATAATTTGTACCACTAAAGAAGTGAAGAAATAGATCAGAAAAATACTAAGCAAAATAAAACTTCCCTGATGTGAATGCATAAAATGGCTCATTAAAAAAATAGCAAGGAAAAGAAAAAGACCAAGGCATATACTAACCATAAATCTGAACTTTCAGACTAAAAAATTTGGCAGAAGGTATATTATGTACAATGAAAAAGAATGAAAATGTTGTCTAAATTTTTTGATGGCATCACTCGATTTTAGAGCATCCATCATGTTTTCAGAAAAGTATAATCACTAAGAATTATGAAATAGAGGATTTCAAAATATTAACTGGGCCAAACTCAATTTGTAGGAATAGCTGGGGAAGAAAAGGCAAGAAAGCTTAAGTTGGAAGACTAGTCATTGTGATGGCTAAGTAGTGCTTTAGGATACTTTGAGAAACCAATTTTATATAGACATGGCCATATACATGGAAAAATATACATCCAAATATATATTTCAGTTGCTGTCATTCACCTGTCCTTCATCTCAAGGACTTTTGGAGGTAAGTTTACTCCTTCCCTTTGACCTCTCTCTTGTCATTTCTACTTTTAGCCAACTTTCACTTCTTAGTTTAGTCCAGACCTCCACAGAGCAATCCAGTCCCATGACCTCACATTTTGCTATTCAGAGAATTTGCTTTGTTTGGTAAAGTAATGTTACTGGACTGCAGTAATTCCTTGAGGTTTTCCAATCGCTTTCCTTAAATTCACTTTCAAAATAGCACTCATCTAAGTTAAAAATGTCCACACAAATTGAAAATCAGTTTCTATCTTCATATGAACTGGTCTCCAGTTTAAATGTCTCCCCTTGAAATACTCCTTGAAAATACTTTTGTGAGCTCATTTCTCACCTGTATTTTTATGAGCAACTCTATACATGACAAGCAGGCTCAGTAAGTAGGCTATATCTAGTATTCATTAAGGTTTTTTAGAGGAGGAGGGGAAAGAGACAGTGAGATTGTGTCCTCCCAAGAAGATATATGGAGAGCCTAACCCTCAGTGCCTCAAATCATGACCTTACTTGGAAAGTCTTTACAGATGTAAAATAGTTTAAATGAAATTATTAAAGTGGTCACTAACACAGTACAGCTGGTAATCTTATAAAAGGGGGAATTTAGACACAAAGACAGACACACAGAGGGACTACAATGTGAAAGACACACCTAAGATAGCCAATTTTAACACCTGAGGCTACCAGATGCTAAAGGAGAGATATGGGCTGAGGTGGCAACACATAACGTTAATTCCAGCACAAGGGAGGGAAATGCAAGCAGATCTCTCTGAGTTCACGGTAATTGTTGTGTACATAATGAGTTCTAGGCCAGCCAGAGGTATATAGTGAGACCTTGCCTTAAAGGGGTGGGGAAAGTGACAGTCATGGGAAAGTTGGTTTCATAGCATCTTTAGAGGGAGTATGGTTTTGATGATATTTTTATTTTGACTTCAAGAAAGAAAATAAGTTCTAGTGAATCAATATACTTCTGTTATTTTAGGCCATCACATTATGGTACTTTATTAAAGTAATCCCAGGAGGTAAGCATACGTCTCAGTTTCTCCGTCAAATATGAGATGGGTAATAGGGTAACTTTTAGAGGTCAAATGATAGCATGCAATGATGCTACTTTGTCTGCAACAGGGCAGAGTCTCATGTAGGTTAGGCTGACCACAATCTCCCCAAGGATGACTATGAACTCCTGATCATCCTGCTTCCTCTCCAGTGTTGGAATTACAGACTTGTACCACAACACCTAGTTTTTATATGGTGCTGAGAAGGACAGAAACTAGAGCTTCCTAGGAGGAAGGAGTATATTAACTGAGCTACATCCTCAGTTATGTATCTACTTTCACAAACCAAAACAACAAATCACTCACTATATAGTAACACATAAATTTCTACACATGATACTGAATACCAAAGTGCTCATTGTTAATTACTTCCCAACATGTGGGGAAAGAATAGTAGAAGGAAAAAAAAAAGAATAGTAGAGGAAGAAATGCTGTAGCGCATATAGCAGCTAGCTTTTTCTTCCTGGGAATAAGTTATCCAAAACCTGGTGCCTTAAAACAATCAAACTAAACATTTTAATCCTCAAGTACGTTAGTTACTTGGGATGGGTGAGAGAGTTTTCCTAGTCCAGGCTAGTATCTTGCTTTCCTATTATTCTGAAAAATAAAGACTTAAATTGTAGCAGCTCCAAACAAGCATTTGTTTTTCTCCCACTTTTTACGGATCAGAATTTTGTGTATAGCTCAGAAGAGGGCCTCAAGTTGAAGGTCCAAACTTAAAGGGCTATGTTCAAGCCATCTAACTCTGGTCTTTTCTGAAGATCTTATTTAGGGAAGATATGCCTCAAAATTCTGAAACCTGGGCATTCCCATGGGGCTAATGAAATGACAGTTGGCTTCCTGTAGGGTAAGCCATCTGAAAAACTAAGGACACACCAAAAACATAAGCTACGGTGGTTTCATAATTTCATCTTGTTAGTGATATATTTGGTTCATTAAATCCAGCCCAAATTTAGGGGAGGGGAACAAAAATACAAGAATAAATACCAGAAGCAAATCATCATTCAGGATCATCTCAGAGGCTGCTGGCCAGTTGCCTTAATTGAGGGTGAGTGGCTAGGATAACTCCACTCGCACCTCGCAGTTGAAAATCTAGTTAGTCTAGGTTGCCTTAGCATGTCTCCTTCATCAGAGTTCCATATGCTCTCTTACTTTCCAACATCACATTCTAGGACTCAAGACTTCTAAGAGAACTTTGTAACATTTTTCTAACATAGTGTATTTTCTGGTCACAAATTATTCATAGTGCAATCTCATGAATCTCATTGTCTTTCCAGGTCCTTCAAACATCTTATCCACAATGATAACATCAAGCTCATATCCAGGATTTCAAGTCCTCTAGATCAAGTCTAGATGTGGCCAGAGATTCTTGAGGTAACCATTTCTCAGCCTTTTAAATTCAGATACCTGTGAGCTAAATGACATTTTTATGATCTCTCAAAACACAAATATTATGTATGCAGGATGGTATGGGGATAAAGTGAATATAATAAATACTCCAAGTCTAAAAAAAGAGGAACAAGAAGCCCGCATCATACACTGTTTCATACCAAATCAATTCTGAAATCCTACAAATGTAGTCCAGGTCCCTTTTTCCTAGGGGCACTGTCTTTCTACTAAATGAAAGAAACTAGGAATGCTATCTCATGGTCAGCATGACAGGATTATGTTCTGCAACCATATAAATTTATACCTGCAGATATGTATATACACAAAATCAAAATTACTTTGGATAACTTCAAAGAGATATTCATTGACAAAAATATTTGATAGACACAATCATTCTAATTTTAATAAGGAACTTCAACTATTCTTCCTGTTACGCAGTGTATTTCATCACAAATACCCTACAGAGCTGAGAGTTTTATACACCAAATACATTATTTTGTTGCCTTATTGCTCATTTTGGTGTTACTTTTACTTGCTTACATTACTAAAATTTGCATAATTTTGCAATCTCTTTCTAAAGAAGAATTTGATAGCAATTTGCCTTGTAACGCTTTCTATAGGAAGATGGTTCTTAATATATAAACTAACATTATTTTTCCCAATATAAATTCTATTGTTTTGTGAGGCTATGCAAATACAGAAATTCCCTTTTTGATGTATTCCTAAAGGGTCTTTTCAAAATAACTTTTCTCATCTGGGTGAGATAGCTGGATGTTTCATATAGGTTATTTATATAAAGTTTGGCTTAGATCAATCTTATACACTTAGATTTGACTTCTATCATAAGGCTGTCTTGGTTTGATGAAGCACGGTTCTTTTCAGGTATGAATGCTGCGATGCATACTAAGGACTGATTTCTGAGTAAAGCCCTTTCCACAGTCACTGCACTTGTAAGGTTTATCCCCAGTGTGAACAGTCTGGTGTTTGTTGAAATTAGACCTGTCAGTAAAGGCCTTCCCACACTCTGAACATATATATGGTTTCTCTCCTGTGTGGATTCGCTGATGTACTTTGAGATGTGGTTTCTTGAAGAAGGATTTCTCACAGACAGGACATTTATAAGGCTTCTCCATAGTGTGAACTCTCTGGTGTGTAACTAACTGTGACTTCTGAATGAAGGCCCTCCCACAACTGGCACAAACGTGGGGTTTTTCTCCAGTATGAATGGTCTGGTGCTTATTGAAATTTGACCTGTCAGTAAAGGCCTTTCCACATTCAGCACATATGTAAGACTTCTCTCCGGTATGAGACTTCTGGTGAGTATTGAGGTTTGACCTGTTGGTGAAAGCCTTCCCACACACGGTGCATATGTAGGGTTTTTCTCCCGTGTGAATTCGCTTATGCATCTGAAGTTGGGACTTAGAAGGGAAGGATTTTCCACAGTCACTGCACTCATACGGCTTTTCTCCAGTATGAATTCTTTGATGTGCAATCAAGTGTGCCTTCTGGATGAAGGCCTGCCCACATTTAGTACATATATAGGATCTCTCCCCTGTGTGAATTCTCTGATGCATTCGGAGTGTTGACTTTTGGGTAAAGGCTTTCCCACACTCATTACATTTGTGATGTCTCTCTCCAGTATGGATTTTCTGGTGTATATTGAGGGCTGAGCTCAAAGAGAAATCTTTCCCACATTCACTGCATTTATAGAGTTTTTCTCCAGTGTGGGTTGTTTGATGCCTGAGTAGAGATGACAGCTGGAAAAATGATTTTCCACATTCACTGCATTTGTAGGGTTTTTCTCTAGTGTGAGTTTTCTCATGCACCATTAATTCAGAATTCTGGATGAATGCCTTCCCGCATTTAGTACATATGTATAGTTTTTCATCTCTATGAACTCTCAGATATATACTAAGTAGTGGTTTCTGTGTAAAAACATTTACACATTTGCTAAGTTCGTGGTGTTTTTCCACTTTGTGAATTCCGGAAGGAATGAAGAAATGTGATTTTGGGGTGAAGATTTTTCCAAATGCAGCACATGTTTTTGCCTTTTCCTCAACAGGAAATATCGTACTTTGACTATGTGTATGCTTGATTCTGAGGACTTTTCCATACTGATTATTTTCACAGAATTCTGCTCCCACATGTGGATTTTCAAGGTTAGTATAAGAAGAACTATTGGCAAAAATTTGCCTGTGCCCTATTATTTTGTCAAAATTCTTTGTTGCTTTGTTTTTATTATGAACATGTAAGTCTAAATTATGCTTAAAATGATTTTGAAACAAGTCTTTCTTATGGGGTCTTCTCTGTGAAGGAACAACATTTGGTTTGGGGTCTACATGCTTTCCAATGTCTATACCTTCATAATCCCTCTTGGCATTCACTATTTTCTTATTGAACGCAGAATAATTCAAAGGGTTGTTCTGTTTTCTCTGGTATCTTGTGATCTGTTCAGCATCTTTCCACAGTTCTTCTAAAATGGAATACAATGAATCATCCCTTGAATCTTCATCCACTGTTTCACCATAAAATGTGGCTTTTCCACAAGTTCTTTTCTGTGAGTTCTTAATCCTAAACTTTCCATCTAAGAGGGAAAAATACATAAATTGACATAAAGAATATATTAGGATTAAAATGTACATATAATCTAAATTAATTTCATGAATCAGTAATGCTGATGACAATTTTGGCAGAAAATACATACAGAGCACTTATCATGTGTCAACTTCTAGTGATACTTATGTTAAGAAATATATATACAGAATCTCATTTAATTCTTTCCAAACTCTATTAGTTATCTACTATTATTATCTACCTTTTATAGATAAGGAAACTTGCCATAGAACATGGTTATCAAGTGGTAAAGATTGGAGTTCAACATAAGCAGCCAAGCTCTCTTTTGACAGGAAGCTTGAATATCAAACAGGTAAGACAGAGTTTGGATAAGACAAAGATTTTAAGAGGGAAATTTGTGGAGAGGATAAGCAAAGAAAATGTAAATCAACATCTTCATTAGCTTCCAAGTCTAAGTCTTCACTAGTCTCATTCTTTTATCTTGCCTATTTTTTTAATTCCATGCTGGCCTACAATTCATTATGCAGACAAGATTGGCCTCAAACTTAAATGGAAACTACTGGGATTTATGTATATGCCCCTCATCTCACTTATTAGCAATAATACAAAATTAGTGTCATAAAATAACTTATCCGTTATGTCTACATGGGTAGGTGTTGTAGTCTAGTCCATCCTAATTTACACAAAAAATAAATGGATATCTATACTCCATTTCTGTCTCCAAATACAATTGCTTCTTTCATAACATGTAACACACACACACACACACACACACACACACACGTCATTCCATATATATACATATTTATCAAAAAAGATGGGCCATATGTGGTATAGACTGATAAGGCAGAAGCAAGCAGATATCTGTGAGTTTGACGCCAATCTGGTCTACAAAACAAGTCCAGTACAGCCAGGGCTTGTTACACAGAGAAACCCTGTCTTGAAAAAAAACTTTATATGAAAATGCAAAAGAGCAAATTGGAGAACCTATACAAGCTGGTTTGAAGATTCAACTATAAAACCTATATATATTGCATATATTTTCCTAAAGGACAATGTCATAACTATATTTTCCATACTCTTAATACTCTGACAACAAAGGCTAATATGATCCTATAGAGACGGTCTCCCTCAGGGTTAGCTAATTCCCAGGAAATGCAAAAGACTCCCAATCAACATGCTTTTCATATGCAAAGCAACCAAGTTGATAGCCAAATTCACATCTACTCCTTTACTGACCTCTGTCTCCCTAACCTAATCTTCTCAGAACCGAATACCAGGCAACTAGGGTCGTTCCTTATAACCTGGAGCCTAAGAAGTTGGGCGGTTGTTCTAAAGAGGGTGACGCCAGGCCTGGGCCTGAATACATCCTCACTAACCTCGTCCCAAGGGGACCCTAAGGACCTTACCCTTTCCTGACACCACATACCCTAATGGGCTGGAAATCTTGCTTCACTCAGGACTGCATCCTTTCTGGGGAACAGCCACCTGCTTGGACAAGAACAGAGGGTTTGCACTGATGCTACACTGGTTCACATTGATGCTACACTGGTTCACATTGATGCTATACTGGTTCACGCTGATGCTACACTGGTTCACGCTGATGCTACACTGGTTCACGCTGATGCTACACTGGTTCACGCTGATGCTACACTGGTTCACGCTGATGCTACACTGGTTCACGCTGATGCTACGCTGGTTCATATTGATGCTGCACTGGTTCACATTGATGCTATACTGGTTCCTGCTGATGTTACATTAGTTCACGTTGATGCTACACTGGTTTGCGCTGATGCTTTTTACCAATTTGATACAAGATAGGGTCGTCTGGGAAAAGAAAACATCAACTGAGAAAATGCTTCCATCATATTTGATTATCAATGGGGCATTTTCTTCTTTAATGATTGATGTAGGATGACCAAGGCCACTGTGGGTGGTGTCACCCCTGTGTAGGGTATACCCCTGAGTATGTAATCTGTAACATTTAAGAGAGCAGGTTAAGCGTGCCTTAGAGCAAGCCAGTAAGGAGCTTTCCTTCCTCTAAGTCCTGGCTTGAGATCCTGCCTTGACTTCCAATCATAATGGACTATAAGGTGTAAGATAGAATAAACCCTTTTCTCCCCAAGTTGCTTTTGTTCATAATGCTTTATCACAAAACAGAAACCAAATTAAGATACCAGCCAACCTTAAACCTTCCTACTTTTTTGATTCATTCTTTCCCACATGGTGGTGCATGCCTTAGATCCCAGGAGGCAGAAGCCAGTGGATCTCTGTTAGTTCGAGGTCTACAAATCGAGTCTAGGACAGCTAGGGCTCTGTTACACAAAGAAACCTTGTCTTGAAAAAAAAAGCTACAATAAAGACAGCACTTTATTCCCCTCCTTCCTTTTACCTCCTGACTGAGTGTGGTACTCCCTACACATGGCCATACATAGTGGAGCAAGATACCTATACCTTCTCTTTAGGAAATGTAAGAAATTTACTTTTCAACATTCATCTAAAAAAGATTATAGACCTGAAATGAAAATATGGCTATTCTCTCTCTGTTTCCATAGACCTTAATAATCCCTCAGGCTTGTCTTTGGCACTAAAACAGAATACTAGATACACTCTTTCTTCCTCTCTGTCTACATCTCCTGTGGATTCCAAAGACCATCCCCTCCTAACTTCCCTCCTCCTACATATTACTATATCCCATCCCTAGACTCCAGCAGGCATCTCTAGCGAAAACCACAGGCCACACCTGCCAGAAGACCAGATAGGCTGCCCACAAACCTTATCCTCTCTGTACCTATTCCCTTAGACCTTATCCTACCATAGCAGGCCCTAACTATACCAACATCACTGAATCACAAGAAAAAGGCCTTAAAGTGAAGTATATGAAGGTAATAGAGGATGTTAAAATGGAAATTAATAAATCCCATAAAGAAATCCAGGAAAACACAAAGAGTGTGAGAAAATGATTAGGTCCCTTTAAGAAAGCTAAGAAAGCCTAAACAATTAGCTTATGGAAACGCATATAGATATAGCAATGAAGAAAAGACAAACTAGGGAAATCTAGAAATGGAAAACTTAGGAATGTGAACAGGAACCACAGAGGCAAACTTCACCAGCAGAATACAAGAGATGGAAGATATAATCTCAGCCACTAAAGATATGATAGAAGAAATACATATATCTGTCAAAGAAATTTTTAAATATAAAAAACTTCTGACACAAAATGTTTTATTCAGGAAATCTAGGACACTATGAAAAGACTAAACCTAAGAATAATAAGAATATGAGAAGAATACCAACTCAAAGACCCAGAAAATATTTTCAACAAAATTATGGAAGAAAAATTTCCTAACCTAAAACAGGAGATACTTATAAAGGTAAAAGAAGGATACAGAACACCAAATAGATTGGACCAGAAAAGAAAGACCCCCGCACCACATAATAATCAAAACACTAAAATACAAAACAAAGACTTGTGTTAAAAACTGTAAGGGAAAAAGACCAAGTAACATATAAAGGTAGATCTATTAGAATTACATCTGACTTCTCAATGGAGATGCTAAAAGCCAAAAAGCCTTGGATTTTTATGACAGACTCTACAAGAACACAGATGCCAGCCCAATCTAGTATATCCCACAAAACTTTCAATCACAATAGATGGAAAACATAAGAGATTCTATGATAAAATCAAATTTAAACAATATTTATTTACAAATGCATGCCTAGAAAAAGTGGTAGAAGGAATGCTCCAACCTAAGGAGGTTAACTACACCCATGAAAACACAGGGAATAAATATTCTCAGACCAGCAAAACCACAAACACATGGATTCTCACACATACAGATACACACACACACACACATACACACTCACACACCATAACAACAACAACAAAATAACTAGAATCAACAATCATTGATCACCAATATCTCAAATATTAAATGGTCTCAATTCCTCAGTAAAAAGACACAGATCAACAGAAGGAGTGAAAAACCAGAAACCATCCTTCTACTGCATTCGAGAAACATATTTCAACATCAAGGACAGATATTTTCTCAGGGTAAAGCGTTGGAAAATGATATAAAAAGCAAATGCAAGCTGGTGTATTCATTTTAATATTTAACAAAATACTCTTCAGACCAAAACTAATCAACAGAGATGGGGAAAGACACACCATACTCAGCAAAGGAAAAAAATCTACCAAGAGGACATTTTAATTTTTAACATCTATGCCCCAAAGACAAGGGCACCCAAGTTTGTAAAAGAAACATTAGCACATCTTAAATTATATATTAAATCTCACATGCTGATAGCAGGAGACTTCAATACCCTACTCTCACCAATATACAGGTCATCCAGAAAAAAAAAATACTGGAGCTAACAGAAGTTATAAACCAAATGGACCTAACAGATATTTACAGAACATTTCACCCAAACATATTTGGCCATGTCCCCTGGATAGGGAGACCTGGTGGCACTCAGAGGAAGGAGAGCAGGCTACCAAGAAGAGACTTGATACCCTATGAGCATATACAGGGGGAGGAGGTCCCCATCAGTCACAGTCATAGGGGAAGGGAGTAAGGGGAAAATGGGAGGGAGGGAGGAATGGGAGGATACAAGGGATGGGATAACCATTGAGATGTAATATAAATAAATTAATAAAAAATGTACTTGCTCATCACCCCATGCAACCATCTCCAAAACTGACCACAGACTTGGACACAAAGCAAGTTTCAACAGATAAAAAATATTAAAATAAACCTCTACATCCTGTCAGACTATCATGGGTTAAAAGGTAGATACCAACAAAAACAGAAAGCTTAGAAACTCAGGCCAGGCGTGGTGGCGCATGCCTTTAATCCCAGCACTCGGGAGGCAGAGGCAGGCGGATCACTGTGAGTTTGAGGCCAGCCTGGTCTACAACGTGAGTCCAGGATGGCCAAGGCTACACAGAGAAACCCTGTCTCGAAAAACAAAAAAAAAAAAAAAAAAGAAAGAAAGAAAGAAAGAAACTCATGGAACAGGAACAACTCTCTATCAAATGAAGAATGGGTTAAGACAAAATAAGAAATTAGACTTTCTATAATTCACTAAAAATGAATACACAGCATAATCCAAAATGAGACAAAATGAAAGTGGTCCTAAGAGGAAAGGAAATAGAACTAAGTGCCAACATAAAAATATTGGAGAACGTTTTCACTAGCAATTTAAAAACATACCTGAAAGCACTAGAACAAAAAAGAAGTAAGCATACCCAACAGAAGTACAGAGCAAGAAATAATCAAACTCAGGCCTAAAATCAATAAAATAGCAATAAAGGAAACAATACGAGGAATAAGTGGAAAAAAATTTCAGATGTTTGAGAAAATCAGCAAGATAGATAAATCCTTATCCTAACAAACTTATAGATGAGCAGAGAATATACAAATTAACAAAATCAGAAACAAAAAGGAGAACATAACCGACATTCAGGAGACAGAGAATCATTATGACACACTTTAATAACCTGTACTCTACCAAATTGGGAAATGTAAAAGAAATGGATAATTTTCTCAATAGGTACCACTTAACAAAATTAATCAAGATCAGATAAGCAATTTAAATGGATCTATAAACCCTAGGGAAGAGAAGCAGTCATTAAAAGTCTCTCAATTAAAAGGTTCAGGGACAATGGTCTTAATGCAGAATTCTTCCAGACTTTCAAAAGAGTTAACACCAATATTCCTCAAATCATTCCACAAAATAGAAACAAAAGCATTGCCCAATCCGTTTTATGATAACACACTTATCCTGATAAGAAAACTACATAAACACACACAACAAAGAAGAAAATTACAGACCAATTTCCATTATGAACATAGGTGCAAAAATAGTCATTAAAGTACTTATAAACCAAATCCAAGAACACATCAAAAAGAACACCCACCAGGGTCAAATAGGTTTCATGCCAGATGAGCAGGGATGGTTCAATATATGAGAATCAGTCAATGTAATCCATTATATAAGCAAACTTTAAAAAAAAACTCATGATCATCTAATGAGCTCTGTCCAATGTGGACTCTATTGTCTGCTTTTTGATCATTGCCCCCTACCCCTTGGAGGGGCTGCCTTGCCTGACCACAGGGGAAGAGGACATGCTCAGTACTGATGCAATGTGATGAGCTGGAGTAGGTTGGTGGGGGGACTCCCCTTTTCTGAGGAATAGAGGAGGAGGGCTGGGGGAAGAGGAAGGGCAGGTGACATGGGGAGGAGAGATGGGTGGGGGCTACTATTTGGATGTAAAGTAAAAAATAATTTTTAAAAGGATGCAGAGAAGGACTTGAAGTTTTAGCTAGATTAGTAAGACAACTGAAGGAGATCAAAGGGATATAAAATTGGAAAGGAAGTCTGTAATCCCAGCACTTGGGAGGCAGAAGCAGGTGGATCTCTGTGAGTTCGAGGCCAGCCTGGTCTACAAGGTGAGTCCAGGGACAACCAAGGCTACACAGGGAAACCCTGTCTCGAAAAACCAAAACAACAAAAAACATTTTTTGAGGAGAAAAAAATTTGAAAGAAAGAAATTTGCAGGTGATATGATTGGATACCTAAGTAACCCCCAAATTTCTACCAGGAAACTACTACAGCTGACAAACACTTTCAGCAAAGTGACAAGATGTTAAGATTAACTCAAAGAAAAAAATCAGTAGCCTTCCTATGTAGAAATGGCAAATGGACTGAGAAAGAAATCAGGGGAACAATACCTCTTATAGTAGCCTCAAGTAATATAAAATATCTTGGGGTAACTCTAACCAAGCAAGTGAAAGATTTCTATGATAAAAAAAAAAAATACTACAAGTATTTGAAGAGCGAAATTGAAGCTATCAAAAGATGGAAAGATCTCCCATTCTCATAATCTAAAACAGTAAAAATGGCAGTCTACCAAGAGCAATCTACAGATTCAATAAAATTCCAACACAATTTCCAAAACCTGAAAAGAAAATTCTTAACTCCATATGGAAAAAGAAAAAACAAATGGTAGCTAAAACAATCCTCAGCAACAACAACAATACTGCTAATTTCAAACTATAATAATAAAAATCACATGGAACTGGGCATAAAAACAGGCATGTTAATCAACAGAATTGAATTGAAGATCTCAGACACAAGTCCAATTGAAGACCTCAGACACAAGTCCAAACACCTATCACCCTGCAAAAACTCAAGTGGATCAAAGACCTCGATATAATATCAGATATACTAAATCTATTAGAAGAGAAAGTAGAGATCAGCCTTGAACTCATTGGCAGAGGAGACAACTTCCTGAACAGAACACCAACAGCTCAGGCTCTAAGATCAACAATTAATAAATGGGACCTCATGAAACTGAAAAGCTTCTGTAAAGCAAAGGACCCTGTCATTCAGCAAAGTAGCAGCCTAGAGAATGAGAAAAGATTTTTAGTAACTCCCCATCTGATAGAGGACTAATAGTCAAAGTATACTAAGAATTCAATAAACTAGGTATCAGAAAACCAAATAATATAATTTTAAAATGTGGTAAAAATCTAAACAGTTCTCAATAGAGGAATATAAAATGGCTGAGAAATACTTAAAGAAATGTTTAACATCTTAGCCACCAGGGAATGCAAACAAAACCTACTGTGAGATTCAATCTTACACTTGTCAGAATGGTTAAGATCAATAATACAAGTAACGGCTCATGCTGGCAAGAATGTGGAGCAAGGGGAACACTCCTCCATTGCTGGGATAAATGCAACTTGTACAGCCACTATGGAAATCAATATGACTAGAAAGTTAGGAATCAATCTACCCTAAGAACCAACTATACCACTCTTGGGCATATGCCCAAAGGATGCTCCATCCTACAACAAGAACACTTGCTCAATCACGTTCATTGGGGTTTTATTCATAATAGGGAGAAACTGGAAACAACCTAGATGTCCTTCAACAAAAGAATGGATAAAGGATATATCATACACGTAAACAATGGAGTATTACTCAGCTGTTAAAAATGACATCATAAAATTTGCAGGCAAATAGATGGAAAGAGAAAAAAATAATCCTGAATGAGGTAACCCAGACTTGCTTGGTTAGAGTTACACCAAGATGCTTTCTTTATATTATTTGAGGCTACTATAAAATGTATTGTTTTTGTGATTTCATTTGTCATTTGTATATAGGACAGCTACTAACTTATTTGAGTTAATTGTGTATCCAACTACTTTGCTGAGAGTGTTTGTCAGCTGTAGTGGTTTCCCAGTAGAAATTTTGGGGTCACTATTACTAAAAGAAAAGGCTGCTCTCCACAAACTGACAGGAGGGCCCCACTGCCCAGGACAACATCCACACAACTCACGAAACATGGAGAAGTAGATCTGGTGCCTACATGAAGCCTTTACCTCCACATTCTAGTCTCTCTGCTATGGTAAGATACTTTGCAGGCTACCATGAACATCAACCCAGCCACAAAACCTTTGAACAACAATCTGTCCTTCCTGAAAAATATATTAGGACAATGGTGGCACAAAATTTGTGGGTGTAGCCAACCAATGTCTGATTTGACTTAAGGCCCATACAATGGAAAGGAACCTATACTCAACATCGCTTGGGTAACAAAGAACCAGAGACTAGATAGCCCAGAGACCTAGGGTAAAAGCAAACATGACCATTTTTTAAAAGAAAATCAATAAAATGATTTCTAATGATATTCTGCTAATACTCATAGATCAATGCCTTAATCAGTCGTCATCAGAGAGACTTGTTCTGGCACAAGATAAAAACAGATATGGAGACCCACAGCCAGACATTTTATAGGAAGAGTCTACATTGGAGGTCTCCATCAAGTCCCTCCCCTCAGTCCTCAGAGAATCCTGCAGAAGAGGAGGTGAGCCAGAAGACTGTAAGGGATGGAAGATACCAGGAGAAGGCAGCCCTCTGAATCAACTAAGCAAGGTGCATATGAGCTCAAAGAAACTGAAGCAGCAAGCACAGGGTCTACACAAGTCTAAACCAGGTCCTCTGCATTAAGCACTGCCATGCCACCTCCAGTAGAGTCTACGTGACAATGCTGTTCCACGGACCTAAGGCGACGACCCCAAAAGGGAGAGTCCCCTAGAAGAGGCCATGGTGTTCTTTCCCTTGGAGTATTGATAGCAACCTCCTTCCTGGTATTCATTCTTATTTTCTTTATTATTCTTCTCACTCACAGTCAAAGCAACAAAGTGACCAGGGATACGGTGCCAGGAGGTCAACTGGACAAAGTGCCAGCCTAGAAACCACAGAATGAGACACCTCCTCCAAATGCACCTAATTTATTAGTCATCCCAAAAATTCTTAAGAATAATAAAACAATGGGGAATTATTTCAATGAATTACAGCAAAAGAAAGCAGTTGGAAAATCCTCCCAATTAAATGGTCTATACCAAAGTCAGAGCCAATTCAAGGAAAAGGTAATTTGGACAAGAATGAAAGTAAAAGTGGAATTTTAATTCCCACAATACAAAACTCCATATGGCATGGCATAGGTATTGAAGGGCAGTCTCTGGTGTCCTCCTAGATATAGAGGACCCTATAGATTGGCTACTACACCTCATCCATCTCTCCCCTATACAGGAGTGTGTGAGGGAGGGAATGGATGTGTAGTCATCAATGGGAGAAAAATGTCAGACATTGACTAACAGCAAAAAGTTAATTTTACTAAGGACTGTCTCTGGTCCCTGGCTCAACCTGAGAATGTAACATCTGCCTGTGCCAAGTTAATGTCTTAGAAACAATGATGTTATTACTATTTACTTTGTACTGTGTATTCTATATGCCTGATTGCTTCACTGACCCCCTTGAATCTACTCCATGGAAAATGTAACCACAAAAGACTCTATGTTCCAAAATGAGGTGGGGGAGAGAGAGAGAGAGAGGGAGGTTGAATATATTTGCCATATAAGACTATCCCTTTTCCAATACATACCCTATGCAGCAGACTTGGGCTGCAAACTATATTTTAACTGGAAAGTTAAAGTTAAACTTGGGGTCATCTTATATGCCAGAAAATACGGTAATTCTAATGAATGGATGAAGCCAGCTCCCAAAGAGTGCAAATGACAGGATTCCCTTTACATAAAACCCTAATGAAGACAAATCCAATTAATAGTGATGAAAAGTATAACAGTGATTGCCCAGGGCTAAAGGGGTGGTAGATACTGATTCTAAAAAGAACATATTTGACCATCTCCCCTTGGTGGGGAGGCCTGATGGCACTCAAAGAAAGAATAAGCAGGCTACCTAGATGAGACTTGATAGCCTATGACCATAAAGTGGGGGAGGAGGTCCCCCTTGGTCATAGACCTAGAGGAGGGGAACAGGGTGAAAGAGGGAGGGAGGGAGGAACGGGAGAATACAGGTGATGGGATAACAACTGAGTTGTAATCTGAATAAATTAATTAATAAAAACAAAAAAGAGAGAAGAATAAATAAATTTTAAAAGAAAAAAAAAGAAAGTGGAAATATTTTCTGAAATGGAGCATTATCTATGACTGGTGGCTCACAACTATTGCATACTTTTGTCTAAAAGCATCATACTGTATGCTTAAAATTGATATATTTTATTTTGATAAAATATAGTTTGATCAAATTAATTTTAGAAGAGAACAATGACCATAAATTAGAATGTCAAACAGAGGGATATGTCTATGAGAAGAAGAATGAACAATCTGAAGGTGATACTTACAAACAGAGTAGGAAGCAGGAAAAGCTTTTTTTTTTGGTTTGAGACAGGGTCTCTCTGTGTAGCCCTGGCTGTCCTGGACTCACTTTGTAGACCAGGCTGGCCTCGAACTCACAGCAATCCACCTGCCTCTGCTTCCTGAGTGTTGGGATTAAAGGCGTGCGCCACCACACCCAGCTAGATAACTTAAAGTAAGAGGATAAAGAGATAATGAAAGTAAACCGGTGCTAAGAACAGGAGAAAGCCTATCCTACTGATTTTCAAATAAAGCAATGCCCTTACAAACCCAAATGTATATAAGAATCTAAGATTCTGAGGTATGGTTTAAGCAATGAAGCATTAGAATGTGATAGAAGAAAATATTCAAGGAAGCAACATTCATAGAGAGGAAGCCTGGCCTACAGTTTAGAGTACAGAAATGGGGCGGGGGAGGGGGTTGTGTGGCAGAAGGGCACTTCTCATAGAGGAAAGCCAAGCAAAGAAGACAGTTTATAACAGCATCTGAAATTAATGGGAGAAGAAATTTTAGTTACTAAGTCTCCAAATCAGCCTGAAACAATTTCTAAAGTTTAGAACCTTAAAGAAGTGAAAATATATTTTAAAAAATAAATAAATAAATAAATAAATAAGAAGAAGAAGTGTGACAACCCTAGCATTTTCAAGGCAGTAAACTCTCTTAAGGAAAGAAAACAAAAACAAAAACAAACCCCAACACTTGCACAGTCCTCTGCCTGAGTCACACTCACTTACCTGAACAGCTTTCATGTGTGTCTTCCTCCTCCAATGTCCATGGTTCTTCTCCTTGCTCCAACTTGAAGATGACCTCTGGTTTGGGAACTTTAAACCCTGTTCAGAGAACATGATAGAGAATTGGATCCAAATAATTGCTTTCTGATTGTCCTTTGAGAGAGTAGTGCCTTTTACTGGGAATGGAGCAATAATCTCAAAAGTAAAAAGAGGACTGAGGCATCTCAGACACTCAGGGCCAACACCAATACACACTATCAGATGTCCCTCATGTCCCTGAAGCTGATAATGGCAATCCTCTCACTCAGCATTAGTTTCCTAGGGCTGCCACATCAAAGGACTATGTGTTAAAAGCAACAGAAATTCATCTTTTCACATTTTAGAAAATAGAAATCTAGGAGAGATCCTTTCTTGAATTTTCCAGCTTCCAAGGTTTAACAGAAATATCGCCAATAACATGGATGCCTTCCTTTTGTGTCTCTTAATGGTCCTTCATTCCATTCCTACTTGTAAACTATCACCCTGATCCATGTCTTGACTGTCACATGGCATTCTCCATGCAAGTCTGTGTCCAAATTTACTTTTCTGATAAGGACACATGTTATAATACATCAAAGCCTACTGTAATGACCTCATTTTTATTTGATTACCCCCCTAAGACATTTGTAAATATGTTACTTCCACAAAGATCATGAGGAAAACACAATTTAACTGAAAAGAGTCTGCCCTATGCCTTTCTCAAATTCTTGTACTTTCATTTGCAAAATATTCACCTCTACGGGGGCATGGTGGTGCACACCTTCAATTCTAGAACTTGGGAGGCAGAGGCAGGTGACTATCTGTGAATCTGAAGCCAGTCTGGTCTACACAGTGAGTTCTAGGACAGTCAGAGTTGTTCAGTGAAAGAGCATCTAAAAAAAGATTATTTTCCTTTTCCCATCTTTCTCCAAGGACTTAGTCATAACAGCATCAACTCATAAGAAAAAAAAAAAAAAACCTCATCTAAACCTCATCAACTTAAAGTCTTAACAACTATGATCAACACCATTCAGATAACTCAGAGTATGGCAAGTTCTTTTCCATTTAACAACTTATGAAACCAGGCAATCTTTCTTTTTCCAAACCACAATGGTGAGACAGTAATTAGATATACACTCCATTTATAAAGTAGAAAAATACGAGATCATTAAGAATAATCCTCATTAGCTTCATGATATATCCTCAAGATCATTGTGATAGCAGTATTCTTCCTTAGTTAGGAGAGACAATCTCCATTCTTGCACCTCATAATCAATTACCAAAGTATTTGCTTTCTGTCCCTGTGGCCTTATAGTCTTTTCTAGAAGCCTAGTTCCAAAGGGTATTACATTTCTACTTAAGTACAAGTTAGAATGCCTCCTGGCCACTTTGAGCTCCTTATGCCTCTTAAGAGATTAAAAAGTATCATGCTACATTGGCTGGATTGACAGCTCTTGTCTATAAAGGGACTTAGGACTGCTACTCCACAATGAAGGTGAGAAAGAGTAGTCTGGAATACAGGCAATTATTTAAAGTTACTTTAGTGCTACTCTTGACACAAAGGCACAGCTCTCAAAGAGGATAAGAAAGAGTTTATTATGGAGCCAAATATGAGTGAGCATGGCCTAGGAACACAGATTCAAATTACCCCAAATTCCATGTTCCAACATGGCAGCAATTTCATAAAGTCTTTATAGTAACAAAACAAATAAAATTGCAAGTCATGATACTTTTCAAACACACTCAGATGTAGGCTATAACAAAGTGGAAAAACCTCTGCTAGAGGCCTCAGATGCTCTCTGATGACATTATAGCATTTTGGTTGGTGGAAGCTAGCTGCCAGTTAAGTTAATAATTCTAAAAGGTTTCACCAATCACAATGATGTTAGTTCAGACATAGAGGTGGAAAATGAATAGCTATTAATGAGTTAAAGATAGCTCAAGAAAACCCATGTTAGGCTCTGAACTAACAACATTCCAACCTCTTCACACTCAGTTAAGCTCTAATCAGCCTGGCAGGAGGTTTGGTGTCAGGTATAGTTCTTTCCAGGAACATTTGTTCACATTCCTATGCGCAATGATTAAAAAAAGAAAATTATAACCACAAAATCCAAGTAGGACCACTTAAGACCCAGACCCTTTAGAAGAAAGAGTATCCCTTTAATCAAATTTGAACCAGGAGCCTGTAATCCCAGCCGTTGAGGAGAAAGGGTCAGAAGGATCTCTGAGTTTGAGGCCAGCCTGGTACACAAAGCAAGTCCAGGACAGCCAAGGCTACACAGAGAAACCCTGTCTCAGAAAAAAATTTTTTGAATCAGGCTCCACTGAATTCACTCCCCAAGTAGGCTTCAACTTCTGTACCTCTGTGTCCATCTTTACATCACACAATTTTGGCAAGGCTCTTATTGCATCAGTTTAGCTAGGACTCCCACCCTTGATCCCTGATCACCCTCCATAGCTGGTCAAACTCTTCACTGCCTATCAACTCAAAGGCTATCATATCAATACATGACCACACTGGCCTGGCTTCAGCAAGAATACTGTTTAGCCAGAGTCCCACTTCAAACTTAACTGTTTCCTGTTGGTAATTTTCTGTCTACTAGTTCCTCCTACGATTCTCACTTGTTACAAAACCCCTCTTGTCTAAGTTTTATTTGGAAAAATACAGTTATACACTGAAGTCTCTTTTCTTCCACTGTAACAGACCTGAATGAAATTTACATTTATAGCTTTAACTACACTCTGGCTGTTTGTTTGTTTTTAAGTTCAGATCCAGCCCTGTTCCTCATCACAAATTCATGGTCTTTGGTCACCACACAAGATAAAGAATCATGACCCACTGAAAGACTTTGGAAGGCTAAAGGAATATGTTATTTACTAGGAGAAGAAGACATTTGTATCACCACTGCAACACAAAAACCTGCGTCAACTTCCACTCTGCCATACTGTGCTGTAAGTTCTAGATTTATAACACAACAACTCTTACCTGAAGTTCTAGACTACCCACCTACGTGGGAATTTAGATCTGTTAGCACTGTTTCCTCAGAGGTGTCACATGTGCGCGTGCGCGCACGCGCACACACACACACACACACACACACACCAGATTTCCTTATTTATTACACTTCTCTGGAGAATGCTAAAAATAGACATTGGTGCCAAAAGACATTCCAGAGGGAAAGAATCTTTACATCTTTAAAGAGGTTTTGTTTTTTTGTTTTTTTCTGAATTGTGGGGTTTCTAGAATTGATCCTTTAATTTGATCAAATTTAAAGGGAATGGTGGGTAAATATTTCCAGTAGGGAAGAGGACTCTGGTAGTTCATAATATGAGATAGTGACAAAGATAAGCAAATATCAATATTGGATTCAAACCTTTAGATAACTTTCTGGGTGACTATACATTTCCTATCTTAGAAAGTTTTGCTTAATGAAATTGGTTGGTTACTTCAAATTATATTGGATAAAGGAGGCAGGCGGGGTGAATTAGGATATCAAATTTCTAGGCTCATGTGTCCAAAAAATAACCAAAAAATGTTATTTTCTGGGCCACATGTAGTGCACATACCTGTAATACCAGCACACAGGAAAAACACAGGCAAGAATATCATGATTTTAAAGTTGGCCTGGACTATATACATGTCTCAAAAGTCAAACAAAAGATTTCTACACCTGCTTCTGTAACCATAAAGCTAAGATTGATAAAAATCAAACCCAGACTCATTTTGAATAATGAATAAACTACAAACCAAATTGAATCCACACACTTTCAGTCTATCTGTTATTTTTTTCTTTTCTTTTTTGTTTTGTTTTGGTTTGTTGTTGTTTTGGTCTTCTGGTTTGTTTTTTGTTTGTTTGTTTGTTTTGAGACAGGATTTCTCTGTGTGTATATCTATCTGTCCTGGACTCACTTTGTAGACCAGGCTAGCCTTGAACTCACAGGGATCCACCTGCCTCTGCCTCCCAAGTGCTGGGATTAAAGGCATATGCCACCAGACCTGGCAGTCTATCTGCTATTAATATTAAGACCATTTATTGGTAAAGGAATGGAAACTAGTTTCTAAATTCTTCTATGTCTTTGTGACTAGATAGAAGTCCTTCTATCAAGGTGTTAGTCAATTTATTACTGATATAACAGAATACCACAGGTTTGATAATTTATAAACAATAGGAGGTTATTTAGCTAACAATTCTAGAGGCTGTTAAGTCTAAGATCATGCCCCCAGCATCTGGTAAGGACCTTCATGCTGTATCACAACAGGACAGAAGCAGAAGTAAGAATGCATGAAAGAAAGAATCAGAGCGTAGGATAGGGGCTAAACTTACAACAAACCCATTCTTATGATAACAAAACCACTCTGTGGACAACAATAATGACCAAATCTGTATGGCAGAGCCCTGTGACTTGATTACAACTCAAAGGTCCATCCACTCAATATCACAATGGCAATTAAGTTTCAACAAGAGTTTTGATTGACTAATGCAGACCAATGCAACCCTATCTGAAAAGTATAGCCTCAGCAAATTAATGGCCAATCCTGCTGTTCAGAGTTCTAATGGCTCCTCTGACTATTTGACTAGGACTTCTAGCCTAAGGGAAGGTACCAACACTCACCCAAGGTGAGTATTCCTACCCTCTTTGGAAAGGGCCTCACAGGCATAGCCAGAGATAAGATGCACTTCAGGGGCCTGGAGAGATGGCTCAGAGGTTAAGAGCACTGGCTGCTCTTCCAAAGGTCCTGAGTTCAATTCCCAGCAACCACAAGGTGGCTCACAACTACCTGTAATAAGATCTGGTGCCCTTTTCTGGTGTCCAGAAACACAGGCAGACAGAACACTGTATACATAATAAATAAATAAATTTTTAAAAAGGATGCACTTCAACACAAGAAAACACATTATAAATAACTTAACAACAACAAAACCAAAAGAAGACAAACACACAAATACACTATCACTACCAACATGATAATAAAAAAAACTAACAATCATTGGTCATTAATATTTATCAACATCAATGTATTCAATTCTCCAATAAAAAAGACACAGGCCAACAGAATGGATGCATAAATAAGACCCAACATTTGGCTACATAAAAGAAACACACTTTAGCAACAAAGATAGATATTGTCTCAGAGTAAAGGGCTGGCAAGAGGTTTTCTAAGCAAAAGGACTCAAGAAGCAAGCTGGAGTAGCCATTCTAATATCTAATAAAATAGACTTTCAACCAAAATTAATCAAAAGAAATAGGGAAGAACACTTCTTTCTCATCAAAGGAAAAATCCACCAGGACACGTCAATCCTGAACATCCATGCCCCAAACACAAGGGCACCCACATTTGTAGAAGAAACTTTTTTAAAGCTTAAATCACACATTGACTCCCCACACATTAATAGTAGGAAACTTCAGCACCATATTCTCATCAATGGACTGATCATGGAGACAAAAATTAAGTAGAGAAATAATGAACTTAACAAAGGTTGTGAATCAAATGGACCTAATAGATGTCTATGAACTTTTCAACCAAACACACAAAAAATATAGTTTATACTCAGTACCACACAGAACCTTATCCAAAATCAACCATTTAGGCCACCACACAGCAAACAAACTTCGACTGATACAAGAAAATTGAATTAACCCATGTTCTTTATCAAATCAACATGGATTAAAGCAGAACTTCAACAACAAACAATAAAAAGCCTACACATTCATAGAAACTGAACAACTCCCTGCTTAATGACCACTAGGTCAGGGAAGAAATAAGAAAAAAATTAAGCACTTCCTAAAATTCAATGAAAATGAAGGCACAACATACACAAACCTTGAAAGCAGAGTTAAGAGGAAAGTTCATAGCGTTAAATGACTTCAAAAAGAAATTGGAGAGATCTCTACTAACAATTTAACAGCTTACCTGAGAGCTTTAGGAGAAAAAAAGCAAACATACCCAAGAGAAGTAGATGGCATGAAATAATCAAACTAGGCACAGAAATCAATAAATTGGAAACAAAGAGAACACTACAAAGAATAAATGAAACCAAGAGCTGGTTCTTTGAGAAAATTAACAAGATAGGCAAACTCTTGGCCCAACTAAATAAAAGGCAGAAGTGAAAGGGGGAACATAACAATAGACACTGAGGAAACCCAAAGAATCACTAGGTCTTACTTCAAAAGCCTGTATTCCATAAAATGAAAAATCTAAAGGAAATGGACAATTTCCTTGAGAGAGCTCACCTACCAAAATTAAATCAAGATCAGGTAAACAGTTCAAACCTAAGAAAATTGAAGCAGTCATCAAAAGTCTCCCAACCAAAAAAAAGCCCAGGGTCAGACAATTTTAGCACAGAATTCAACCAGACTTCCAAAGAAGAGCTAATACCCAATACTCCTCAAACTATTCTACAAAATAGAAACAGAAAGAACTTTGAACTTTGTCAAACTCATTCTATGAAGCCAAAGTCACCCTGATACCTAAACCACACAAAGACCCAACAAAGAAAGAGAATTTCTAGCCAATTTTACTCATGAACTTTGACCCCAAAACACTCAATAAAATACTCATAAACTGAATCTAAGAACACATCAAATACATCATCCACCATGATCAAGTAGGCTTCATCCATGCAGAGCTGGTCCAACATATGAAAATCTATCAATGTAATCCACCATATAAACAAACTGAAAGAAAAAAAATCACATGATCACCTCATAAGATACAGAAAAACTCTTTGACAAAATAATACACTCGTTCATGAAAAAATTTTTGCAGACATCAAAATACAAGGCACATACCTAAACATAATAAAGGCAATAAACAACAAGCCTATAACCAACATCAAACTAAACAGAGAGAAACTTAAATCAATTCCACTGAAATCAGGCACAAGAAAAGGCTGCCCTCTCTTTCCATATCTCTTCAATATACTACTAGCTAGAGTAATAAGACAACTAAAGGAGATATAAACTAGAAAAGAAGTCAAAGTATTGCTATTCACAGATGACATGACAGTCTTGCTAAGCAACCCAAAAATTCCACCTGAGAACTCCTACAGCTGATAAACACCTTCAACAAAGTGGCTGGATGCAAGATTAAGTTTTAAAAAATCAATAGCACTCCTGTATACAAATGACAAATGGGCTGAGAATAAAATCAAGGAAATCACACCATTCACAATAGCCATGAATAATATAAAGTATCTTGGTGTAACTCTAACCAAGGAAGTCAAAGGCCTATATGACAAGAACTTCAAGTCTCTGAAGAATAAATTCAAAAAGATACCAGAAGATGGAAAGATCTCCCATGTTCATGGATCAGTAAGATTAACATAGTAAAAATGGCTATCTTACCAAAAGCAATCTACAGATTCAATGCAATTCCTATCAAAATACCATCACAATTCTTCACAGACCTTGCAAGAACAATTCTCAACTTCATAAAGAAAAACAAAAAACTCAAAATACCTAAAACAATTCTATGCAACAATAGAACTCCTAGGGGTATTTCTATCTCTGACTTAAAGCAAATAGAAGGACCCAGAGGGTCCTAGAAACCTACAAGAACATCGTGATGGGTGGATCAGGGCCCAGGGGGTCTGCTCAAACTATTACACTAACCAAGAACAATACAAGCAGTAAACATTGAACCCCTACTCTGATCTAGCCAATGGATAGGACATTCTCCACAGTTATGTGGAGAGCAAGGATTGACTCTGACATGAACTCTGGTGCCCCATATTTGACCACCTCCCCTTGGTGGGGAGGCCTGGAGGCACTCAAAGAAAGAATAAGCAGGCTACCAAGATGAGACTTGATAGCCTATGACCATATAGTGAGGGAGGAGGTCCCCCTTGGTCATAGACCTAGAGGAGGGGAATAGGGTGAAAGAAGGAGGGAGGGAAGAATGGGAGGATACAAGTGATGGGATAAAAATTGAGTTGTAATTTGAAATAAACCCACACACCTACAGATACTTGATTTTTGACAAAGCAGACAAAACCATACAATGGAAAATAGATAGCATCATCAACAAATGGTACTGGTATAACTGGATATGTACATGTAGAAAAATCCAAATAGATCTATCTTTATCATGCTGCACAAAACTCAAGACTAAGTGGATCAAAGCCCTCAACATAACACCAGATACACTAAATTTATTAGAAGAGAAAGTGGGGAACAGCTTTGAACTCATTGGCACAGGAGACAACTTCCTGAACAGAACATTAACAGCTCTGGCTCCAAGATCAACAATTAATAAATGGGACTTATTGAAACTGAAAAGCTTCTGTAAGGCCAAGAACACTGCCAATAGAATGAAATGACAGCCTACAGATTGAGAAAAGATCTTCACCAAACCTAAATCTGACAAAGGCATAATATCCAAAATATATAAAGAAATCAAAAAAATTCAACAGCAAGAAACAAAATAACCCAATTTTTAAAAATGGGGTATAAAGGTAAACAGAGGAATATCAAATGGCCAAGAAGACATCAGAATAGCTAAGATCAAAAACTCAAGTGACAGCACATGCTGGTGAGGATGTGGAGAAAGGGGAGCACTCCTACATTGCTGGTGGAAGTGCAAACTTGTACAACCACTTTGGAAATCAATCTGTCACTTTCTCACAAAATTGGTAATAGCTCTACCTCAAGATCCAGCTATACCACTCCTTGGTATATACCCAAAAGATGCTCCACCATACAACAAGGACACTTACTCAACTATGTACATAGCACCTTTATTCGTAATAGCCAGAAACTGGAAACAACCTAGATGTTCCTCAAACCAAGAATGGATAAAGAAACTGTGGTACACAGTTTCATTACACAATGAAATACTGTCCAGCTATTAAAAATGAAGAAATCATGAAACATGCAGGCAAATGGATGGAACTAGAAAAGATCATCCTGAGTGGGGTAACCCAGACCCATAAAGACACGCATGATATGTACTCACTTATAAGTGGATTTTAGCCATATCTTACATGGTTAGTATTCTACAATGCACAGACCCAAAGAAGGTAAGTAATAAGGAGGATCCAAGGGAGGATGCTTAAACCTTACTCAGACAGAGGTAGTGGTTGAAGAGAGGGAACATAATAGGAGAGGAGATAAGAGGGGGAGAGCAGACTTTATGAGAGCAGGGGTAGGAAAACAAAAGGCCTGTAAAGAAAAGAGTAACTGAGGGTAGGCACATCTCTGTGACAAGCTGGAAACCTAAGTCATGGTAGGCTCCCAGGGGATAAGGGAGAGACTCTAACGGAGACTCCTAGTAGCAGGGGCCATAACGACTGAAGAGGACAACCTCTAACTAGACAAGTCTCCTAGTAGAGGAAGGGGAACACCAACCCACCCACAAAAAACTTTGACTCAGAATTCACCCCGCATACAAAACGTGCAGGCATAAAGATAGAGCAGAGATTGAGGGAATGTCTAACCAATGTCTGGCCCAACCCCATGGAAAAAAGCCAACCACTGACACTATTAATGATAATCTGCTATGCTTGCAGACAGGAGCCTTGCAGAGTTGCCTTCTGAGAGGCTCCACCCAGCAGTGGTTAGAAACAGATTATGAAATTCACACCCAAACACTGGGCAAAGCACAGGGAGTCTTATGGGAAAGTGAGGGGAAGTATATAATGACCTAGAGGTGACAGGAGCTCCAACAGAGGCAACTCACCAGGGCCCAGAGGGGCCTTAGGAGACTGAAGTATCAACCAAGGACCACACATGTACTCGTCCTAGGCCCTGTGCACAGATGTAACTGATGGACATCTGAGGCTTCATGTGGGTCCTCTAGTAAGTGGAGTGAAGACTGTCTCTGACATGGATTCTATTGCCTGAATTTTTAATATGTACCCCCTCGGGGGACTGCCTTGCCAGGCCACAGGATTAGAAGACAAGCTCAGTCCTTTTGTGACTTGATGAGCTGGGGTGAGTGGGTAAGGGGGGGGCTGCCATTTTCTGAGGAATATGGGAGAAGGAATGAGGAAAGATGGATGGAGGTTGGGACTGGGAGGAAAGGAAGGAAGGGGGTTACAACTGGGATGTAAATTGAATACATTAATTAATTACTAATTAAAAATAGATGTATTTCACCACTATTCTAGGTGAGTCTAAATCTAGTCAAGTGGACAATGAATATGAATACATATATTGACAATGGAAAAGAAGACATTTAGTAAGGATTTCCTCAACATGGGAAGTAAACATAGACTAGCCCAGTACAGAATTCTTGCCCTTTAGTGGGGTGCTGGAAATATGGAATATAAAAGAAATGCTTCTAGTGCTACTTGTAGGGCACTCAAGTCCATTTGGTTCAGGCTTAGTCTATGGAAAATGTGAAGATCATAGCAACCCTGGAGTACTGAACTTGAATCTCAGAAGAGTTATGTTGCTTGAGAATATAGCCCAAAGCTAGTGGTAAACTCCATGTAAAGCTAAATACTACCACAAAATCAATATTCAAGTACCATAAGGGGATGGTAAAGACAGAATTCAAGAGCATGCAAAACTGTAAAGAGAAATGACCCTCAACTTAGATATGGCATTCTCACACATTAGACTCTCAGTGGTAGCCCTAACCTCTTTGCCCTGGAAACAAAGAGTGGCCTTCCTTCTGAAACAGAGAAGGCTGTTTCCATTGTTTATGGCATCAGGGTTTATGGTAGCAGCTGTACTCCTGCTGACTTCTGAACCATTCATAATGTCATTCCTCTGTTTTCTTTAAGGATAACACATACTCACATCCAAACAGCATAGTATTCAATTTCCTGCCCAAGGAACCCTAAAAGATCTTCCTTCATTTACTTCCATCTCTCTTCTTCAGCCCAAGTTGGCATGTTTCTACTGAAATAGTGAGTAGATACAAAAGTCAAACACCAAAGCTCTTGAGCAATGCGTTCAGACACACCTTTCATCTTCTTGGAGTGTATTTTCTCATTTTTACAGTATGAATGGGTTGCATCTGGTGGTTCAAATAAGAATGGTCTCTAGAGGCCGATATGTTTGAGTACTTGGTCCCTAGTTGGTGAAACTGTTTGGGAAAGAATAGAAGGTGTGTCCATGTTAGAGGTGTTATCACTGGGAGTGGGCTTTGAGGTTTCAAAAGACTTGCTCTTTTCCACATATTTTTCTCTACCTTCTGGTTTTTGCCTCGAGATGTGAGCTCTCTCAGCTTTGGCACCAGGCCATGCCTGCCTGCCCATTCTTCCCCACACTATAATGGCCATGGACTCACCTTCTTCTATAAGTTGCATTGTTCTTATCACAGTGATAGGAAAGCAAGACATTGAGCATCTTCAAAATCATCAAATTATAATTTTTTCCTCTAAGAATTTCTGTTATGATTTATCTCTTTCCTTTCACATTATATAATATGTAGCAAGGATAAATCATGCTGTGCTTTCCACAATGTTTAGAAACTCCTAAGATAAATATTAAAGTTCACTACTTATAAGTGCTACTTTTGAGCTGAGAGGATACATTCTCACAGTGATCCTTGTGCCTTTAAAAGAAGGATTGGTTTTCCTTCTACTTGTATTAATATACTTCATAGTCTGACACTTCATCTTTAACATATTCCTATCAATAGGTTTTTCAAATAAAGCTATGCTTCTTTTTGAGATAGTGTCTCACTATCCCTGGCTGTCCTGGAATGTTCCACGTGGACCAGGCCTGCCACAGACTCACAGAGATCCACCTGCCTCTGCCTCCCAAGTGCTGGGATTAAAGGCATGTACTACCACACCCAGCTAAATCAATGCTTTTTATGTCAAGTATCTCACTTTCAACTCATTATAGCTATTAAAAACCTCTTTGTGTTTTAATTATTTTAATATTACTTTAGTGTGTGTGTGTGTGTGTGTGTGTGTGTGTTGTGTATGTAACCCTATGTATGCCATAAAATGTGTGTAGAGGCCAGAGAACAACATCCAGAAATCACTCCTCTCCTTCATCCATGGGGTCCGGGGATTAAGGTCAGTTTATCAGACTTGCATGGGAAGCACAAATACCCACTGCACCATCACTCCAGGCCCCAACATGTTAAGAGATGCTTAAAAGCAGTACTCTGTTTTCAAATATGCAAAATAGTATTAATTTCCTAGGGTTTCTGTAACAAAGTATCACAAACTAGAAGGTTCAGAATACTTATTATCTTGCACTTTCAAAGATTAGAAATCCAAAATTAAGGTATAATATTCAGGCCCATTTTCATTGAAGGGGCTTGGAGAAAGCAAGGGAGAAAGTTTCTTCCTTGGCTTGTGATGGTCTCAGAGGTTTCTTGGTTTTAAAAATGTATTCTTCCAATCCCAAACCATCTTCTCAAGTCTTCTTCACATTCTCCTCCCTTTATGTACATACGTATCTGTGTGTCCAGATTTCCATTTTTTTTCATAGAGAAAATAGTGTCTACAAGATGCATTAGCTGTTAAAGACACTTGCCTCCTAAGTCTGGTGGCCTGAGTTCAATTCCAAGAACCCACATAAAGATGGAAAGAATGAATCAGTCCAATAAAGTTTTCATGTGACCTCCACAAACATGTTGTTGCATGTATGTCCCATGATGATCTCACACACACACACACACACACACACACACACACACACACACACACAGTAATAACAGATAAATAATTCAAAAACAAGTTATGTGATATTTAAAAACTCACCTTAATTACCCTATTCTAGCTTAATTACTTCCATACAGAATTTCTTTCCAAATATGGTTGAATTCTGAGGTACTGAGGGTTAGCACTTTATTATATATCCTCTTTTTCATTACTTTTAAGTCTTTCTTTTCTTTTTAAAAATTAATTCTTTGAGAATTTAGCAACATATATTTTAATTATATTTAATCCCCTTCCCAACATACCCCTCTGCTTGCCTTCCCTATACCCCCAACTTTGTGTCCTCTTCTTAAAGAAACTATCATGTCCAATTTGGGCTGCCCATATACTCTAAGATCTATAGCTTTCCACTAGAACTTGGTCTACGTGCCAGAGACCACACCCTTAAAGAAAACTGACTCTCCTTCTCCCAGCAGCTATCAATTATCAATAGATTCTCAGCTAAGGTTAAGACCTCATAACCACTTTCCCTTCTCCATGCTGAGACTTTGCTGACTTGAGCTTTCAAAGGTCTTATGCATGCTGTCACAATCACCATGAGTTCATAGGTGCAATTTCCTTGCTGTAGCCAAAAATACTGCTTCCATGTAGTAAGCTACCATTTCCGGCTCTTACGATCCTTCCTCCCTCTCTTCTGCAATGATTTCCCCTGGAGACAATTCAGCCCACAGCGAGTGCCTTATGATACCATAGTACAGTTGTGCTTACCCACTGAGAGCAGGTGGCTGTAGTTCTCCAGCATTACATCCTGGTACAGGCATCTTTGCGAAGTGTCCAATTGCTGCCATTCCTCTCTACTGAAATCTACTGCCACATCCTCAAATGACACTGGGACCTGTAACAACATAATCCTGTTTAAGACAACATTATCAGCCCTGTAGAATAGTTAAAAGACAAATAGGAAGTTGCTTTAAATGATTTTTTGGTAGCATATCATATAGTGTGCACATCAAATATACCCAGATACTATGCACCCCATTCTGGGTCCAGTACAGCATCCCTGCCATGGAGGCCCGCAACAGCTACCTGAGGAAGACAGGTGAGATTTCTATGAACTAGCCCCCTGCTTGTACCAGGCCACTGGGCAAACACAGCAGCAGTCAGCTACGCGCAGCACCCTGAAACTTCTATCTACTGGACGTCACACCCCTACTTCCATTCCCAAGGACAGTGGGTCCAGAGGACCACCAGCACCTTGATCCCTGGAGGCCTTTGGCAGCCACCTGGGCAAAACAGGCTGGTGGCCACCAAGGACCGCCAGGTGAGACCCCGTGAACCACAATCCCCAGCCTTCCTTGTCCTCCCAGAAAGCCTAGCATAGGAGAGACCTGCCCCATCACTGGTGCACCCCATTCCTGACCCAGCACCCCAATCCCTGGAGGCCCTTGGTGGCCACCTGAAGAAGACAAAAGACTATGGCCCCTAGGGACCACCATGCTACAGGAAAACATAGCAGAGGTGAGCTACATCTGGCCTCCTGCACCATCCATCTACTAGACCTCACACTTAGGTGCATTCCCAGAAGCTGGCAGCCCCCAAGGACCACCAGCCAATGCCAGAGACAATCAGATGGCTAAAGGCCACCACAAGAACACAAATAACAAGATCATGTCAACACCAGAACACAAGTCTCATTCTACAGCAAGCCTAGGATATCTCAACACAGCTGAGGAACAAGAAAACTACCCCAAATCTGGTCACATGAAAATGATAGTGGTCGTTAAGGAAAAAAATGAATAAATTCCTTAAAGAAATAGAGGAAAACACAATTGATCAGGTAAAGGAAATGAATAAAACTGTCCAAAACCTGAAAATGAAGCAATAAAGAAAGCACAATCTATAAGAATACGGGAGATGGAAAACTTAAGGAAGAGAACAGGAATAACAGAGGCAAGCATCTGCAACAGAATCCAAGAGATTGATACAATGCCAGGCATATAAGATATGATAGAAGAAAAGTCAAAGAAAATGTTAAAGCTAAAAAATTCCTGACCAAAAAGAAATGTCCAAGAAATCTGAGATACTATGAAAAGACCTAACTTACAAATAATAGGAATAGAAGAAGGTGAAGAGTGCCAGCTCCAGTGACCAAAAAATACTTTGAACAAACTCATAGAAGAAAATTTCCCCAACCTAAAGAAAAGATGCCTATAAACATACCAGAAGCATAAAGAACACCAATTAGACTGGACCAGAAAAGAAAATCCTCCTGCCACATAATTACCAAAACACTGAGCCTACAGAACAAAGAATATCAAAAGCTGCAAGAGAAAAAAGGTCAAGTAACCTATAATGGAAGATCTATCAGAATTACACCTGACTTCTCACCAAAGGCTCTAAAAGCCATAAGGGCATGGACAGATGTCTTGCAAACCCTAAGAGACCACAGATATCAGCCCAGACTACTATAGCCAGCACAACTCTCAACTATATCATAGATGAAGAAAACAAGATATTCCAAGACAAAACCAAAATTAGACAAGATCTATGCACAAATTCAGCCCTTCAGAAAATACTGAAAGAAAAACTCCATCGCAACAAGGGTAACCACATCTAAGAAAACACAGAAAATAAATAATTCCACAACAGCAAAAGGAAGGCAGGCACACACAAACATATACACACTAAAACCACCAACATCAAAATAACAGGAATTAACAATCTTTGGTCATTAATATCTCTCACCATCAATGGTCTCAATTCACCAATAGAACAATACAGACTAACAGCATAGTTGCAAAAACATTATTCTGTTGCGTACAAGAAACACCTCAGCAACAAAGATAAACACTGCCTCAGAAAAAAAAAGGACTAGAAAAAGGTTTTCCAAGCAAATGGACACAAGAAGCAAGCTGGAGTAGCCATTCTACTATCTAATAAGATAGACCTTTAACCAAAATTAATGAAAAGAGATGAAGAAGAGCACTTCATACTCATCAAAACGAAAATCCACCAAAATGACATCTTAATTCTGAACATAAATGTCCCAAAAGCAAGGGTACGCACATTCATAAAAGAAACATTACTAAAGCTTAAACAGCACAGAGAACCTCACACATTAATAGTGGGAGACTTCAACACCCATCTCTCATCAATGGACAGATGATTGAGACAGAAACTAAACACAGAAATAACAAAATTAATCAAAGTTATGGGTCAATTGGACCTAACAGATATCTGCAGAACATTCCATATGAACGCAAAAGAATGTACCTTCTTCTTGGCACCTCATAGAACCTTCTCCAAAATTGACCCACATACTCAGGCACAAAGCAAGTGTGGCTTGTATTCTATCATACCACCATGGGTGGACAACAACAACAACAAAAACAATAGAATGCCTACAAACTAATGGAAACTAAACAACTCTCTAATCGTTGACCACTGGGTCAGGGAGGAAATAAAGGAAGAAATTAAACACTTTCTAGAAATCAATAAAAACAAAGATACAACATACCCAAATTTATGGGACACAATGAAAGCTGTACTGAGAGGAAAGTTCATAGCACTAAGTGCCTTCATAAAGAAATTGAAGAGATCTCATATAAGCAATTTAAAAGCACATCTGAAAGCTCTAGAATAAAAAGTAAACATACCCAAGAGGAATAGATGGCAGGAAATAATCAAACTCAGGGCTGAAATCAATAAAGTAGAAACAAAGAAGACAATACAAAGAATCAACGAAACCAAGAGCTGGTTCTTTGAGAAAATCAGTAAGATAGACAAACCCTTAGCCAAGCTAAGAGGCAGAATATCCAAATTAACAAAACTAGAAATGAAAAGGGGGACATGACAATAGATACCAAGGAAATTCAATGAGTCATTAGGTCATATTTTAAAAGCTTGTATTCCACAAAATTGGAAAATCTAAAGGAAATATATGATTTTCTTGATAGATATCACTTGCCAACACTAAATCAAGATCAGGTAAACAATTTAATTAGACCTATAACCCCTAAGTAAATATAAGTACTCATTAAAAGTCTCCCAACCAAAAAACATGCAGGGCTAGACAGTTTGAGTTTAGAATTCTACAAGATATTCAAAGAAGAGCTAACACCAAAACTCCTCATACTATTCCACAAAACGTAGACAGAAACAACATTGCAAACTCATTCTATGAGGCCACAATTACCCTGATACATAAACTACACAAAGCATATACACACACATATACATCAAGTATATGCGCACACAAAGATTAAAAATGGTCTGGGAAACTTTCTGCTATTTCTTTTATATTTATTGCTTCTATTTTCATTAAGCTTTCCTGTTGTTTTCCATGGAAGAAATTTTTGTATTTTGTTAGGACTTTTCACGCCTTACAATTATCTATTATTTAAACCTTCCTTCTTTTTGTTTACTTTTTAAAACTCAAGTCTCAATGAATGTGCTGTTTCACAATCCCAAGGAGTAATTGGAATCAGTCATTTAATTCTTCTTGATTCTTGCAGAGGTCTGGAAGGTCTTTTAACAATGGCTTGTAAATCTGTGAAAAACTTCCTTATAACCCCAAAGGAATGTGCCTACATATAGCCAACACCTTTTGCTGCACCCATATGCACAGGCCATAGAAGACATTAAATCAAGGGATAGGCTACTTACCTTTCTAAAGTTGATATTAATGGCCTGTGATGGGTTCAATGAGATGTTCCCCATATTCTTGTGTATTTGAATACTTGGTCCCCATTTGATGGCCCTGTTTAGGTATGGTTAGGAGGTTTTACACTGCTGGAAGAAGTGCATCACTGGGAGTGGACTTTGAGGTTTCCCAAGACTAACAGCAATTCCAATTTGCTCCCTCTGCTTCCTGTTTGCAGTTCTAAATGTGAGTTCAATTCTGAGAGCAACTTTATACATGGAGATCAAATCTAGAATTCCAATGGTGCAGACCTAACAGCCATGTTTCTAGACACAATTTGTTCAAGGACAACTGAAGGCTCTCTCAAACAAGAGAAGATCTGATAATGTTGATTTTACCTGAGTTCTAAAGATAGTTACAATTAAAAAATACCCTCCATGCCCATGTTTGCAGGTACTCTTTTCACAATAGCAAAGAAATAAATTCAGCTTGGAGGCCCATCATCAGATAACAAATAATAAAAATGTGGTATATATACACAATGGTATATTATTCAATTGTAAAAAATAAAAATAAAAAAGAGGCCATAAGATTTTCAGAAAATGGATGACTATGGAAAGTATAATTTTAAGTGAGGTGACTCAAACTCAGAATGACAAAAACATGTTGTATTTCATATGCAGATCCTAACCTATAAAAATATGTATATACTTAAATGGGTATAAGGGTGTAAAGCTGCAAAAACTAGAGACTAAGAGAAGATAAAAATTGGTGATGAAGAAGGATGGGGGTAGGCAATAGATACACAGACAAGAAAGAGGAAGAGAGATTATAGGGGAGGACAAAAAAGGGAAGAGTAGCAGGGGGTGTAAGAGATGATGGGGAGGACCCCTGGGCCCAGATCGGCCCATCATAATGTTCTTCTTGTAGGTTTCTAGGACCCTCTAGATCCTTCTATTTCCCCATTCTCCCATGCTTCTCTCATTTAGAGTCCCAATAGGATGCCTTCCCCTCTGTCCCAGTTTCCTGGTAAGTGAAGGCTTTCGTGGGACATGCCCCTTGGGCTAGTATGCAGATATAAATGAGTATATACCATTTGAGTCTTTCTGCTTCTGGGTTAACTCACTCATTATGATCATTTCTAGTTCAATCCATTTGTTTGGGAATTCCTTGTTTTTAATGGCTGAGTAGTATTCCATAGTGTAAATGTACCACAGTTTCTTTAGCCATTCTTCTACTGAGGGACAAATGGGAGGGAGGGAGGAATGGGAAGATACAAGGGATGGGATAACCATTGAGATGCAATACAGATAAATTAATAAAATATATTTTAAAAAAAGAAAAAATAAAGAAAAAAGACTATTTAAAAAAAGAGATATAGGGAAGGCAGATCAGGAAAACATACTTTGTTTAAAAATACTGTAATGGGGGGGTGGCTAGAGAGATGGCTCCACAGTTATGAGCACTTGCTCTTTCAGGGGAGTTCATTTCTCAACATCCACGTGGTATCTCACAATCATCTGTAGCTCTAATTGCGGGGGTTCTGAAGTCGTCTTCCAGCCTCCCTGAACACTAGGCACACACAGGACACATAACAAATGGAAGTAAATCTTTCAAAATGAAAATACCATAATGGGGCTTGGAAAGACGGCTCAGAGGTTAAGAGCACTTGCTGGTCTGGCAGAGTGGGTAAAACTGCTTGCTGCCTAACTTGATGACCTTGAGCTGGATCCCCAGGACCTAGCAGTAAAAGGAGAGAACTGACTCCGGTAAGTGTTCCTGTGACCTCCACACACCATCCATGTTATGTGCATACCGATACACAACACACATACATACATATACAAACACATACTCACAATTCTATGTGTTAGTTTACTATTACAACAAAATACCCAAGAAAACAACTTAAAGGGGAAAAAATTGGGCACATGGGTTCTATCCATAAATGTTTGACTCTATTGGTTCTGAATCTATGCTGAGACAGAACATTGCAGCCGAAATAAGGGACTGAGTAGAGCTACTCACCTCACAACAGCCAGGAAGCAGAGACAAAGATTAGGCTAAAGACTTCATATGTGCTCTTCCATGGGATGGATCACAGTCATCTACTTCCTTCAACTAGGCCCCATCTGGTAGTTTCTACCAACTCTAGATAATGCCATTGAATTATGAATCTGTCAGCTCCCCTAATGAAGTTATAAGCTTCGTGGTCTAGTCACTTCCTCAAAGCCAATCAGCTAGAAGCCAAGCCTTTAATCAATGAGAGTTTGGAAACATTCTAGATTCAAAACCTACCTTTCCTGTTGTGGAAGAGGCTGACCTCAAGAGACCATCTTCTCTTCCCCCTCCTCCTCCTATGAGCTGCTCTCCATACATTCTCATGACTTTTGGGTTCACCTAAAAATGTTTAGCCATTTTGATTGAATCTGTTGAATGACCTGCTACAGTTCCTCCAACCATTTATTTTGTGCATCATGAATGATTAACAGAGATTAGAAGTCTGAAACTAGCTAGACAAAAATCTTCCTGCTCAGCATACTGCAACTTGACCTGATTACAAAGCAATCCTACTGCAAATTCTCCAGCTATAACCTGTATACTCCTCTCTAGGAAACTAAAAGGTAAAACCCTATTGAAACACTCTGACTTTCAAATCTGGTACTATTCATTCCTATTGTGGTAAACTGAATAAATTCAATTTCTTCACTAGTTTGGTTTTTCCATTTGAAGACTTATTATATATATATTATGTATATATACATACATGTATATATATGTATATATATTATATGTGTGTGTCTGTGTATGTCTGTGTGTGAGTATATGCCACGTATATGTGGGTACCCATAGATAACAAAGAGGATATCAGATCTCCTGGAGTTGGACTTATAAGTAGTTTTGAGCCCCAAGATGTGATAGGAACCAAATTCAGGTGCTCAAGCTGAGCTATTTCTCGAGCTCCTGTTTTCCCATTTAAAGAATAGATATTATCAGCTGTCACATTTAGACAACTCTTCTAGCTGTCAATAATGCTTTCTTACTAGAGCACACTGGAATTAAACTCTTTTTGTGGAAGCCATAAATTAATTTGTTCCTTCCAAAATATTGTGATTTATGCATGGGGAGGGTTATCTTCAAGTTTTCTTTGTTTTTAAACAGAATTTTTTTATTTTTAATGATTTATTTAATTATATTTTACGTACATTGGTATGAGGGTGTCAGATCCCTTGGAATTGGAATTACAGACAGTTGTGAGCCACCATGTGGGTGCTGGGAATAGAACCCAGGTCCTTTGGAAGAGCAGACAGTGCTCTTAACCACTGAGCCATCTCTCCAGCCCTCTTCAAGTTTTTTTTAAAAATTACCATCTCTGTAATTCAATAATGAGTCTAGATAGTAGCTCTTCAAAACAAGGCTATCCATGATTGTTGGATATAACTTCCTATGGCCATAGCTGGATATTTATATAAACCCTGTAGACAATTATTCCTATGACAGGAATTATCCAATTACAAAAGATAATAGGAGTGTGAGGTAGAGTGGCACACGCATAATCCCAGTACTCAAAAGGTAGAGAGGGAAGAAGCTCCAAGGTGAGCCTAGACTATACAGTGAGAGCTCTCAAAACAACACCAGTGAGAGCTCTCAAAACAACACAACACACACACACACAAAAACCACAAAAACAAAAAAAAACCAGAAAAGGTAATAAGAGTTTAACTCTTGATTTTAGCCAGTGATTAATGTTCCTACATTGGCCTTGGAAGGCATGTAGTTACTCTCAGCTTGCAAGTTTGTTAGGATAATTTGCACTTTGAGGTCAAGGCAAAATGAATACAACTGCTATTACATCCTTCTGTACATGTATTAGTCCCTTGTGCCATACGTAAAGGTAAGCAGAAAAACAGAAAAAACAACTTTGGCTTTGTGAAGTAGACCATGATAGCTTATGAGATTTAGTTAGATGTTTGGGTCTAGGGCCCTGGGGTCCATGGATAAGAAAAACATAGTCTAGGAATTGTTCCCATCCTGCTAGTTGGAAGACTGTTGATTACAGCCTCAATTAAGTGTTCCATCAGACAAAATTAAAAGATGTGGCTATCTACGATCTCTGTGGGATTAATCAGAGCAGCCAATGAAACAGTATGTGTAGAAGCCAAGACAATGAAGAAATGAGGGTGCAGGTACTATTTATCCACAGAGCTTTCACATTTTTAAAAGATTTATTTATTTTATGTATATGAGTACTCTGTCTGTCTGTAAACCTGCATGCCAGATGAGACCATCAGATTCTATTATAGATGGTTGTGAGCCACCATGTGGTTGCCAGGAATTGAACTTAGGAACTATCGAAGAGCGTTACAGTGCTCTTAACTGCTGAGCCATCTCTCCAGCCCCCAATCTTTCACATTTTTATATGTGTTCCTCAGCATCTCTCCTACTGGACTCTACCTTCCGGGAAGCTTCTATACCAAGTATGATGCTGCACATTTCCTCGTCAGCATTGCCTCATTGCTCAGCGTGCTGCTGCCTAAGTTACGCCAGTTCTATGGGGCTCGTCTCTTTGGAATCAACAAATACTAACAGCTGGGTTGAGAGTTCTGCAGGTGTTGAGGGAAGACACTGGAACTAAGATATGTTTTTCCTTTCTCCACACTATCCTCTGTATCTTAGAAGCCTGATACACAAGACAGATTTTGTTAAACTCCAAGAAGGAAGAAATTGGAAAATGGGGTTCCTGGGCCCAGCCTTACTAGGGTCAAGATTCTCTGAGTCAGGAAAGGTGGACAAGGTTAAGGGCCATACACTCCCTCTCCTCTATCAAGCAAGAAGCCATCAGTGTTTGGGCAGCTTTTCTGGTAATTTTGTCTTTCTGTATCTTCTAAACCTACCTACCACCTTCAAGTTCTGTTTTGCTGTATATTTTCCTTAAAATAAAGTCTTTTCAGTTATACCTGAAAAAAACAAAAAAGAAAAAGAAAAGCAACTGTTTTTAATTCCATTCACACAGAACACTTCTAAACCAAATCTGTGTGTTTTCCACAACCACTACTTTTCTCCAGAATCCAAAGGGTGATTCTGAACTAATTGCTTGGGGGTAGCAAATGCCCCCCATAACTTAAAGACTAAATCCCACGAGAGTACTCCACTTCAGATACCAACTGCATGTCTAGGACTCCTATACTCCTAACAAATTGATTATAAATTGGGGTTCCTTCAAACCTCCACTTCAGGTTCAATAATTTGCTAGGAAGACTAATTGAATTCAGAGAAACATTTACTTACTCATTTATTCCAAAGGGTGTTGTGTTAGTCAGTGTTCTATTGCTATGAAGAGACACCATGACCGTGGCAACTCTTATAAAAAGGAAACCATGTAATTGGGACTGGCTTACAGTTAGTCCATTAGCATCATGGCGAGAAGAATGATGGGACAGACAGACTTGGTGCTGGAGAAATAGTTGAGAGTTCTACATGAGTCAGCAGACAGAAGGAAGTTAGAAAGATACGGGGCCTGGCTTGAGCATTTGAAACCTCATGACACACTTCCTCAAAGCAGACCACACCTACTTCAACAATAGTGACACTCCCTGGCAACTAAGCATTCAAATCTATGAGCCTATGGGGGCCATTCCTAGTTAAACCAGCACAGATATTACTGTCACACTGCCCTGCATTCAGGGATGTTCACATAGCAAACAGCCTTAGATTGCCATCATAACTGTGTCCAGAAAAAAAAAAACACAACTTCACTGTTCAGTATAAAAGATTCAGGCCAGCTACACAATCTACTTTGTGTCACTGGGCTCACATTATGTCATCCTATTCCAGGAACTGGGACTCGGGTAGCCAGAACAAATTCGAAGACACTAGCTACTATTACTAGAAGCATAATAAAGCCTTTCTTCTCTAGTCCAAAAGTTCCATGGATTTTTTTTGCCAGTATCCAGGACACTTGTGGCAGGCTAATTTGTTAAGACTGCAACTGGGGTAAAATCTTAGACTCTGCATGGAAACATAACGAAATGCAGCATGTGACTCTTCTTTGGATTCAGATTTGAAGTAAAGAACTTTGAAAAATATCAACCTGAGGACTTCTTAAAAATTCAATGTATGTGTAGACCTCAACAAAGGAAGATGTCACAAAGGTAGAAGGGGAAATATTTGGCAAAACAAGAGAAAAGTATGAGAGACAAGGGAAGTTATTGGGGATGAATATGGTAAACCCGTACAACATATTAAAGTGAAAATGACGGGCTGGAGAGATGGCTCAGAGGTTAAGAGCTCTGACTGCTCTTCCAGAGGTCCTGAGTTCAATTCCCAGCAACCACATGGTGGCTCACAACCATCTATAATGTGATCTGATGCCCTCTTCTGCAGATAAAGCACTCATATACAATAAATAAAATAAATCTTAAAAAAAAAGAAGATGACATTATGAAACATATCACTTTGTACTACGATATGAGTGCTTGCCTAGCAAGTCTCTATGTTTAATCTCCAGCATTGGAAAAGTAAATAGTAAAAATGTAAACAAACAAAAGAATGAAAGACTTTAGCAGTTCTGGTCCATGCAGGGGCAGAGAGAGGATTATGACCAGTAAATAAAATATCTGGAAATAAAGAAAATTTGAAATTGTAATAGAAAAAGAGAGGCCCAAATACGGGAAAGAGAAGATACAATATATAGTTTGTATCACTGAAGGGTTGAAATAGATTGGAAGAGATGGCTAAAAGCACTTTTCTCTCTTCCAGAGGACCCGGGTTTGGTTCCCAGCATCCACGTCAGGTGGTTCACAACTATCTGTAACTCCAGCTCCTGAGGATCTGACACTCTCTTCTGGTCTCCACAGGTATCCATATACATGGTGTATATACATACATGTTACCATACACATACACATAAAAAACAAAATGAATAAATCTAAAAAAGAATTGACACAGAAAACCCGCCCTAGAAGTACATAAGATCTCATCATTACTCACAATTTATTGTTAATTGTTATAATAATTAGAATATTATATTTTATAAAATTAATGTTATAAAAGTAACCACATAAATAACAAAAGTAATTGTCTGATATTCTAGAAAGCACAAGGAAAAATAATACAATGCATAGTGAAAGACAAGGATAGAAATTTAAAAGCATAATATATCATTTATATGTTGCATAAAAAATGCAGCAAAAATTCAGAGAAATTACTATAAAAGGACATGTAAAGGTGTAATAGAAAGTGTCAACAGCAAAGAAGTATCTATCTGAATACCAACAGATCAGACTTCAAGATGGCAAAGGAAAATAGTTTTTAAAGACTCAGATTAAGCCAGGCATGGTGGCGCACACCTTTAATCCCAGCACTTGGGAGGCAGAGGCAGGTGGATCGCTGTGAGTTCAAGGCCAGCCTGGTCTACAAAGCAAATTCAGGACAGCCAAGGCGAACACAGAGAGACCCTGTCTCAAAAAAACAAAAATTAAAAAAAAAAAAAAAGAAAGAAAGAAAAAGAAAAACAACAACAACAAAAAGAAAAACAAAGAAAATCAAGAATGGAGGATGGCAGGGAAAAGATTCAGTGGTTAAGAGCAGGCAGCACTCTTGCAGAGGACACAAGTTTAGTTCCTAGCACCCAAGTCACTCCAGCCTGCATGTAACTCCAGCTCTAGGGGAATCAAACACCTCTAGCCTTCACAGGCACTTGCATTCATGCATATACAGGCACGCACACACACACACACACAAAAAGAATGGATATTAAATTTTATTACATCAATTTTCTCTGCTAATATGTCAATATACTAAGTCAGCTGAAGAGAGCAGAGAGAGGTTTATCAGTAGGTACAAAGTTACAGGTAGATAGGCATCAGAAGTTCTAATGTACTAACATTATATAGTAGGGTGAGTAGACAATGATAATGCACTCTATAATTTAAAAACAAAACTAGACATGGAGCAGCTATTGCTCAGTAGTTAGGAGTATTTATTGCTTTTTTAGAGCAACACGTTCCCAGAACACATATCATTTTCCTGGCAACTCCACTTGTACAAATGTCCAAAGTGGGGCATGGTGCTAGAAAGATGTTTCTTATATGTTGGTCTTCCAGAAGACCAAGATACAGTTCCAAAAACTTAACATGGTGACACACAACTGGCTATAACTCCAGTCCCGGGGTATCCTACACCTTCATCTGGCTTCTGCAGGCACAAGGCATATACATGGTACACAAGCAAAATGCTCATACACGTGAGATATTAAAAAAAAAACGACCAAAAAAAAAAAAAAACCCAGCAGTCTTCTAAGATGGCAGTGGCAGTGGCCAGGATGTACTGTATCTGAGCGGCAGAAGACCAGAGACTGGTTATGGTGAGTAATCTAACAGCTGACCCCAAAAACACAGACATCGGTATTTCCCAGATGGGTGGGGACATCCCAGGAGCTGAGGACTCTCAGTTCCAGGACCCCTGCAGCTGTCTCCCAGGTCTAGGAGTCTACAAGATCCTGAAGCATTCAGTGAATTCTGCTTATATGGAGCTAGGGCCCCCACTTTCAGGGGTGCTCTGCTCCAGCAATCAGACGTCAGATTCTTTCCACTTCCCTGAGGGCAGTACCTAAGTACCTGGGTCAGCATCCCAACTCCAATCCACAGTTCTAATAGTCCCCCTCCGGAGTCCAGCTGAACAATGTGAACATATAGGGTATGGGTCCAAGATGGCAGAGTCCAGACAAATCTGAGTGCTGGGTGGAGAGCACCTGCTTGACCACCAAAACGACTGCTTGGCTGAATTGGATACCATAAAGCTAGCCCCTGTTCACTGCCAGGCTCTGTAATGCCAAAGGCTACTCATGATCTTCCTGATCTACCCCCTCCGCCTCTCAACCCCCCACCAATCCGACCCCCACTCCCACCAGCCACCTAAGGGGATCTGGGGCTTGGTTGCCTGCTTTTTGATCACTTCCCCCTGGTGGACTGACTTGCCTGGCCACAGGGGAAGAGGAAACGCTCAGTCCTGATATGATTTGATGAGCTAGGATGGGGGGGGCTTCCGCTTTTCTGAGGAATAAGGAAGGGGGATAGCGGAGAGGAAGGGTGGGTGGGACTAGGAGGTAAGCAGAGATGGGGCTATGACCAGGATGTAAAGTGAATGAATGAATGAATGAGTGAGTGAATGAATGAATGAATGAGTGAGTGAGTTAGAAAAAACAGGCATGGACCTGGACCTAGTGGTGTAAGCCTATACTCTTACTACCTGGGAGGCTGAAGTAGTTTGATGGCAAGTTCAAGGCCAGACTGGGCTATGGTGAATTCAAAGTCAGCCTAGACTAGCCTTTTTTTCAGACCCTGCCTCAAAAAAAAAAAAAAAAAAAAGGCAAAAGAAAAAAAAGTTGACTGGGAATTTTACTCAATAGTAGAGTCCTTGCCTAGCATGCACATCTGTAGTGACATACACAAACACATAGAGCCAGGCATGGTAGTACACGCCCAAAGTTCCAGCAATTGAGAGCCAGAGACAAGAGGGGCACAAATTCTTTTTGTTTCATTTTATCTTTTTGAGACAATGTTTCTCTGTATAGTACTGGTTGTCCTAAACTCACTCTGTAGACCAGGCTGGCCTGGAACTCAAAATCTGCCTGCCTCTGCCTCCAGAGAGCTAGGATTAAAGGTGCACACCACCATACCCAGCTGAGGGGTACAAATTCTAAGCAAGCCTGGGCTATTATGGAGACCTTTTTTTAAAGAGACAGACACACACAAGGAGAAATAAGGGGTGGGGGTATCTCTTTAAACAACCTTCCTTTCTTCCTTGTGTTAACTGATATGTATACAAGACTGTTCATCAAAACAAAAATTATACAAAAATTATGAATCCCCTAAGTTCCTATTAATATATGATCCATTAGTATACTTAAATATAACCACATAATAGATACAATTTATCCTTTAAGAGGAGTTAGGGAACTCTTTGTACTATGGTCTATCACCAAGATTAATTGTTGAATAAAACATGTTGAAAGTTATATTTTTTTGTCTGCTTGAAGATTTGGACTAAATACAGGCCCTTACATGTACCAAGTATCTTAGGTTTTCTGTTGTTTGACGAAGCACCATGACAAAAAAGCAAGCAGGGCAGAAAGAATTTGTTTGGCTTCCACTTCCTGTTCATCACTGGAGAAAGTCAGAGCAGGAAGTCAAACAGGACAGGAACCTGGAGGCAGAGCTGATGCACAGGCCATGGAGAGTGCTGCTTACTAGCTTGCTCCCTATGGTTTGCTCAAGCCAGGGATGGCACCACCCACAATGGGCTGGGACCTCCCCCATCTATAACTAATTGAGAAAATGCCTCTGATTCTTCTGCCTGCTTTGGTGGTGTGGGGGGAGGGGGCTTTTCCTCCTACTAGGTTACATCATCCAGTCTTGATATGAGGGTATATGCCTCATCTTACCATAACTTGTTATGCCATGTTCAGTTGATAACCCTGGGAGGCCTGCTCTTTTCTGATGGAAAATGGAGGAAGGGTGGGTCTAGAGAAGGGAGGTACGGGGAAGGACTGGGAGGAATGGAAGGAGGGAAACTGCAGTCAGGATATAATACATGGTAAGAATAAATAAATAAATTTTAAAAATAAAAATAAATAAATTGGAAAAAATGAAAATACACCACAGCTGGATCTTATGGAAGCATTTTCTCAATTAAGGTTCCTTCATCTCAGATAACTCTAGCTTGTGTCAAGTCAACGTAAGAATAGCCAAGACAAAAAAAATAAAAAATAAAAAAAATAAAAAGAATAGCCAACACAGCCATCGAGCTTTAACCACAGATTGCAAGTTCTGTAGTAATATGTTTGAAAAAAAATCAGAAGCTGCCTTTTTGTAAAGGATATATGAACAACTTTACTCAATAAAATTAGATGGTTATATTTTTTCCCTTTTCAACAGACTATTATCATGAAACAATATTCATGTGAAAATATAAAACAACTTAGGTAATTTATTCAAGGAAAATATTTAATCTAATTCCCACCCAATCTAGAAACAAAACATTACCAGCTCCTTGCCCATAAGCCTTGAATGCCTCCTTGCACCCCTTATCAATATTCACGGAAACTATCATCCTATCTCAGATAGCATTTCCTTGCTTTGCTTTCTGGTTTTGCCACTGACAGATGTACAATTGTTCAGTATGGTTTTGCCTATACAAACTAGAACAAACACAATGCATTCTTTACGCCCATCCTCTTTTACTCAATATCATGCTCCGTTTATTGATTCGTTCTATCATTGATGAATATTATCGTCATTTCTACAAACTGGTTATGACAAGTAATGCTGCAGTGATCACTGATGCATGCAGCCTAGACATGTCAGACAAACAGAACTGTTTCCTCTTCTGTGGTCTACGTTCATTTTGGTGAATAAGGCTAAAGTGATTCCACTCCAATTTGCACTTCCAGCAGCAGCATGATACTCACGGTACTTCACATCCTAGCTTTTCTCATGGTACTTGTCGTTGTTAGGGTTCTTGATGTGAACCATTCAGGAGGGGATGTGTAGTATACTGTTGTGGTTTAAACTTACACTTTTCCTGGCAACTGAGACTGAGCACTGTCTGAGGCAACTATTAGCTACTTGGGTACCTTTATTTGTTACCCATCATTACTTAAGACAGATGCATAGGCTGTTTTTTTCTTACTGTTTAGTTGTTCATTACATATTCAGGGTATAAATCTCCTGTGCTTATATCTTCTTCCACTTTGTAAACTTACAATACCACAAAGATCAAGGTTAGTAATCTTTGAGAGAGGGTGATTCTGGAAAGTGGACTGTGAACTCTTTCTAGACCTATAATACAAATCGCTTAGTTGTATATTTCCGTGCTATAGAGATATGTATATTCACAATAAAACACGTTTTAAAAATATATTTAGCTTAAGATCTACTCACTCATCCATATGTAATATTTAAGAAGGCATGTACATATGTGCATGAAGAAACATGAACAAGAATTTTCATAAGCCAAATGTAGTGTCATGTACCCATAATCCCAGCACTTAGGAGGCTGAGATAAAATGATAATGGGTTCAATACAAGCCTGTACTACATTAGTAAGGTGGAAGGTAGCCTCTGGGAGGTGGGGGGAGAAGACAAAGGAAACTAAGTAATCTGAAAGCTGAGCATGTAAAAGGAAGATGAATAAGAAAATTTTGACTGTATAGATGTGTACTTTTCAAACCTTTGGAACTTTTTTTGTCTATAATATTACTAAAACATCAAATACAAAATTAAGTTGGGCATAGTGAAACACGTCTGTAATCCCAGCACTCAGAGAGGCAGAGGAAAATGATCACTCTGAGTTCAAGGCTAGCCTGGTCTACAAAGCAAGTCCAAGACAATGAAGACTACACAGAGAAACCCTGTCTTGAAAAACAAAAAGCAAATAAAAACAAAAAAATTAAATTAAATTATTAGCTGGGCATGGTAACACACACCTTTAATCCCAGCACTCAGGCGGCAGAGGCAGGCAGATCACTGTGAGCTCTAGGACAGCCTGGTCTACAGAGGGAGTCCCAGAGCTACACAGTAAGACTCTTTCTAAGCTTTTTTACCCCTCTAGCCCCTCCCCCCCCTCTCTCCTCTCCTCTCCTCTTCTCTCCTCTCATTTTTCCTCTGTCTCTGTCTGTCTCTCTCTTTCTCTCTGGGGTACCCCTCCCCTTTTCTTCTCCCCCCCCCCATGCTCACTTAATAAAACTCATATAATATAATATCTGTTGCCTGGCAAAAAAAAAGACTCTAAAAAAATATTAAACTGTTACTAATATTCTCTGAGTGATATGATACTGTGTCATTGAAACTATAAAATAGAAATAGTAGGTATTTATGGGGATGTTCTAAAATTTTAAAGCTATTTAAACAAAAATTATAACACTATTAATGATATACAATAGAAGATTTAGAAGATAAAGAATTTTTTTTTTATTAATTAGAGGGAAAACAAAAGAGAAAGATGCCAGACATGGTGGTACATACCTACAGTCCCAGAAGGCTGAGGCAGAAGGGTTACAAGTCCAAGGACAGCTCAAGCAACTTAAGCAAGACCCTATCTCAAAATTAAGTTAAAATTTTTAGGGTTGAGGTAGAAGCTGGAGAGACACCTCTGTGGTTAAGAGCACCTGGCTGCTTTCCAGAGGGCCTCGGTTTGATTTTCAGCATCTACAGAACAACTCACAAAGAGTAACTCCAGTTCCAGGAGATCTGACGCCCTCTTCTCTTCTGGTCTCTGTGGGCACTGTGTGCCTGTGGTACACAGACATATATGCAGGCCAAACACTCATACTCTTTAAAATAATAAAATGTTCTTTTAAAAGGTTTAGGTATAGCTTTATGTAGAGCCTACTACAGCTAAGAGTGTTAACTTCAAATGGTTGTGGAAAACTGTGTCAGGGTTGGAAAACATGCACAGTAAATTATGTTTTTCCGTAAGGCTCAGAAGTTCAGGATAAACAAAAATCCTACCCCTAGGTCTCTCTTCATTTCCCCTCACCTCACAGGCCTTGGCATGCCTCCCTGGCTGAGGAGGGTCTTGGGTAGGCACCATGTTAACGCTGTCCCCAGGCTCTCTTGTTGGTAACTCTGCTCTGCTCAGGTTCTCCAATTCTGTTGAAGTCTGAAGGCTTGACAGGATCTTCTAGGGTCAGAAGGAAGACCCTGCAGTCTTTGCTATGAAGTTTCCCATTGGGACCCCACAGATACACAAAGATACCTAAAAAGACAGTGTGCACATTATCAGAATCACACAGCATTTGCCATGAAACATTTTATAGTAGTGTCAAAGTACAGTTCAACCTACTGGATACTGTACAGTAGACAAAGTCCTAGAAACATTGGTTCTGCTGATTAATCAAATTGGAATATAAGAAAGTATATGAGATTTGGACTAAGATTAACGATAATTTAAATTTTAGCTCTGCCAATATTTAGATGACAGTATAAAACCATTTCTTGAGTTTTACTTTGAAAAGAATCAAAGCTATCTCAAGTGGTTGTGAAAATTACAATGAGATGATGTTTATCAGGCACTGAGACTGGCACAATGAAAATAGATCATATTGCAGCAGGTACTGAAACAAATGGAACATTCTGAATCTCAAAGTCTCAAACTTAATAAAATCCAAAACTTTTTAAACACTGACATAACACAGATAATGTAGAATTCCACATTTGACTTGCTAAAGATAACAGTCAAAACAAGGTTGACAAAAATATTACATAAATTACCTTCAAGTTAAGATGTAGAGATGAAACATGTAAGAAGTTCAATTATAGTTTTAGATCTCAGCCCTAAGATACCTCTTCATGTAAATGAAAGTGGCCCAAAATCTGAAAAAGAAACATAAAACACAAAACATTTCTGATCCCAAGCATTACAGATAAGGAATAATTACCCCATATGAGGACCCCATGTAATATACAGAAGCACGTACATATGCCATATAATTTGCACAAAACCTTTCACCTACATATTCATGTTTTTTCACTTTATGTGTGCAGAAAAAGAAGGTTAGTGATTACAAGTAAGACCTACTCCACTTGACTTCAAAGCTCATGTTCACAGGTAGGTGTAGCGACACATGCATTTAATTCCAGCACAAAGGAGGCAAAGGCAGGCAGATATCTGGAGGCTAGCCTTATCTACACAGCAAGCTCCAGGACTGAGCAACCCTGTCTCCAAAAACAAAAAAACAAAGAAAGATGGGGGAGGCAAAGAGATAGAGATAGTTCCACAGCTAAGAGCATTGACTGCTCTTCCAGAGGACCTAGCATTCCCATGGCAGCTAACAGCTGTCTCTAACTCCAATACCAGGGAATCTATGTCCTCCTCTGGCCTCTTCAGGCACTGCATGCATGTGGTGTACAGACATATGCGGGCAAAACACCCATACACATAAAATAAATCTCAAAAAAACCAAGAAAATAGAAAATAGAAATGAGTGAGTTCAAAAGAGACCAAGGTGAAGATGACATAACAGGACGAACAAATAGCTTCTAAAAAGTAGAAAGATATGGCGGATAATTCATAGACAACATGAAAAATAACATTGGTGAGTTCTTTGAATTTTTTTTAATTTCCAAATATCATCTAAAGATACTGGAAAATTTTATACAGAAACCACAATAGGAACATACCAAAAAACACAAAAGCTTCCTCAAATTGACCTTTCTTTCGCAGAGAAAAGGTGACCCAGTAATCGCAGCACTCAGGAGGCAGAGGCAAGCAGATCTCTGTGAGCTTGAGGCCAGCCTGGTCTACAGAGTGTCCAGGACAGCCAGGTCTATACGGGAAAAACCTGTCTCATTTAAAAAAGAAGAAAAGAATCTAGATTAAAGTCATGTCTTCCTACCTCAAAGATCCATATTAGAAGTAGATCTTCCTCTCTTGCTGTTGTGCTGCTGGCAGCTGTCCCTGGAAAGACAATAGATGCATCCCCTCCCCCCTAATCAGCCTGTCTTGCTAGAACATTGCAGTTTCTTTCAGGTCATGTTTAACAGGGTGGAGAAGTTCTATGTTCCTGGAGATGGCATGTGCTATTATTACACCTTCACCCAACAGTTCACCCTTCATTGCAAGGACTGGATCAGCATCTTTAAAGTAGGATGGAAGACGACCGGGGACTAGTACATCTTCATGTGGGTTACCTTGAACAATGACCTAAACAAGAAATCATCCAAGTAGCAGGAAGTCAAATTCAAAGCTTACTGTCTGCATAAGGATTATAAGCATTGCCAGTTCTGCTATGTGGATAAGGATGGCGTGGTCAGGGAGTAAGAATCCCTTTGTAGTTCCATGCAGAAACTGAGAACAACATAGTGCTTGTTACCACTATGGAAAAGGGTTAAAAAGACTGAGCAGTTTCAATGAGGAGCTCTATGGGGCGGGGGGAGGGGGGAACCAGGAACTGAAAGATAGCTGTGCCAGCCTCCAGCAGGAGCATTCGGAGGTGCAGGCTGAGCTTCAGATGAAGCAGGAGGCATTGGAGGACATGTGGAGCATCAATAAGACCTTAGGACAGGAAGTGGAAGAGCGGAAGGCCTGCTGGGAGAATCAGCTAGCTGTTCCAACTGAATGAACACAACAAGAGAGAGTGAGTACATGGGGATCAAAATAAACAAGCTTCAGACCCAGCTGTCAAGTCATGAGAAAGAAATGGAGAAGCTTGTTCTGTGAGATCAAGAAAAGACAGAGCAGTTGTAATGTCTCAAAAAAGAAAATAGGCAGCTCTTTCTCAGCTTAGCTGAACAGAAGCAGCAGCAGAAGACACCTAAGCAGACCTTGGAAAAGATGAGGGAGAAAGAAATTACTGCAAAGAAGAACTAAACAACCAGAGCTAAAGGACGAGAATTTTGAGCTGTCAAGGAAGCTAAGTGACAACAAGATCAACTCTAATGCTATACACAGAGAGAAAGATGACAAAGAGTAGTCTCTTTCCTGAAGAAAGAGAACAAGAAACTGATGAGCAACCTGGCTACCAAAGATGATGCCCCTTCACACATTCAGCATCCTGAAGATGCCACTTCACGTGCTCAGCATCCTGAAGATCAAGGAACTGCTAAGCAAAACTCAGACCTTATCTATAGAAATCCATATTCTGGTACCCAAGAAAGTCCTTCCCTGGCCCCAACTGTTGCCATGGCTACAGTCCTGAAAAACAAAGTAGAAGATCTAGACTGCCAGTTACAAGTGCTGGAATCAAACATTCACACTCACCACCACGCCTTGTGAGAAACATCTAATTCACTTGCAAAAGTCATGTCTAGAACATATTTCCAGCAATATGCGGCAACCATTGAGGTTGAGGCAAGAGAATTAAGTTCAAAGCCACTGTCAGGGGAAATAGAGGGCAGGGAAAGGGAGTTATTTTCTTAGATACTTCCAATTGGCATTTTCCATTCCTTTCTACGCACATAAAATGTACTCTGTCATATATATGGAGGTTTTATTTTCCTTACTCTAACTAACCTGGAAATCACTGTGTAGCCCAGGTTGGCCTGGAACTGAGCAATCCTGCTGACTCACCTTTGTAAGTGTTGAGACTATGGGCCTGAGCCACTGCTTCCAGTCTGTAAGTCTCTTAGTGACTAGTTAGGAATTGTTAGGAACTTTCCCAATTAGGAATTGTTACCAACTTTCCCAATAATTAGGAACGGTTAGCAACTTTCCTAATAGTTAATTGAGTTTGTGTAAATGTAAGAATAATGAGACTATTGTCAGTCTCTTTAATATTTAAAATAAATTGCTCTTTTTAAGGACATGGGTTTGTTTTTGTTTGTTTCAAGACAGCGTTTCTCTATAGCTCTGGCTGTCCTGGAACCACCTGTCTCTGCTGGGATTAAAATTGTGAGCCATTCATTGTCTTGTTTTTTAAAGGGTAAAGGACTGGAGAGATGGCTTAGAGATGGAGCGAGCAGCTACTCAGCATCCAAGTTGGCAGCTCATAACCATCTTAAACTCCAGCTCCAGGGGATCTGATCTGACCCTCTCCTGGCCTCTGTGGGCTTGTGCACACACAGATGGGTGTGATATATATGAATAATCAAAATTTAAGGAGGGTGGTGATATAGATGATGCCAAGCTAGTGGCCTGAGTTCCATCCCTGGAACCTTAATGGTAGAAGGAAGAAGACAACTGATTCCCAAAAGTTGTTCTCTGACTTCCACATAAACAGATGAGTATACACACACCCACTCCCTCTCCAAATAATTTTTTAAAAATACCTTAACAACAAAATGAAGACATTATGACTATGATCCTTGTATTTAATTTTGTGCATTAAGCAAAAGTCTATGGGAAGGAATGCAGACTCCACTCCCCTAGCTTGCCTTCTGTCAACAGAAGTTTATGTTGAGGTAGGAGGGAGGCAATGAAGCATCTGCTTGAGAACTCTGAGGCCTTTCTACTTGCTGTGACTTTCTATGAACTTCAAAGCATAGAGAGCATGCATGCAGGAGGAGCTGAAGTGGGCAAATGAGCTTCCTGGAGATGTCCATGGTTTAGCATCCCTGCAATTGGCCCTTGGAGAGGCTCGGGGTTGCTTCTTGCTGCTGATGTGCCTTCTCATGCTTGCCATTGCTATATTCCTCATTTGTCTGGCATGGTGTGATCAGGCGTGGGGAAACCTTCACTACCTATAGTCTGGTGTGACTGCCTCTTGGGAGAAAGCCATTTGGGGAATTTTCCACCAGATCAATATGAAGATGAGGCTGGGCATGGTGGCAAACACCTATAATCCCAGCACTCAGGAAGCAGAGGCAGGTGGATCTCTGTGAGTTCAAGGCCAGCCTGGTCTACAAAGTGAGTCCAGGACAGCCAAGACTACACAGAGAAACCCTGTCTTGAAAAAAAATGAAGATGAATCTCCATAAACTATTATTGTTTAGATGAATTATTGAACTTACAGAATCCCTGATTTGATTTAAATAGCTTTGGAAAGTTAGGTTAAGATGCTTTGTCAGGGGCACTGGAGAGATGGCTCAGAGGTTAAAATCACTGACTGCTCTTCCAAAGGTCCTGAGTTCAATTCCCAGCAACCACATGGTGGCTCACAACAATCTGGTGCCTACTTCTAGCAATGCAGGCATAATAAATAAATGAAAAATACATAATTAACAAATACTTTTTTTAAAAGATGCTTTTTCAATCGGGAAGTGGTGGCACATGCCTTTAATCCCAGCACTTGGGAGGCAGAGGCAGGTGGATTGCTGTGAGTTCGAGGATAGCCTGGTCTACAAAGCGAGTCCTGGACAGCCAAGGCTACACAGAGAAACTCTGTCTCAAAAACACCAAAAAAAAAAAAAAAAAAATGCTTTTTCAGTGGCTCTGATGTATAAAATCTTGAGGAAAAATTTATAGTTCAGAAAGGTGGGCTGGAGAGATGGCTCAGTGGTTAAGAACACCGGCATCTCTTTCACAGATCCTGAGTTCAAGTGCCAACAACTATATGGCACGCAGTCATGCAGTCAATTTAAAGTTAAGAAAGGCACTCTCTTAATAGTTTTTGATTAGGCAGCAAGAACAATAGCCCAAAGTAGCACCATCTGACATGAAGCTGAGTTGGCGATCACAAGGTGATTAATTTCTTCTACTTATTTTGCCTTCAGCTTCTTGATATGATTTAATAAAAATTGTTAATGAGTAGATGTACACCTTGAAGATTTAAAGTAGAAATGGCTGACTATTTTTTATAAAGTTAAGATTTGTGATTCCCTTAAGCTTCTTATAAAATGGCTTTTTAAGATAATTGATTCTTTGTAACCGCAGCCTGCCAGTAAAGAGAAACTTTGCTTGTTTACACTGTTAATGTAACAAGTTTTTTTAGTTACAAATGCATGTGAGTTCCTGAATAATTTGTTTTTCACATTTTTCATTCATAATACAAAAAACATTTGATCATGTGAGAGTATTGGGGAACATGTATACATATTCTCATTGTAATTGTTCACCTAAAAAAACGTAACCACATTGTGATTTTTGTATTGCTTGAAAGATTTTGCTGGGATATCTAAGCTGTGGGGAAAAAATTAAGTTGGAGTTTTGATCCATCAAAAAACAAACAAACAAAAAAGTGGATCCTCCTAATTGAAATTAAGCAAAACTACTTCACAGGTGTGCCCTCCATTTTTAAGTTTTAGTTAATTCCAGGTGTGGAATTTTTATTTCACTTTGCTATTTATTACTGTTTTGGTTGCACTTAAAAAATTACTTTAGTGAAAGAGTGTTTTTGCTGCCACACATGCATCACATACATGACTGATGATTATGGAAGCCGGGTTCAGATTCTCTCACCCTGTCTCAAAAAACAAACAAACCAAAATCCTTAGTATCTTCTCAGTTGGGTTCTATGAATTCTTGGCAGTGTCTTAGGACAAATTCTCCTCCAACAGACAGCATAGTCAGTCCTATCACAGCAGTCCCTGGTACCAACTTCTGTCTTAGTCACTGTTCTATTGCTGTGAAAAGACACCATGACTAAGGCAACTCTTAGAAAAGAGTGCATATAATTGGGGCTTACTTAGAGTTTCAGAGGCTTAGTCCATTATCATCATGGCAAGGAGCATGGCAGTACACAGACAAGCATTGGAGCAGTGTCTGAGACCTTTATATCCTGATCCACAGGCAGAGAGAACCTGGGCCTGGCATGGGATTTGAACCCTCAAAGCCCACCCCCAGTGACACACTTTTTCAAACAAGGCCACACCTTCTAATCCTACCAAAGAGCTCCATTCCCTGGTAACTAAGCATCAAATATATGAGCCTATGGGAGCCATTCTTATTCAAACCACTATAGAAGATCTCTCTACATAGTCTTTGCTGTTCTAGAACTCACTATATAAACCAGGCTGACCTAGAACTCAAAAGATCCACCCATCTCCCAAATGATGGGATTAAAGGTGTATGCCACCAAGGCATGCTTTGGAAAAGATATTTTAATTATAATATAAATTGATATTAAACTCTTTCTTAAGAGATATTTAGAAATAATGTGAGCCATGTGCGGTGGCATACACCTGTAATCATAGACCTCAGGGAGGTGGAGGCAGGTGGATCTCTGTGAGTTCGAAGCTAGCCTGGTCTACAAAGCATCCAGAACAGCCAGGGCTACAGAAAAACCCTATCTCGAGAAAAAAAGAAAAAAGAAAGAAAGAAAGAAAGAAAGACAGACAGACCAAGCCAGGCCAAGCCAGGCAATGGTGGTGCACACCTTTAATTCCAGCACTTGGAAGGCAGAAGCAGGAGAATCTTCCTGAGTCAGAGGCCAGCCTGGTCTACAAAGCAAGTCCAGGACAGTCAAGGCTACACAGAGAAACCCTGTTTTGAAAAAAAGAGAAGAGAAGGAAGGAAAGGAAGAGAAAGAAACCAAGAAATTATGTGAATGTTCTTGTTTCCACAAAGTTTTAGACATTTTGTAGTATTAACAAACTAAATTCTAAAGCAACTAACTTTATATCTGATATTGACGGATGTTGAGGGCACAAAGGTCCTTGTACCCACAGATCACTGAGGAAAACAGGAATGTTAAACACACAGGCGCCTCTTCTCAATTTATTTATTCACTTTGCATTCCAATTGTAGCCACCCTCCCTCCTCTTTTCCCAGTCCCACTCTCCCACCCTCTTTCTCTATTATCCCCTCCCCTTCTCCCTCAAAAGAGAGGAGCCCCTACCATACACATCAAGTCACATCAGAACTAAGCACATCCTCTTCGACTGTTAATGACTTGGTGATGTTTGTTACTAGCTGTGGCAGTAGTCCTTACCCAAATCCCCCAGCATGTTTATCCCAATTCCTAAGGTCCAGTCAAGCTGGCAGAAAGTAACTTAAAATTTTATATCTAACCACTTTGTCTTGGAAACTGTATTTATGGTTTAAAATTTTATTTTGATGCAAAAGGATCTTTGATTCAAATATTTAACAAGGACATAACTGCATCTTATAAAAGCTACTAACTTGCTATGAACAAATTCTTTAATGTGCTCAGAAATAAATTTGCAGTTATGCTAAATGCAAATTTAACTCATATACACAGACAAGCTTTGGCCTTCGGTAAATGCTGTCAAGTTAAGCCTAAAACAAGTAACTAAGAACACACAAAGTTAGTTTAAAATCAGGTATACTTAATAGATAGTTGTCTGGTCAAATTACACATCCATTCAATGATGTGCTCACTGTAATAGCAAAATAAAAACTTTTACATTGTCCTTTACATCAAAAAGAAAGAAAGAAAGAAAGAAAGAAAGAAAGCCAGATGTGGTGGTGTATGCCTTTGATCTCAGCACTCATAAGGCAGAGGCAGGGAGAATGTCTTGAGCACGAGACCAGCATGGTCTATAGTACAAGTTCCACAACAGCCAGGGCTACATAAGGAGGCCCTGTCTCAGAATAAAAAAAACAAAAACAAAACTTTTTTTTTTTGTTCTATTTTCTTCTCAACTCAGGCCTTTTAGGCACTGAAAATCCAAACTACCCAGATTCCTTTATATTTATGATACTAAATTTTCATTATTGAGGTTATATTTGTATACAACATAACAAAAAAAGTTTAAGTAGCATAAACAGGCTTGGGATGGATTTTAAAAGGAAAATAGAAGTAAACTGGAATCAAGAAAGAGTTCAAAAATATTTTTTCTAGATAATACGGTGGCAAAAAATACAAACATAATTACATGTTTCTCTAATTTCCTAAGACAGCAGTAAAAAGTTACCACAGACTGGCTGGTTTAAACAAAGAGAAAGTATTCTATCACAGTTCAGGAAGCTGGAAGTCCCAAATCATGATATTATAAAGCTACGGTAAGTCCTTTTGAAGGAAATCTATTCTATTTTGTTTCTATTCAAAAATCTATCTATACCTCTCTCCTAGCTTCTAGGGGCACCAGCAATCCTTGATATGCCTTGGTTTGTATTTTTGGAGTTCCAGAAATCAAGCCCAGTGCCTTGGTAAGCATTCTACCACTAAGCTATTACCTCGATCTTTTTCTTTCTTTCTTTCTTGTTTTTTTTGTTTTTCTTTTTGTTTTTGTTTTTTTCAAGACAGCCTTGGCTGTCCTGAACTCACTTTGTAGACCAGGCTGGCCTCGAACTCAGAGATCCACCTGCCTCTGTCTCCCTGAGTGCTGGGATTAAAGGCGTGCGCCACCACACCCAGTCAACCTTTTATCTTATAAACATATCACCATGCAAATATCATTTTCATTGCTGTGACTAGACCTGAAAAAAAAACAGAAAGGATTTTTTTTTTAGGCTCACACAGTTTCAGACACTGCATTCCATGATCAGCTTGTTCTTTTGCTTTTAGGCCTGTAAGCAAGGCAGAAAGTCACAACAGAGGACACCATGGAGGAAAGCCACTTATCTCATGGCACTGGAAAAGCAGAAAAAAGAAGGGTATAGGGACCATATATCCATAGATAGATAGAGATGGTCTCTCAATAGAGAGATAGAAAGATCTAAAGATAGAGAGATGCGCCCTTGAAAGGCATGCCCTCAGTGAGTTATTTCATCCGACTAGACTCCATTTCCTTTAAGCAATTCAGCTATAAATTAATCCATTGAAGAAGGTATCATGAGCCAATCATTTCTCAACAGTGTCCCCTGCTGTGGCTCAAACATACAGCATATGAGCATTTTAGAGGGGACAGTTCATACACAACGATTCTAATGTCTGTCAGATTTCACACCACCTTCTATGTCTTTCTCTTCTTTATCTCATAAGAATATCTTTCATAAAAAAATTTTTTTAAAAAGAATATTTTTCACTGGAGTGAGACCCATTTGTTTAATCTAGGATGACCTCATCTCAAGATACTATATACGCAAAAGTGGATTTTTTTTAAACTAAGGCCACATTCATTGATTCTGTTAATATATATATATATTAGACATTATTCTAGTCACTAAACACACCCATTTGCAAACAGATTAAGCTGGACTTGGCGCCTTATATCTGCAATGCCAGAAATTGAAAGGTTGGGACAAGAAGATTTTAAGTTCAAGACCAGCCTGGACTACACAATGAACTCAATGCCATCCTGGCTATATGGCAAGACCCTAACTCAAAAAATAGCTATAGATAAATATTAAATTGGACCCATATCCTATAACATATATGCAAACCCTAAACGGCACCAAGATTTAAATGTGAAAATGAAACAATATATTAATAGAAGAAGCCCTGGGCATATTCCTTTCTAGTCTGGATTGGAAGAAAGCAATTGTCACTGTGCCACAACATCAAACATCTCAGAGAAAAAAGTTGAGTCGATATATGTAAAATGTTTAGAACTATGGACGGAATGGGTAAATGACTGATGAATAGCAGATACAGCCCTAAGAGTCCTACAGGTGGTGGGTTTCGCTCCTCCTTGACATCTCCTTCCATCACCCTGTGGTCGCACTCATGGATAATTTATTGGGATTACTTACTGGAGCACAGGTGATTCAAAGGCACCCACACACCTGAGAAATCCAGAGCAACACATAGGCAGCTATCCCACTGACTAAGCCCACCTGCAGCATGGACAGTCCTGCTTGCAGCACAGCTGACTGTGGGAAGCTATGCCACTTCGGTTGCCAGAAAACGTAGGGGCAGCCATATTAACAAAGATTTCCACCCCAGTCCATTTGTTTACCTTAAGGAGTCTTTGTAAGGATCTTTTGACTCCAAGACCTCATGAGCCTCTCTACTCTCTCAACAAAAAATATTAATAGGCTGAATCCTGTGTCTCAAATGTGTGTGAATGTGCATATATATTCATATTTTTTCCCAAACTGACAGATTCCCACAGTATATACTATCTTCTTTATAGATTAGTACCATGATCCTTGCTGGTCTATAGGCACTCTTATGCTTTTTAAATTATTAAATGCTTAAGTGGACTGAGTTTTGTCTTTTTTCTTTTTTAAGAGGACACGAATTTGGGAGAGGAATGTGGTAGGAAGGGTCTGGGAGGAGTCAGAGAGAGGGAGTAGGGCGTGGAGATGATAAAACTTCATTACATACATTTATGAAATTCACAAAGAATAGAAATGTTTCTGTAATTAAAAATGGGGGCTGTATAGACGGCTCAGCGGTTAAGAGCACTGGCTATTCTTATAGAGGACCCAAGTTTGATTCCCAGCACCCACATGGTGCTCACAAACCTTCCTGCCTACTATATGCACGAACATGCAGACAAAACACACAAAATAAGGAGGGGGGTTAAGAGTTGGAAGGGAGATACTACAGAAATGGCTCAGCAGTTAAGAACACATACAGCTCTTGCAGAGGATGTGAACCCCATTATCAGCACCCACATCATGGTAGTTCACAATTGCCTGTAACTCCAGTACCGCGGCCGGCGCACGCAGTTCTGATTGATTAATTAATAGATGCACACATGTTTCAAATAAAGCAGGCACACACTTAAGATGAATAAATATGCGCGCGCGCACACGCACACACACACAGTTTCAAATAAGTAAATAAATGAAATTGTAAACGCGTAACTCCCTTTCCCTACCTTCCTGTGAGTCCAGCCTCCCTCAGAACCCGCCAAATCTTATTAAACGTCATCCGAACCAGCCTCCTGCAGGCCCGTGACCCTTGGCCTGCCTGCAGACAACTGGCCCGGCCCTCCGGCACGAACAGATTTTGTTATCTCCAGGGATTCATTAAGACTCCGCCAGCACCGCTTCCCTAAAAGCACCTCTTCTCACTTTCCGGACCACCTCTCCACAACGATTTGGTTGGCTCCCAGGCTGGAAACACGTCATCCATCCGCGCCACCCGGAAGCTGCGGTTCATACTAACAGTTACTGCCGGTGGGCCTAAGCTAAGCGCCGCCGCACTTGGGTACTGGTGAGTGAATGGGTCCTAGAGTCCGGTTAGGCAGAAGGAGGAACCCCGTAACATGAGCCAAAAGAAGTCATCTCCAACGTTGAGATGTTGGAGAGAACTTTGTGACGTTAGACTGGAGCATTTAACGTGGTTTTCCACCTCCTTATTCCCTAGGAGCCCATCATGGCGACACCCGCGAAACGGCGAGCCTTGGATACCGTAGGAGAGAAAGTGCTGCGGTACGAGGCCTTTATCAGTGACGTACTGCAGCGAGACTTGCAGTGAGTGACACCACGGGAGGCGTGACGTTTGAGAAATTCCATGTGGTGGGTGGGACAGAATCCCGGCCAAACCTCCGGATTGGCCGACCAGACGACCTGGAAGAGGGAGTTGACATCCGGGCTGCAATTTGCTTGGAAATTTCCTATAGCAGAGTCTCCGATCTTGTTTGTGGGAATAAAATAGTCTTTCCGAACCCAGGGTGTTTCTGACTAGGCCATATAACCAATATTTATGAACTTTGCTCCTCTGTGAAACAGAAAAGTTTCTGCGGCCTTCTTAATGTGGTGGGTTTGAGTTTTAAATGTGTCAACCGACATAAAGTGTGTAGTACAAAGCCAACCATGATAGCACGTGACTGTAATTCCGGCTTTAGGGAGGATGGTTGAAAATTGGAGAGTAGTATCCTGGCCTACAATAAAGCCAGGCTCGGGCTCCATGATATGTGCCCGTAGTTTTGTCCAGTGAAGGGTGGGAAATAATTCGTTTCCTTAGCCAGGATGTTCAAGATTCTATTTAAAAAAAAAAAAGCCCAGTGTGGTGCCACAGGCCTGCAACCACTGTACTCGGGATGAGTGTCGGAAGCAGGGTGATCCAGAGTTGAGGGTCATCCTCAGCTATATTTTGAGGTTTATGAAAGCCTGAGCTCTGAGACTATGCCTCAAAACAGACAAACTGGGGCCAGCAAGATGGCTTACCTCTAACCCAATGCCCTGAGCTGGATCTCTCGGACCCACATGGTAGAAGGAAAAAGACGCCCCCCCAAACTGACCTCTGACCGCCAGGTGTGTACCATGGCACCCATACATGTACAAAAAACAAATACCTAAATGTAAGTTAAGAATACTTTTTTTGGTTTGGTTTGGTTTGGTTTTTTCGAGACAAGGTTTCTCTGTGTAGCCTTGGCTGTCCTAGACTCGCGATCCTCCTGCCTCTGCCTCTCGAGTGCGGGGGATTAAAGGCGTGCACCACCACGCCCGGCTGAAGAATGCTTTTTTAAAATGGAGATAAACCAAACTACTATTATATTATGGCTGAGAGGAAAGGATTGTTTGATTTGCTTACAAAGTCAATACTAGCCTGGGAAACTCAGATCTTGTCTCAGAAAATAAAACAAATAACCTGGCTAGTTATTTTGAAAAAGGAATGTAGCTTCAGTACACTAAAGACTCAATAACTGGATGATAACTATTGCTGTCATTATTAATCTGAACAGAAAGTTAGGTATTCAGAACAAGGCCTATGTGAGCATCCTAAAAGAGATAAGGTAAAGATGGGACATTGTAGTTGACATAAGTCACTAAGTAAAATGCAGTGTTTGTAGTAATAATAGGTAACACATATACAATGCTTATCATTTGCCTAGCATCTAAAACACTTGGGAAACACTTGATTCTAATGATTCTTAATCCTAAATAGGTTTCCTACTTTCCAAAGTCGCATTACCAATAAGAGATAGAGCTCAAGATGAAATAGTCTGATCTGTATTTATTAAAATGTCTGGTATCTCTCTCCCTCCCTCTCTCTCTCTCTCTCTCTCTCTCTCTCTCTCTCTCTCTCTCTCTGTGTGTGTGTGTGTGTGTGTGTGTGTGTGTGTGTGTGTGTGTGAATGCAGGGTCTCACTATGTAGCACAGGCTGGTCTTAAACTCATAATCCTCCTGTCTCAGTCTTTCAGTTGCTGGGATTACATCCATGAACTACCATACCTGGCTAAAAAATGCCTGGTAGGGCATGATGTGAGGTGTCTCAAGAGGAATCAGGCCACCCACCTAATGTTCATTATTGTATTTCCACATAACAGAAAGGTGCTGGACCATCGAGATAAGGTATATGAGCAACTATCTGTATACCTTCAACTGAGAAATGTTATTGAGCGGCTGCAGGTAAAGGCATTTCAATTGGGTATCAGTTTGTGTATGTGTACAAAAAGGGAGGTGGGAAGAGAAACCCCCAGAACAAAACCTTGAACTGCCTTAAAAATTGACTACTGACAACCTTTACCTCTTTTCTTCTGGCCCTACAGGAAACTAATCCCTCAGAATTGTATATGCAGGTGGATTTGGGCTGTAACTTCTTCGTTGACACAGTGGTGTGAGTGTATTCCCTTGCTCTGAGTTTCTCCCTTCTTCATGCAACAAGTATTTCTTAGTATTTCCTATATTACCAGACTCTAGTAGCTTTTATATTGCATTAAGATAAAAACTACATACTGTGGGTGTGGCAGTGAATGAATACAAAATACCTGCCCTCACAGAGCCTTCGCTGTGGGCAATAGAAGGGACTAGGAAACACCTTAAACTATACGGTATGCTAAATAGTAACAAAGACTTTCTCCACTTGCTCTAACCTTTTTCCTCAGCCCAGATACTTCACGCATCTATGTGGCCCTGGGATATGGCTTTTTCTTGGAGTTGACACTGGCTGAAGCTCTCAAGTTCATTGACCGAAAGAGTTCTCTCCTCACAGAGTGAGTTCATTCCAGGAGGATAGTGTCTAAAACTGCCTACATTGGCTAGGGGTGCAGGGAAGTGGTAAGAGCGTTTGCCTACCATGTGTGAAGCCCCAGGTTCTATCCATATCACACAACACACACACATACACACACAACATAAAATCCAGGTAATGGCAGTGCACACCTGGAATCCCAGGACTCTGGAGGGTGAAACAGGAGGATCCAGAGTTTGAATCGAGTCTGGTTATTAAAACAAGACCCTGTATATTTTTTTTTTTTAATTAATAAGTATACATCACAAATTTTAGCACTCTACCCTTTTTCCCCATGGCTACCTGGGATGGTACTTAGAAAACCATACTGCCACTCTTACCTCCCTCTCTTGCACTCTAAAGGGAGAGAGACTTTCCCTTTGTCTCTCTCTTCCCCACTGTCTCTGTCTCTCTCTACCTCATGGCCCACTCAGGCCCCAACTCCTCTGTCCTTTCCTTCCCCTAAATAAATCTATCACATTAAAAAAAAAAAAAAAAAAAACATACTTCCTTCCTCTTTAGGCCTAGGGCTAAGAAAAGTGAGGATGCAAAGTTCAGCCAGGGCATTACACTAAACACTCAATGAATGGTTTTCATGTCATTCCTTCACACAGGTTGTGTGGTTGACCTTGGGAATACGGCAGTAAACAAAACAGAACTTTGCATCCTCACTTGGGATGGACTTTGCCATTATATGTACATATAGCTGTGGCCACGTCCATCCCAAGCATCAATGAAAGTCAGAGAAGCTACTTCTCACATAGCTATCTGCTAATGTTCCCGTTCCTTCACTGGGCTCTCACCACTCTGCCTGTACCCACACATGCAGAGACAGTGCCTTCCTCTATTACTATCCACCTTATTTCTACCAAATCTAGAGCTTGCCATTTTTTGGCTCAGTTAGCGCCAGTGCTGGGGTTAGAAGCGTATGAGTTTTTACATTGGTACTGGGGATCCAGACTCACATTCTTATGCTTGTGCAGCAAACGTTGTTCTTGTCCACTGAGCCATCTCCCCAACCCTAACACATGCTTTAAGCATTTCCTACCTTTGGGAGCATTTAAGAGCTACTGTTGTCCATCTGTAGCACTCCCAATGTAGTTTCTTTTCTTGACCCTTGGGTGTCTTGCATAAATAACAAGTTCCCCCAACAAGTTCTTCTGTGATGTAACTTCAAAACTAAGCCCCTGGTATTCTTGAATTGCTCCCCCTCTACTTTAAAGTCTAAGTAGTAGCATGTATGTGCACATGTCTGTAGGCATGCATATGTGCTATAACATACATGTGAAGATCAGAAAACAGCATTGTGGCGTTGGTGCTCTCCTTCCAGGGATTCCATGAATGGAACTCAGATCCTCAGGCTTAAGTGGCAATCACATTTACTCACTGAGCCATCTCACCAGCCATCTTCTAGTTTTTCTACTCTTCCGGCATCTTAATACCTCTTAATATATATTGCGAGGTATCTTTCTTTCTTGTGTTCATTGTCTTTATACTTGGGTAATAAGTATTACTTACATATTTTACAGAGCCAAGACTTGAAAGCAAGGTCTCTTCTGTACTAAGCAAGAGCTCTATTACTGAACTATGTCCCCAGCCCAGTTTATCAACATTGGAAAGGGAAAGGTTTATACCGCAGATGACTAAAATAGTGTGAAAGCACCGAGTTTCTGTTGAATGACTTAGGCTAGAAGCAAAGTGAAGGGATAATCAAAGCTTAGTGTGGGTAGTGGTGGGGAAAAGAAAGTGTGGGCTCCGAACAACTTTTGGTTTAGTGTAGGGAAGAACTGCTTCGGGTGAGGAGTTTGAAATATAGGTAGTGTGGTAGCTAGAGAGATGGCTCGGCGGTGAAGAGGTAGGTTCTATGGCCAGAGCGTGACAGTTCACAGCTTCTTTAACCCTAGCTCCAGTAAGATAGCTGATGGTTATCCCCCAGATTAGAAATGCTACTCTTGCAGCATCAGGAATATCTTGCCAGTCAAATCTTTACTGTGATTCATTGGCTTTACAGCTGGATAGGACTAGTGATTGACCCCTCTCCCTTGGCAGCTTGCATAGATATGAGAGCCAGGTTAGTTCCAATTTGATTGCTAAGTCCTATGGCTGAAGAATATGGTATTTTCAGCAGTGAGATCTTACCTTCAGGCTCTGAGAGGTAAGCAAGAGCAACAGCAATTGCCTATATTGTTTTGGGAGTCTCTTGAATTCCCCTGACCAACTCTACAGCAGTCCAGGCAGAAGGATCTTGAAATGGAGGCCAGCTGAGCTATCCCTGTCACTGGGCTTTTTGTTAGATAGCCTATAGCTTTTTGGGGAGAACATTATCACTCCAAGTAGTATAACTTCATTTAAATGTATATGTGTATATTGTATATGTAGTTTTAAGTAAACATAAAATATTGTTTCCCTATGGTTTTTACAATCATCCTTGATGTTTTGGGTCTTTTTGTTTGGTTAGTTGGTTTGGCTTGGTTTTTCGAGACAGGGTCTCTCTGTGTTAGCCTTGGCTATCCTGGACTTGCTTTGTAGACCAGGCTAGCCTCAAACTCACAGTGATCTGCCTGCCTCTGCCACCCAAGTGCTGGGACATCCTTGATGTTTTATATACCTCCTCTCTTCCTCTTCCTCGCTCTCTCTCTCTTCCTCTCCCCTCCCCAGATAAAAGAAACCTCCCCCACTTTTCCTATTTCCCCATTATAGAACCTGTGACCTACTGCCCCATTCTATACAGTTCATTCTTCTCACTCCCTGATCCCTTTTTACCGTCCTGGTTTCTGTAGTTACTCTAGATTATATTCTCACATCTAAAGATTTGGAGCTAGCATCCACAAATAAGAGAAAACTTTCAGTGTTTGTCTCTCTGGGTCTGGGTTACCTCACTCAGTATAATATGTTATAGTTCCATGCATTTACTTGTAAATTTACTGTAAATTTCTTTTATTTTACTTATTGCATATGAGTGCTTTACAGAAGAGGGCTTCAGATCTCATTATAGATGGTTGTGAGCCACCATGTGGTTGCTAGGAATGAAACTCAGGACCTCTAGAAGAGTAGGTGGCACTCTTAACCACTGAGCCATCTCTCCAGCCCTTACTTGTAAATTTCCTAATTTCATTTTTCTTTATAGCTGAACAGAATTCCATTATGTATATGTACCACTTCTTCATTATCCATTCATCTACTGGAGGACATTTAGGTTGTTTCCATTTCCTACCTGTTGTGAATGAATAAATCGGCTATGAACATGGCTGAGAAAAAGGTATTCTTGCTCTCCGGCAGTAATTCCATGGTTTGTATCCCACCTTAACCATAGACTTAAGTATTTTTTTGTTCCTTTGAATGGAGTGGTCTTCATTCATTCAGCATCCATTAGACCCCCACTCTGTACCACGTACTTTTGTAGTCCAAACAAAGAAACAAAACAGACCACAATCTGCCCTCACAGCTGTCATTCTGATCAAAAGAGACAATAAGTAGATGAGGCCATGATACGATATAATATGATACATGTTTACAGTGCAACAAACAGTACATAATGCAGATAGTAAGTGTTGCTTGAGATAGAGCAGTTGTCATGTAAAACGGGATGGCTAACTGGATATGAAACACAGTGAAGCACCTTGAAGCTGGGAGTGCACGTTCCATCTGTAGTAGAGTACATTGCTGGGATGTGTAAGGTCCTGAGTTCAATGCTAGTCCTGCAAAAAGAGGAGAATCTAGGTTTTTGTTAAGCATCCAGAAAGATGGCATTACTTCTATCTGGGATGGAAGAGCAGACCAAGGGGGAAGAACTTGACCTCAGTGCGGAGCCTGTAAAATACGAGGGACTTAGACACTGAAGTAGGGTCTTGAAGATAGTTGGCAATATTAATTTGGGAGACAGTAGTATATAGATGGTTTTATACTGGGGTTTTTTTCCAACTTAACTTTCTATCCCATTGCCTTGTTTTTCATGTAGTTCTTAGTTTCATTTACCCCTCAAACTGAATCCTGCATTGACAAATAGATGAGCACAGTTACACTGGATTTCCTGTCATGCTGTCAAGACCCTGCACTATCTAGCTCCTCCCACTTCCAGTCGTAATTTCTAATACTGACCCTTCTCACAAAGCTCTTTTGAGCTTCTTGGTCTTTCTGTGGAAAAGAGCTTCCTACTGCTTAACTCACTCCTTCTTTGCTTTTTTCTTTTTTATTCTTCAGAAAGTTCTTCCTTGGTCTACTGTATTCATTTCTGACTGATTGTATACATGAGGATTCTCTTGGATGAGACCCTATTCAAGCAGACTTGGACAAAAAGAATTGACCAATTTATGTAACACAGGAGATGAGAGCTAGAATGGTTTCAGGCATCTCCATTTACCTAGGTGTTTTTATGCCTTGGCCTCTTTCTAGAGTCCTTCTCTCACACCTGACTGTGACGCTTTGGCATTGCCTTCAAAATACATCCCAAATTGAATTATTTCTTATTACTTCAACTACTGGTCCCTCTGGTATGAGCCTTCATTGCTCACCTAGACTATTGCATTATCCTCCTCATTGGACTTGCTGCCTTCACACTTGGAGTTCTTCTCCTGTCAGTGTTCTGTCCTACATCCAGGTGGATTCTTTTAAACCCTAATGAGTTTGTATCTTAATCAGTTCACATCTATCCTCTACTCTCAACCTTCCCCTTGCTACCACCTCATTTAATGTAAAAGCTGAGGCTTTTACCATGGGCCCGTGGGCTTTCCATCGTCTGCCTCCTTCCTTACCTCTCTTGACTTCACCTCTTAGGATTCTCTTTCACTTATTCTCCAGCCACAATGGCTTCTTGGCTGTGCCTGAGCCATACCAAGAAGGCTCCTACGTCAGCACCTTTGTATTGGTTGCTCTTTGTGGTTGGAACATTTATGTTCCATATCAGCGCCACTCTATGGACTATTCATTTTAGGTCTTTAATCAAATTCTTCTCAGTGTTAGGGGGATGTGATACACATCTGTAATCTCAGCAGTCCAGGCAGGAGGATCTTGAATTGGAAACCAGGCTAGGCTCTATAGTCTCAAAAGGAAAGCTCTCCGTGGAGCCAAACCTGAGCACACTTTGAAATTGAAGCCTCTACTTCCTACCTCTTCCCCTTCATTATTTCTTTCCTTATACTGTTTATCTCCTTATACTTAGGCAGATCTAATACATCAGAGTTGTTAGTGTTTATTTTGTCTCTTAGTATTTGAGGGGCTAGAGAGATGGTTTGGTGGCTAAGAGCACATACTGCTCTCCAGAGTAACTGAGTTCAGTTCCCAGGACCCAAATCAGGCAGCACATAACCACCTGTGACTACAGATCCAAGGGACCTGATGTCTTCTTCCAACCTCTGTGGGCATCTACACTCATGGTACATTTCCCACACACACGACAGACAAATAATTAAAAACTAAAATTAAATCTTTTTTTTTTTTTTTTTTAACAAAAGGAGCTCGAGGAGACCAAGAATTCTGTTTCATTTGCTGGTGGTTCTGATATTTCCCTAGTATTTAAAGCTGCCTGGCATACATAAGGCATTCAATAATCTTTACTTTACTTTTTATTATCACATAGCATTGCAATGCGTTTCATAAAGATAATTTCTTTCAAGTGTATCATGTAGTTTGATCATATTCATAGATCTCATATCCCTTCCTTCCCTCTTCCCCTTAAGCTTCTTTTATTAATGTTACATTTTTATGAGTACATGTAAAGGTTAGAAGACAACTTTTTAAAGTCAGGTCTCTACTATTCCTCTACTATGTGGGTCCTGGGTACTGAACTCATGTTGCCAAGCTTGGCAGCAGACAGCAATCACTTTTACCAACTGAGCCATCTCACTGGCCCTATTCCCCTCGATCTTTAATTGGGGAAATTCTAAGTGGTAGGCAAGCATCTCTGCATCCAAGTAGGCCAAGTGGACATCATCTGGGATACAAGCATTTCTTGAAGTAATGAGGAAGAATCATCTTTATAACCCTACATGGGGTCCACTTTGCCCTTTCTTGTTCCTCTTTTCTAGGCTCAGCAACACCCTCACCAAGGACTCCATGAATATCAAGGCTCATATCCACATGATGCTAGAGGTGAGAGCAGCTCACTCTACTCCCCTTGGAATATTTTTAGGGTGATGACCTGAAGACAAGAGGAAGCCAAAGAAGGGAGGGGTTATCTTCTAAACTGAAGCCAAGGGAGTGAGAAACAGAACAAACCTGGGTCATGATCTGGATGCAGCCTCTGTTCAGTCTCCTTTATCCTCTTTTTCAGGGACTTAGAGAACTACAGGGCCTGCAGAATTTCCCAGAGCCATCTCCCCACTGACTGCTTCTTCCCATCCTCCAATATTAAAGAGCCTGAATGCCTTGGAATCACATAGCTGGTTTTTTCCCCTAACCAAAGTTCCTGGAAGACCCATCCTCTCTATAGAATCTCTAAAATATTTTAGGCATCTTGCTTGCCTCCAAATTGTGTTTTCCACCTGACTTTTTGCTTCACCCTCTTTTGTCACCTTGTGAAATTTTATATCCCCCCCACACACACACATACATACTTTAATTCCTTTTCCTAGATATTTGTATGTGTGCCCTTTGTATTACCATAAAGAATGGACTGATTCATGGCCTGGAGATGAGGTTCAATTGGTAGAGTGCTTGCTTATCAAACATGAAACCCTAAATTCAATCCCCAGTACTGTGTACATAAACTGGGTGTGTGGCACACCTGTGAACCCATCACTGAGAAGATAGAGGCAGGATGATTTTTTTTTTTTAAGGTCATGCTGGGCTACATGAGACCCATGAAACAAATGTTAAAAGTGCCAATTAAAAGTGATTTGTTTCCATGGCCATTAGCTTTTTACTTAAGATCTTAAGGTTTATTATCTGTCTTTCACAATCCAGTCGTCATCCAAGTACCTAAATAACACTACCACCCAACCCTTGCTTTGGTCCCTAAATAGTTCCAATAGTTCTACTTTCCACCAGTACACACAGATCCTGCCCTTCCTGCTACAGGCCCTACAACCTTTGTTTAAGTTCAATCTTAAGTAACTAAGAACCAATTCCCACCCTTAATAACTCTGGCTGAAGCTTGACCCTGTCCTTATAGACAGTTAATTTCCGCCTCTCAACTCCCATATATATCTGGCAGACTTTCAGTCCTCCTCCCTCTGCTGGATTCTAAATTCGTCCTGCCTAGCTAATTACCATAGCGTTACCCTACCCGCCCACAGAGTCAAGCCCTACCCTGCTGCTAGTTTCTTTCTAAATAAGTCCCACTTCCGCTGAACGGCATGATGTGAAGCACCACCTACTTTGGTGTTTTGGCAGCTGTCTCGGAGTCTCCACCAATCAGCTGAAAGCAAAGCCCATCCACCACCGCTTCATCCTCCAGGGCTATCTGTCTGTCATCAATCTCATTTAGGCCAATTGGTGAGAACTGGCCAACCTACATACATACAGACACTTGCTTCAATCTTGGCACTTGCCCACTTGGCTACCGGTCCTTGACCCAATCAGCATGAAGCGCCAACACCGCCCAAAAAGCCTCTCTAGATTCAGTCCCGCCACCCGCAATCCATCAATCCCCATTAAGCCAATCATATCACTGCCATGTTAGGATTCCACCACCACCAAGCCCGGGAGCTGTGATTATGATCCTTGGCATTATGACCAATCAGCGAGCAGCAGAGCGCTGGCTCCTCCCACGGGGGGCCCACGTGAGCCGTGGGGGAACGCAGGGACGGTTTCTGGTTGCTGCTGCTGCAGCCGCCGCCGCCGACACCGCCTTGGAACCCGGGCCTGGGGGGCGGTGGGGCCTCGAATGGAGCCCCCGCCCCCCGGAGCTGCCGCTGCCACCGTCGCGCCACACGCAGGTGAGCCCCAGGCCCACAAAGTGGAGGGCCCCGTCCGTGACCCCACGTATTCTTTTCGCCCCCGCGCAGGGGGCTGTAGCTTGGCCCGGCTAGCCTGCCGGTGTTCGGCTCCCTCCGCTGCCACCAACTGATTGCCCCCGCGTGTGAATTGCCTGCTCCTTTTGCCCTTTATAGTGGATCTGACCATGGCCTAACTTCCTGCTGTCTCTGTATAATGGATCAGTCTGTGAGCTGATGATTTTCCCCACCCCAACTTAATGGACTCGTCCGTGGTCTTGCCCTCCCCCAACCCCCACTTACTGGGAACCAGTTTGCTGCCTTGTCCAGTCCCCCTTTACTAGTAGATGCACCTGAAGTGTTTTCATTTCCCCTAACCTCAACTTTAAGAAGACCTTTCTGTGGCCTTGTTTATTGAACCCCCTCATGTTTGTTGTTGAATCAATCCGTAGCGCTGTGCCTCCTCCCAACACCCCATGTCTGTTCAACAGTGAGTCCACCTGAGTTTATGATTTTACCCCCTTGAGTTCCCAGTGCTAAATAAGCCTCATGACTTTACCCACCTCCTCCCACTGCCCCCATCTTACTATGGATTAGTTTGCATTCACATCCCTTTAGTTATCACTGCCCTAACTTTTCTCCCTTATTTATAGACTTCAGTCTTTGGACTGCTTCCTTTTAACAGTGGGACAGTTTAGTACTTTGTATTTTTTCATTTTCAGCAGCCCAGTCTATGGCCTTGTCCTCTTCCTTTGTTGTTGTCATTGTTATTGTTGTTGTTGTTTTTCAAGACAGGGTTTCGAAACTGTGTAGCCTTGGCTGTCCTGGATTGCTTTGTAGACCAGGCTGGCCTCGAACTCACAGAGCTGTGCCTGCCTCTGCCTCCTCAGTGCTGGGATTAAGGGCGTGCGCCACCACCACCCCAACTTCTGCTGCCTCTTTTTAATCAATTATGTGATGGCTTTTCTCTGCTGTTGTATAGGAGTCAGCTTAAACCGTATCTCAGTCCTTTTGAAATGGGTCTGTTCAAAAGCCTCCTGCCAGCCCAATGTTTATATTCTGAATGTTACCCTTCTGGGTCCAGTGCTTACAATCCTTCCCCAAAGAAGATAGGCCTTGTACTTTATTTCCCTCCTCCTCTCCATGTGTTGGATCAGTCTTTCCTGCCCCCATCTCTTCGTTGATCCTGTGTACTTGTGAAACCCAGGGACATTTACTGTATAACATGATTCCTCCTAGACACTCTTAACCACTTAGACATTTTGTCTTGCTACAGGTCTCAAGTACAGTAATGGTACTGATGTTAATGACAGTCAGATCTAACCTTTACACTTTTACACTTGCTGTGTACCAGGCAAAGTGTTCTATAATCTCCAGCTTGCTTAGTCCTCATCACAGCCCTGTTTAGCAGGCAACTGAGAAAACTGGGGCATATGGAGGTGAAAAGCCTTACTCAGAAATGATCCAGTGGGGCTGGAGAGATGGCTCAGAGGTTAAGAGCACTGGTTGTTCTTCGAAAGGTTCTGAGTTCAATTCCCAGCAACCATATGGTGGCTCACAACCGTCTATCCTGAGATCTGGTGCCTTCTTCTGACATGCAGGTGAAACATTGTATATATAGTAAATAAATAAATCTTTTAAAAAAGAAAAAGAAAAAGAAATGATCCAGTAACTACTTAGAGAGGAACTTTTTGTTGTTGTTTGTTTGTTTGTTTTTCAAGACAGGGTTTCTCTGTGTAGCTTCAGCTATCCTAGACTTGATTTGTAGACCAGACTGGCCTCAAACTCACAGCAATCTGCTTCGTTGAGTACTGGGATTAAAGGCATGTGCCACCACGCCCAGCTCGAGGAACATTTTTGAAGTGCCCCTCTCTCACCTCACTGCATCCCATATGAGGGCACATTCCTTAACAGCCAAATTAGTTCCAGTTACCAGGCTTTGTGTTTCTACTGCTCCCTCTGCTAGCAGAACTGTCTCCACTCGTCTCAGGGCCCATCCACCTAATGTCCCAGCAGTTGTGTGACATTACATGAATGGCTTATCTACTTTCTCCCTGTACTGGGCTAAAATGGGGGCAGCCAGAGCTATAACCCTTTCCAGTGTAAAGAAAAAATATGTGAGTTAATTAACCAAGTCATCTCTCTGACCTTATCTCCTTTATCTCCCCATTTTAGACCCATGCTACAGCCATGCTGCCCTCCTCACGGCTTCTCAAAAACAGCAGGTCCAGGCCAGCCTCGGGGCCTTTGCTTTAGCTCTTCTTTCCCCTTTAACACTACTCCCATATCTCTGTGTGGTACCTTCCAAGGTCCTGTCCAGCTGCCATACCCAAAATAGTTTTTCCCCACACTGTACAGGGAACACACTAAAGATGTTTCTAAGAATGCCATTTGACTTATGAATAACGTGAGTATAAAAGGATGTGTTAACAGAAATGTGATGTTGGTGATATGAAAAGGCACAAAGAGAAAAGATGTTTCAGAGGATGCTTTCCTGTCTTTGCATCTAGCTAGTGTTATTTCAGTAAAATATGTATATGTCACACTGATGTTTGGAATATACTGTATAAAGACACATGTCTAAAATGTTTCAAAGGATTTTTTGTGTGTGTGTGAAAACAAGGTAGTCAACACCCACCCCTCCCCTTGACCATCTGATTTTGCAAACTCAGCAGGGTTCAGATCTCTTTCCTGCTTGCTTTGTTCCTTTGTACTCTGGCACAGTTAGACACACTTCTGACTTTGTATGTGGTCTGTCTCTCCTCAGAATAGAGATCCTATGGGGACTTACAGGCTTTATCTGCCTGTTCAGTGCTCTGTTTTCATCTAAAAATATACCTTCTGTACAGTAGGTGCTTGGAATAATTTGTTGCACGAAATAGTGGGGGAGCATCTAGGATATACAATGTGGCTCACACCTATACATTTCCAGCATGAAAGACTGAGAGAGGATTTTCAGGAAGTAAAAGCTATCCTGGGCTACATAGTGAGTTTTAGACTCACCTGAACTACAGAGTGAGATCATGTCACAAAACTGATAATGAAGACTGTATCCCAAACATCTGTATGGGTATGGGGCAGATAAAAAAAAGAAGAAAGGGGATGTAAGAGTTAATTAAGATGTTAGTTGGGACTGTTTAAATATTAACAGATACTTACTAAGCACCTAGTGAGCACTAGGCATTCATTGTAGATGCTGGAGATACGGAGAAACAAAACAGGCAGAAATCACTGCACATAGGAAACGGATATTACTAAAAGTAAGGGAGACAGACTATATAAATAGGTAAAAAAAAAATTATACAGTGTGTTACACAAATGCTAAGCAACAAATATGAAGTGGGGTAAATAGGACTAGAGTATTGAGGTGTTTGAAATCTTAGGGGCAGGCAGGCTACACTTGGAAATGTGACTGGTGAATGAAAGCCTGAAAGAAACCAAGGAGGAAGCCATACTTGGTAAAGGAAAGGTGTACCAGAAAGAACACTTGGTGCAAAGATGCCGAAGTCAGATTGTGGCTACCATGTTCAAAAGCCAATGTAGCTGGAAACAAGTTGAGGGGGAGGGGTGGAAGGCAAGGTTATAGAAATGATGAGAGCCAGACAGTAGAGTCCTACAGAAGGCTGAAAGGGAGGGAAAAAGATGACACACAACCTTATTGAGTTTTTACCATGTACTAGAGACATTTTTCTAAGTCCTTTGCATATATATTGGCACATTGAATCCCCATAAAAAAGCCTTTGAGGGTAGGCATTTCTTTTTTACTTCTTTGTTGGTTTGAAAGTAAGTACCCTATTTTACAGATGTTCAACAAGGCATAGAAAGGTTGAGCAGCTTTCTCAAAGCCCCACAGACAGAACAGAGCAGAGTGTGAGGCTGTGAAGACCAGGATGGAACAAATTTGCAATGACAAACAAGTTACTTCGTGTCTTGGACCATGCAGAGGGAAAATTCTACCTGGGAGGGATTAGAACTTGATGGTATGATAGAGTTAGTCCAAGGAGGAAATGGGACTCCTGCCAAAGAGTGTTGTGTGCCTCACAAACTGGCTGTTATCCTAGGAACCATGATACTTCAGGTAGCCACTTCAGAGCTTTTGAACATGCTATTTCCTTTACCAAAATTACCCTTCCTGTGGACATCAATATGACTTGCTACCTCCCTCCATCAAATGTCACTTCTCCAGGGTAGCCCGTCCTAATCACATCCTTGTCACCCTGGGATCTTCCCTGTCTATGGCCTTGAATGGCTAGGAATGCTGAGTTCGAATTCTGACTGTCAGCGTCCAGTCAATTCATCCAGCATCCAGGATCTCATCCAGTTTTGGGATCTTAAGCAAACTACTTTAACTTCCTTCTCCACACTTCACTGACTTGCCTGGAAAATGGAGGCAATAATACAATCCACCTTTTGAAGGGTGTTATTATTTTGTTTTCTTCCCTTTTTTTTTTTTTTTTTTTTTTTTGGAGACATTTCTTACTGCCCCATGAATGAATGGATTATACTAATATTCAGGGCCTTCTGTCTGTCGTGTCCCAAAGCTGTTTTGAGGCACCCAGTGAATGAGGTGAAGAGAGGAAGGAAAACCTTCAGGGAAGGGCAGGTGACTAGCACTCTCTTTAGGGGCTGTGTGCGAGAAGCAATAATCAAATTCAGCCCCGTGTCTTTGATAGGCTGGTCCCTAATTGGACAGATTTCACATATTTGCTAGATTCTGGCATATCTCAGAGGAGGTGGTGAAATTGCCTGTCTTTGCCACTAGGAGTCACTGCATTCTATAGGCCTCTGAAAGAAGCCAGTCTTGGGAATATCTTAGTCCATTAAGAGCTCTGAGGAGGGGCCTCTGATCCACTGTTAATTGGCACTGTAATTTGGACAGCTGTCTAACACTGTGTTCACTAAATGAACCTTCAACTATCTCAGACATGTGGATGATTAAGCTGTAATTTCATGCAGATTAAATAAATAAATAAATGAATAAAGCTATAAATCTAAAGCACAGTCTTCAAAACCTTAAAAGGTTTATTCTTAATATTACCAGCAATCCCTGCCAGGTGGACCGCTGGTTGATTGAGTCCCATCCTCTCAGGGACAAAAAGGTTCAGGGTTAGTTCCAGTTGGTTTACTGAAAAGGGTAGTGATGAGGTGACAGGTTACATCCTTCCTCTGAGGGCCATTCCTAAAGGGAGGAATTAGTTGATGATATTTTGTTTTGCTTATTGAAGATAGATTTCCCCCCTCAAATAATATATATCCTGCTTAACAGTCCCTGCCTCCCTGCCCCCCCAACCCCCGCTACTCCCAATTCTTTCGCACCTCTCCTCCTTATTGGATCCATTCCCTTCATGTTTCTCATCCAAAAATAAACAGGCAGCAGAGCGGTGATGGTGCACACCTTTGATCCCAGTGCTTGCGTGGCAGAGGCAGGCGGATCTCTGAGTTAGAATTCGACCCAGTCTACAGAGTGAATTCCAGGATGGCCAAGGCTATTATACAGAGAAACCCTGTCTCAAGGAAACAACAACAACAAAAAAGGAAAGTAAGAGGCTTTTAAAGGATAATAATAAAATATAAGATAAAACAAAAACTATAGTATGTACACAAAGGACAGACCTATACAGGTAGTTAAATTCTCAGACCCCTGTAGCCGGTCATGGTAACCCATGCCTGTAATCTCAGTACTTGAGAGGTGAAGGCAGGAAAAACAGGAGTTCAAGGTCATCCTCAGCTGCGTGACAGCTTTGAGGCTGACATAGGCTAGATGAGTTCCTGTTTCTAAAAATAAATAACAAAACCACTTAGACCCCTGGAGTATGATACTTGGTTCAAATGAAGTCGTTTAGATATTGTTTGCCTCGGTGTATAAATTAGCTGCCTTATGTAAAAAAAAAAAAAAAAAGTGCTGTTATATTAAGAATATTTCCTTTCCAAATGGAAAAAATGCCTACTTTCCAGAGTTGGAATGAGAGATGAGAGTCAATACCTATAGAAGTAACAGCCCATGCCTTTATCAGACCACATGTGTTTCAGAATTGTGAATTTTTTCAGTTTAGAAAGGTAGCAGAGTGCCTATATGATGTTACATAACACGCTCAGCCAGCTCTGCCACCAGATGCTTTCAGATCTCTGCAGCAGAATGTATGAACATTCATACAAAACAAGGATCAATAAGAGCCAAAACGTGCCTTGCTTTCTTCCAAATCATGCTTTCTTGCCAAAAGAATTACAAAAGAATCCTTTTGTTCTTAGAGCTTTTTGGATTTAGGGATAGCAGAAAAAAAAAGATTTATGAACAAATTTGAAAGTATTTACTTAAAGCTTATACTCCAAGCTTGTTATATTTAATTCACACGATAATAATAATGCAAAGTCTCTGTTTTGTAGAGGCGTTTGTCACCATCCCTGTTTCACAGATGAGAAAATTGGAGGTACATAAAGGTTAATGAATATGGCCAGTATCACACAGCTAGAAACTGGCAGCTCCAGGATTTAAACCATAGAAGTCTAGCAATATAGTTAGGTTGATTGTCCAGTGGGCCGGATGCCTTTCTGCTTAGAGCAGTGCCTGATGTACTATTAAACAGGAAATGCGTGTTTGCTTAAAGAAAGACATAGGTTTGGGGTGAAGGTCTGTGATAAAACATGTGCTTAGCATACATAAGGCCCTGTACTTGATCTCCAGCACTGCAGAAAAAAAAAGCAGCTACCATATATTCTAGGATATGTGTAATCTCAGCACTCGGGAGATGGATGCAATAGCACCATGAGTTTGAGGACAGCTTGAACTACCTAAGTCCCCATCACAAAACAGCAGCAACAGTAGCAAAAAAAAAATCCAAGAAGGATTCATGTGGCCCCCCCTCAACTGGGGGTCTGAAGCCCTTCAATCGTTGCTTCCGTGGTGTAGCCACTGGTAAGGTATCTGTGCTCCTGAAACAAACCCTTACCCATGCCCCAGTAAGCAAGTCTACTGAAACTTATTGGATCACAAAAAAGGCATAAAATACAGAGGCCTAGTTGGGAAGAGGAAAGTGATTAGTGGGAAGGGAATAGGATAAGGTAATGGAGGTAAATGTAGTAAAAGTTGTTATAATAGAAATGTTATAATGAAATCCAGTATGTATAATTAATATAGGCTCATCAAAAAAGGAACAATTTTTTAGAAAGCCTAAGCCATACAGAGACAATCACAGGTTAAAGAAAATGCGGGATCAAGGGACAGAAAAGAGTAGGTATTCAGATTCAAGAAACGCTTCATAAAGCAAGGCGCCTTTGATTGGGCCTTCTGGGTTTTTTTTGTTGTTGTTGTTCTTGTTTTTCTTTGTTTTTGATGTTTGGGGGGGGGTTGCTTTGTTTGGGGTTTTTTGGTTTTTTTGTTTTTGTTTTGTTTTGTTTTGAGGATGACTGCTCAGTCATGGGGAAAGGAGCCTCATGTGCAGTGAACAGTGTTTGCTGGCAAGGGGCTACCAAAAAACACATACTGGAAAAGTTGATGGGATAGAAGAAAGATGGATGGATGGATGGATGGATAGATAGATAGATAGATAGATAGATAATATGGGTCAAGTCAAGTACATTTCACTAGTTTTCTAGTCCTGCTATATAAAGTATCTCTAATTTAATCTCCTTAAAACTACACATTTGTATAGGTGCATTGGTGCACACCTGTAATCCTGGTACTCAGGAAACTGAGGCAAGAGTTCAAGACCAGCCTGGGTTACACAGCAAGACCCTGTAACTTTTAAAAATTACACATTTATCATCTGATAGTCTGTAGCTCAGATATCCAGCACTGATCTCACCAGGCTAGCATTAAGGTCTTGGCAGGACTTTAGTCCTTTCTACAGGAGAATATTTCCTGCTTATTCAAGTTGTGCCTTGAGTTATAATACTGAGCGCCATTCCAGAGTCATTCCAGATTTGTGGAGCTGGCTGCCCAACTTCCTTATCTTGGAGCCTTCTCCAGAGTCAAGAATGGCAGGGAAAGTCCCTCTGATGTTTGAAAGTCTCTCTCCTGCTTCTAAACTATGTTTCAGCCTCATTTCTTCTGCTTTTAAAAGAGCTCATGCTGTGGTTGACATTAAATAAAACCAGAGTAGGGCTGGGCGTGGTGGCGCACGCCTTTAATCCCAGCACTCGGGAGGCAGAGGCAGGTGGATCTCTGTGAGTTGGAGGCCAGCCTGGTCTACAAAGTGAGTCCAGGATAGGCAAGGCTACACAGAGAAACCCTGTCTCAAAAAAAAAAAAAACAATAATAATAATAATAATAAAATAAAACCAGAGTGAATGCTATATCTTATGGTCTATAGTCTAATTTCATATCAGAATTCCTTTTTGCTGTGTAGTCACAGACTCTAAGAACTAAGATATGGAACTCCTTGGGGCTCAGGTTGTATTATCCTATCTTCCCTGTAGCTCCTAAAGAGTCACATTTGTCAGGGCTGGACTGAAGGCTCAGTGGTAAAGAGTGTTTGCTGCTCTCACAGAGAACCAGAGTTCAGTTCGCAGCACCCATGTTGAGCAGCTCATAACTGCCTGTAACTCTAGCTCTAGGGAATCCATTGCCCTCTTCTGGTCTCCCTTGACACCCACACATATGTCCAAGTACACTCACACAGACATACTCATATAAATGGGTTTTTTTTTAATTCCTTTTAGTCCAACATATGAAACACAAGGGGCATCCAAAGATACATGCAGGAGTTTAGGGGACTGTTTAGGGAACAGTAGTGAGATTTTGGGACAGATGGAGTCAAGGCAACAAGAAAGGAAATATTTTTGCTGTCTTCCAGGTACCCCTGGGATGGCGTGAGCGCTTCCCTAGTAATGGACCCATCTGTGACACTGTGGCAGTTTCTGCTGCAGCTTCTGCGGGAACAAGGCAATGGCCACATCATCTCCTGGACCTCACGAGATGGTGGTGAGTTCAAGTTGGTGGATGCAGAGGAGGTGGCCCGGCTATGGGGACTACGCAAGAACAAGACCAACATGAATTATGACAAGCTTAGCCGGGCCTTGCGGTACTACTATGACAAGGTATGGCCTCAGAGACCAGTACTGGAAACCTTTGAAATTACTGTCAGAAAAACCTCTGTTGTTGTTGTTGTTGGCTTTTTTCCTCCTCCTCCTCCTCCTCCTCCTCCTCCTCCTCCTCCTCCTCCTCCTCCTCTTCCTCCTCCTCCTCAACTTCCTCCTCCTCCTTCTTTTTTCTTTTGAGTCAGGGTCTCACAATGTAGTCTAGATGTGTCTGAAACTTAGTATGTAGCCTAAGCTGGCTTCAAATTCACTGCCTTCCTGTTTTCACCCCGGAGTTCCTGGAATTACACTTCTGGCCTAGAAATTTCCTTTCATTATCTCAATTACTATAGCTATAACTTTGAAAACAGTATTAAAGTTTACTGGTTTTGCCCCATCTTCTACTTCCCTGCCTACCTGGAGATAATAAGTATGTTTTCTGGCTCCCTCAGCCCAATGTTGGGTTCCCCTGGTTACTTTATATATAATTTTACTACAGAATAATTGATGTTCTTATTCCTAAACTCAGAAACATCCTGACACTATAATACTAAGTTTCCTTACTTCATTTTCTGGAACCCCCCCCAATATCTTTACTCAGTTGTTTTATTTTCTTCTATTCCTTTATTTTGTTTTTATTTTTGAGGCAGGGTTTGTTTGTGTTGCTGAAGATGGCCTCAAATATTTGTAGCTCATGCCCACTCCTCTTAGGTCCCTAGAGCAGCACCTCGGTATCTATAGTACTTGTTTTATTTCATTATCTTGCTACTGCAGCTCAATTTTTAAAATTTTTTCATCTTACTTCTCAGGCTCCCAGATCTGCGTGGTATTTCCCCACCCAATAATCACACTGTTTCATATTCCCTCAGTATAAACCTTCAAAGCCATATTAATAATTACCCCTTTTCATTCCTCCTCTGACAAATACAAGGATACTCTATGAAGTTCTTGACCAGCATTAATTAAGACCACCAAAATCCCTGGTGTCTGCAGATTCTTCATGCCACCTCAAATAGTTCTCACTTTGTGCTTTGTGTCCTTGGTAGTTAATGGCATGTATTCCAATTCCATACATTACTCTTTCAGTTCAAACCCCTGAAATCATGTTAAAGACTCTACCTTGTTCTAGCCTCTGAGATCACCAGGACATCCCTAGAACCCTCCAAACCCTATGTTCCCTAAGATACCTCAAAGCCTGTTTTCTGACCCACCCAAGCAAACCTTGCTCCCCTCTCCCCATGCTTACACCAGCTTCTCACTCTTTTCTCTAATTACTGCCAATTACCTCATTCTCTTAGTGCTTTAGCTTAAATATCCAAACTGGTACTAATGATGAGAAATTGCCTGTCCTCTTTATGATATTTCTGTCCTCATTTATTTTCCTGTTAGGATAAACACAATGACCAAAAGCAACTTGTCAAGGAAAGGATTCATTTTCCTTACCGTTCCATGTCATAATCCGTCATTGAGGGGAGCCAAGGAAAGAACTCCAGGCAGGAACCTGGAGGCAGAAACTAAAACAGAGGCCATAGAGGAAGGCTGCTTACTGGCTTTTACCCCCATGGATCACTCTGCATGCTTTTTTATACAAACCATGACCACCTACCCAGGGGCAGTGCCACCCTCAGGATGCTGGGCCCTACCACATCAATTATTAATCAGAAAAATGACCCCACAAACTTGCTACGGGCAATCTGATGGTGGTACTTTCTCAACTGAAGGTCCTTCTTTCTCGATGACTCTAGTTTGTATCAAGTTGATAAAGGCTAGTCTTTGACCCTTCTTGTCAACTTAACATACCAATACATCACTATTAAAGTATAATCTTTAACTTATTTATCCCCAAGATCACAATATAAAAACTAATATAACTTTAAAAGTCCAAGAGTCTTTTAAACACTTCAAAGTTTCAATGGCCTTCAACTGTGTGAGCATCTATTAAAAAAAATAATAAGTTAAAAGCTTTCTTACTCTTACTCCAAGAGGAAAGAACGGGTTACAACCAAATCAAAACAATTCCAAACCCCAGCAGTGTAAATTACTGGCTTGTTCCCCATGGATCATCCATCATATTTTTTATATAACCATGACCACCTGCCCAGGGGTGGTACCACCCTAAGTATCCTGTGTCCTACCACATCTGACTCACATAGCTCATAATCTGGCATCTGGGACTCACTCATGATCTTTAGGCTACAAAGGGCTTGGGCAGCTCCACTTCTCCAGCTGCACCATCTGTAGCACATACAACTTGTGTACTGGCCTGAGGCTAACTCCATCCTTAGTAGTGGTTCCACAGTCTTTGCTGTTCCAGTAGGATGAGGCCTCCACTGCAACTGAGGATGCATCTTTATCAATGGCCTCTTAGCCTCTTTCCAGGGACTCCAACCATATCTCATGGTACCAAGCCTCAGCCTTTCAATCCTGGCCCTTTCAATATTGGTCCATCTGTTGCAACTGAGGCTGCACCTTTGCCAGTGACTTCCCCTCACCTCCTCTCCATGACTCCTTGAATATTGCAGCTTTCATGCCACCAAACTAAATACCATATGGGAGACTCTTACACATCGCCAAGTTCAAGCTGTCAGGATAATGTGCATCCTTGGCCCCTCTGGACCACAGCTTCTGTGTACTGACCCCGAGGAAGTACTTCCTGAAAGATTTCACCTCATGCTGATATCTTCTTACTCCAGCTGATTTTTTTTTTTTTTTTTTTTTTTTAGCCTCTGAAAAGCAAAAGTTTCACTTCAGGGGTGCTGTTCTCTTATTAATCACAGCTGTTCCTTCAGTCCCAGATCACCAGAAACCACAGATTCTTACAACAAAATAGCACATAAATAGCCCCTATAGAAACTTTGAGAGACTCTCAAACTTCCCTCTGAAGCTTCACAAAGTTCCTTCCATCATCTATACTGCTCTTAGAATTACCTTCCAAGTTCCCTCAGCAGCACGTTTAAAGCTGTGAACAGTAAGCCTTTCCAGCCCAAAATTACAGGTGCTACCAGAGCCCTTTCCAAACAGCATGCTCAGGTCTGTCGCAACAGTGACCTCTCCAGGGACCAATGTCTGTCCCAGTTTGCTTTCTATGGCTGTGATGAACAACATGAGCAAAAGCTACTTGGGGAGGAAAGAGTTTTACTTCACCTTACAGGTTACAGTCCATCGTAGAGAGAAGTTGAGATAGGAACCTGGAGACAGGAACTGAAGCCAAGTCTGTGGAGGGATGCTAACTACTTACTGGCTTGCTTTTCATAGCTTGTTCAGTTACGTCTTTTAAACAGCCCAGCACCACCTGCCCAGGAATGGCACCTCCCACAGCAGAAAATGCCTACAGACTTGCTGAAAGACAATCTGATAGAAGTATTTTGTTTTGTTTTGTTTTCAAATGAGGTTTCCTCTTCCCAGATGACTCTAGCTTGTGTCAAGTTAACAAAAACAAGTAACCAATACACTTTCTCTGCTCCATATCAGCATCACTAGCTTTCAAAAAAAAAAAAAAAAAAAGACCACTATCTCTGGCCAGTGAGATGGCTTAGTAAGTAAAGGCTCTTGTTACAAAGCCTGGGAAGCTGAGTTCAATCCCTGGGACCTACATACTGGAAGGAGACAAGCATCTTCTGCAAGTTGTCCTCTGGCCTTTACACGACCTGGGGCACACTCGTGTCCCCACAGTCAGTCAATCACACTGATCCCCCTCCTTCACACAGGCAGTCAGTAAATTCTTAGAAAAGCCCTCTGTATCAATTCTTTTTCTCCCCCCTTTCATCTACACTAATTTAGTCTCCTCGGCCATGTATATCAGGTATTTCACTTTCCTACTGCAGTCCTCTTACCATCCCTAAAACCTGACTCTGTTAAACCCAAACCCTACGTTCTCACCTGCTCCCCTAAATCGGCCCCTGGTGGAATGTAGTCAGTGGGAAAAGGGGAGTTAAACAGATAAAGATGAGTAACGGAAGAAGACTTGAAGGGACATGGACGGGAAGGGCACTAAAGAAAGAATTGGTGAACCGGGCATGGTGGCGCACGCCTTTCATCCCAGTACTCAGGAGGCAGAGGCAGGCAGATCGCTGTGAGTTCGAGGCCAGCCTGGTCTACAGAGTGAGTCCAGGACAGCCAAGGCTACACAGAGAAACCCTGTCTCAAAAAACTAGAAAAAAAAAGAAAAGAAAGAATTGGTGAGGGGCCCAGAGAAAGGATGGAAACTGGGGAGGGAACACAGAGAGGGGAAAGAAAGGAAAGCATAGGCAGTGATGGGAGGAGTCCATAAGCCTAACAAAACTGAGTGAAATAGGAGCGAATGGAAAGAAAGGCATCAGGAGAGAATGAGCCTCATTCACCCTGTTCTTCACTTCTCAGAATATCATCCGCAAGGTGAGCGGCCAGAAGTTTGTCTACAAGTTTGTGTCCTACCCGGAGGTTGCAGGGTGCTCCACTGAAGACTGCCCACCACAGCCTGAGGTGTCTGTAACCTCGGCCGTAGCAATGGCCCCTGCTGCTGTCCATGCAGGCCCAGGGGACACTGCCACTGGGAAGCCAGGAACACCCAGGGGTGTAGGAATGGCAGGCCAAGGTGGCTTAGCACGCAGCAGCCGGAACGAATACATGCGCTCGGGCCTCTATTCTACCTTCACAATCCAGTCCTTGCAGCCACAGCCACAGCCACTCCTTCATCCTCGGCCTGCCTCAGTGCTCCCCAACACTACCCCTGCAGGAGTACCAGCACCCCCCTCAGGGAGCAGGAGCACCAGTCCAAACCCCTTAGAAGCCTGCTTGGAGGCAGAAGAGGCTGGTCTGCCCCTGCAGGTGAGTACTGGAGTTTGGGGATTTAGGAAAGGGCTTGGAGAGGAAGGATGCATAATTCTGAAGCATGAAGTGAGATGTCCTGTTACAGGACATAATGGTGGAAGCGAGGACACAAATTCCCTCAGAGAAACGGATGGGAAGGAGAGTTACATCTCCCCTTGCACATTAGTCCCTTACTGATTGTCACACGTTAGCACTCATCAGACTCGCCAGAGTGGCCTTAAGGCACAAAATTCGTGGGCCCATTTCCAGAGTTTCTGACTAATGTGGCTGTGAGGATGAATGACAGTGGTACCTCTAGAGTCTTGCCCAGGGCCTCTGCCCTAGAGGCTCTCCACTTCCATTAAGTCCCATGGCCAGTTAAAGAACGTACAGCCTTGCTCTTGGAAGATCGGATGTCTTCCAAGAGACATCCTTGGATGACCCACAGGAAAAGGTTTTACCCACCAACAATCCTATGCATTCCCTTTGTGCCCACCCCTCTCCCAGGTGATCCTGACCCCACCCGAGGCCCCAAACCAGAAATCAGAAGAGTTGAGTCTGGAGCCAGGTTTTGGCCGTCCACTGCCCCCAGAAGTGAAAGTGGAGGGGCCTAAGGAAGAGTTGGAGGCTGCGGGGGCTGGAGGCTTCAGCCCAGAGGCTGTCAAAGCTGAACCAGAAGTCTCACCCTCAGAAGGCTTGCTGGCTCGACTCCCAGCCGTCCTAACAGAGAATACAGCACAGGGGTGTGGCCTCTCTGCCTCCACCACTGAGATCACCCAACCCCAGAAGGGCCGGAAGCCCCGGGACCTGGAACTTCCACTAAGCCCAAGCCTGCTGGGTGGCCCAGGACCCGAACGGACTCCAGGATCAGGAACAGGCTCTGGTCTTCAGGCACCGGGGCCAGCGCTGACGCCATCCCTGCTACCCACGCATACCTTGGTGAGTGCCTTGCAGAAAAGCAAGAGCTGACAGCCTGGCTGGGTGGCATTGGCACTGGTGACTTACAAGTATGATTAGCTGCTCTGAGGCTAGTTAAAAATGGCAGGTCTGAGGACTTTGTGGCAGCTCAACTCGATAAGGGTTCCCTGGTCAGGTATATGGGTGGAGTCTAAGACTGGGAAGTTGAACTCTACCTCACACACAAGGTTTGAGAGCAGTGCCTGGATAGAATCTGGTGGATGCTCTTGCCCATTGAAGTCTCAGTAACAGGAGGTGAGCTATTAGAGGTAACAAGGGGCAGTCTGTGTAAAGGTTGAGAGATGTCATAGGCACAGTCTTAGTAGTTACACTGTAGGTCTATGAACTTTTGAGGAGTAACCGTAGACATCTGAGGGGGGGGGTTGCCTGCAGAGGGGCTAAAAGTAGTTTCCTTCCATCTTCCCATACTCACTGTCTGTTCACTTGAGTTCCTGCCACTCCATCTCCACAGACCCCGGTGCTGCTGACACCCAGCTCGCTGCCCCCCAGCATTCATTTCTGGAGCACTCTGAGTCCGATTGCACCCCGTAGCCCAGCGAAGCTCTCCTTCCAGGTATGATTCCTTTCCCCACCCCCCCCCCCCCCCCCCCACCCCAGTGTTTCAAAGGGTAAGAGTCACTAGCACGGTTCACATCTATGACCTCTCCTTGTTTCCTCCGCCAGTTTCCGTCCAGCGGCAGCGCACAGGTGCACATCCCTTCCATCAGTGTGGATGGCCTCTCGACCCCCGTGGTGCTCTCCCCAGGGCCCCAGAAGCCATGACAACCACCACCACCCCTCTCTGGAGTCCCTCCCTCCATGCTCCTGAACTCTCCAGCTAGCCATCTCAAGGAGGAACATAGTTCAACTGACAGACTCATGCTCTGGTTGTGGTGGGGTGGATATCCCTGGGAAGGAGGATCTTTCAGTAACTCTTCCACCGAAAACAGACAACTTCTTTCTTCTTTGCCAGCCTCCCAGTGGCCGCCTTTACACGTCTCCTACTTCAATGGTGGGACGGTTTATTTATTTATTTTTTGAAGGCCACTGGGGCAGAATCTGGCCCAACCCTTTCAGGAGAGTGGGTTAAGACATCTCTCCCATTTCCTCCCCCATTTTTTTCCCCTAAAACAAGACAATCAGGGTATGGCTTGAGAACCTTTCTTTATTTATTTCTCAGCCTGCCCTTGGGGAGTTGAAGGGGCCCTGTCCTCACTTTTGGGACATAGATTGAAGAGCTAGTTTGTTTTGTTTTTATTACTCCTGGCCATATCTGAGTCCAGGGAGCACTTGTATGACTCAATGTTTTGGGAGTTGTAGCCAGGAAAGAATCATACTGTTAAAATAGGAATTGCTACCTCCCCTTCTCAGTCAGCTTGTTCTTTTCTCAAGTAACCTTTTGGCCAGGGAGGAATATTCCTTTTGTTGTTCTTCCCCCTGAGAAGCCATTCCTTTGTCTGCCAAATTTCCTGGGGGCCTGCCTATTACCTCCCAATGGAGGGTTTTTTTGGGGGGGTGGTCCCCGTCTGGGGGACCCCTCCAGCCAGTACTCCAGGTCTCTCTCTCCCACCCCCTTCCATTTTGATAGTATAATCTATTTTTAAATGGGGCTTTTCGATAGGGGAGAGGGAAACATCTCTTCCTATATCTGATGGGTGGGTAGGCGGGTGGGTGGGAACTAAGGGATTTGGAGGCGGTCTTCCTACCACCCCCAAGTGTTTATTTTTGATACCAAACGTGTATTTTCAGCTCCCTCCCTCCCAGCCCCCCAATTTCCTGCGGGCGGGTACAAAGGACCCTTTTCAGTGTCCCTGGAGTTGGGAGGGAGGAATGGGGGCCATGAAGCCTGTCTTGTATCAATTCTAGGCTGGAGTGGGTAGATCAAAAGACTCCAAGGCTCACCTCCTGTCAGCACTGGCCCAGACCAGGCCTGAAGACCTGGGGGTTGGTGATTTGGGGGACGGTGCTACACTCGTCTCCACTGTTTGTTTTGCTTCCCCAAAAATGGACCTTTTTTTTTTTTCTAAGAGTCCCAGAGAATGGGGAATTGTTCCTGTAAATATATATTTTTAAAGGTGTTGCTGAAAGCTGTTGGTATTTTTTTTTCCTTCCTGGTGTCACCAGAATGAGCTATGATAGGCGTGAATGTATATGAAGAATAAGGGCAAGGCAGAGATTTACTATGAGAGAAACACAATGATGGCGTATGTCAGAAACACTGCTGCAGACTGAGGATTGCTAACCAGTGTGCTGAGAGAGACCAAAAGGTTGTAGATTTGTGTGTGTCAGGACACAAGTGTGACGCAGACATTTTTGCACATCTGCATGCATGGTCTTATGTGTGGAGGCTTGATGACAGTCTTGGGTATCGTCACTAGAACACTGTGACTGCAAACATTTTTGCACATATGAATGTGTGGTCTTTTGTGTGGAGACTGGATGACAGCATTGGGGCTTGTCTGCTGGGACACTGCCCCTGTCCTTTGAGACATTGTCTCTCATTTGCCTTGACTTTACCAGTTGGAATACACTGGCTGGCTATCACGCTTTACAGGTCCTCCTGGCTCTACCTCCCAATTCTGTGATTACAAGCATGTCTCTGCCTGGAATTTTTATCTGCTGTCTGGGGATCAAACATATGTCCTCATGCTTGCAATGCAAGTGTCTTATTGACTGGAGCATTTGTCCAGGCCCAACCACAAGCTTTTGAGAGTGTGTCTGTGTGAGAGATGCTATGTAAAAGCTAGGTATGGTATCACATACCTGTAGTCCCAGCAGAAGCTGAGGAAAAAGGCTTATGAATTTGAGAATAGCCTAGGCAACACAGCAAGACCTTGTCTCAAAACAAAAACCTGCAATGATATATACACCATACTGGTTATAAGTCCAGTGCGAACTACAAATTAGTCACTGTTTGTGCAAATTAGTCACTGTCAGACTGATTGCATAGACAGACTGAGTGACCAAAACTGTACGTGAAAGACTTCAGGCAGGAAACCAGCGATATTTGCCAAAGATCACCATTTGTAGATGAGAAATCTCACTGTATAGTAGCAGGCAACTCTCAGCATTTGAGAAATGGTTTGTATGTGAACTGAAGTCATGGAACTGTGTGTGTAAGAAATTAATTATAAGCTGGGGCCAGCGGGTAGCACACACCTTTAGTCCTAGCGCTTGGAAGGTTGAAGCAAGTGAATCTCAGAGTTCAGAGCCAGCCTGCTCTACAGAGTGTATTCTAGGACGACCAGGGCTACACAGAGAACCTCTGTCTTGAAAGAAAAAAAAAGACAAAAGTTGATTGTGTGAGAGAAAATTATCATGAGGCCCAAGAAGTGACATAAGATACAAGGTATGAGACAATGTATGTGAAATGTTTCATAGAAACCATGGGAAAGACAGAAATGGATCACCTGTAGCTGCTAAAGTCTAAAAGGCGTGCGCGCACATGTCTCTGTGTGTGTGTGTGTGTGTGTGTGTAAAAGAGACAAACTAGCCAGGTGTGGCGCACGCCTTTAATCCCAGCACTCGGGAGGCAGAGGCAGGCAGATCTCTGTGAGTTCGAGGCCAGCCTAGTCTACAAAGGAAGTCCAGGATAGTCAAGGCTACACAGAGAAACCCTGTCTCAAAAAACCAAAAGAGAGAGAGAAAGAGAGAGAGAAACGAAATATGTTACCCTGTGACTAGTGGGTAGCAGGCTGGTTTGCAATTAACAATTGCAGCTTCCCCACAGGTCCTGAGGAGCTGAGACAAGCCTGTCTTTGAGGAGGAGAAAAGAAGGACTGTTCACATGGCCCCAGCAGTAGCAAGGACTCATAGTCAGCAATTGTGAGAGAGAAACTTGACCACCAAATGGTATCTGAGAAGTATGTAAGTCTGAAACATTTT